>NC_134402.1:223379542-223689542 GCF_038048845.1 Mixophyes fleayi | reverse complement strand
TGATTCCATTTTTCTAGTTAGTATGACAAGGCAGGCGGGTCTGGTGGATGTGCATGTTTGCCATTTCCCAGGCCTCACGGGTTTCACTTATTATAGAGGTAGCTGGAGGTCTAGGATAGATTTTTTAGTTTTTTGTTAAGGAGAGCTCGAAAACTTTGGCTCCAGAGCTAAAGCTGGTAGAGTTCTCTGATCACATTTACCTTAGTGTATCCTTGAATGCTTCAGAGACTCTTCAAAAAGGTAGGGGCCTTTGGCACCTGAACTCTAAGCTCCTAGAGGAAGACGAGACAAGACAGTCCTTTAGGGACTTCTTTGAATCCCAAGACACTCTTTTGGAGGCAGGTTGGAGTAGGTCAGAGTGGTGGGAGATATTTAAAAAGAGGACCCGGGGTTTCTTCCGTGACCTGGTAGCTAGAAACAACTTGCTTAGAGAAAATGCCTATTCAGCATTGAGAAGGAAACTTGGATTCCTGATCTCTGAAAAGGGAGATGGTGGGGAAATCTCCCGAGTGAAAGCTCAGATGAGAGAGGTGCAATATGACCGGTTTGCTTCCTTGGTTCTGGAGAGGGATTACGGGAAGTACCACTCGCCCGACCCTTACCTTAACTGTAGGAAATCGCTAGATATGAAAGAGGTGAGAGGTCTGTACGTTGCGGAGGGTGTTCTCAGGGAGGATAAGGAGGGCATCCTTGGTGTTGTGCAGTCTTTCTACTCTGATCTCTTGTCTGAGAAATCACTAGACAGAGAGAAGATGGACCATTTCCTAAGGGAGATACCTGGTCTTGAGGATCTCAGCAGTTCGCTTGAGTCTTTGGGTAGCGAGATAACGGTGGATGAAGTCAGAATGGCCATAGACGAGTTGTCTAAAAAGAAATCTCCAGGCCCAGATGACTTAACGGCCGAGTTCTTTAAGATCTTTGTGGACATTCTGGCTCCACGCCTCATGGAGGTTTTTAATGAGAGCCTGGAGAGAGGTTTATTACGTCCCTCCATAAGGGTTTCCACACTTATTTTGCTGTCCAAAGGGAAGGATCAGTCGCGTATTGAGAACTGGCGCCCCATAGCCCTTCTCAATACCGACAGATTTTGGCAAAGGTACTTTTTAATAGACTGATGCAGATCTCCGGTCAAATGCTTTCCCCCTCATAGCATTGCACTGTGAATGGCCGAAGTACCTTCAGTGTTGTCCTGGGGGTCCGGGAGGCCATTGAGCGGTGTCGGGCTGAGAAGTGGGGAAAGTATCTTTTAGCTCTGGATCAGTCGAATGCCTTTGATACTTCTTTGGTATGGTCTTCCAGTGCGGGTGGTGAATTGGCTTCATACTATTTACAAGCAGGCCGAGAGCTTCCCTCTTGTGAATGGTTGGGTAGGTCCATCCTTTGTGGTCAACTCTGGAGTAAGGCAGGGTTGCCCCCTGAGCCCCCTCTTGTATGTGTTTGCAATAGATCCTTTTATTCAAAGGATTGAAGGCGGCTTGATAGGAGGGGTGCTGTTTGGTCCGGAGTGTCCTTTGAAGGTGGTGGCCTACGCGGACGATGTCACTGTCGTCTTGTCGAGTCCTGCGGAAGCAATTGAAGTAGCAACTCTGGTCTGCAGGTACTCCGAGGCCAGTGGCTCGAAAGTAAACCAGGAAAAGAGTAAAGTTTTCTGGATGGGGGAGGAAGTTGGTCAGTTTAACCTTCCTGACAGCCTTCCCCGGGCCAGTAGTAAGATCAAAATTTTAGGAATTCAATTCGGACCTGCTGATTATGTCAAACAAAACTGGGAGATAAAACTGGAGGAAGCTTCTCGGAAAGTGGAGAGCTGGAGGAGGTGGAAGCTTTCTTTAAGGGAAAGAGTAGACCTTGTGAAGACCTACCTGATCCCGGAGTTTCTCTACATTACCTATGTGTGCCTTTTGCCACAGTCTTTATGGTCTAGAGTTTATGCAGTTTTCTTCCTTTAACTTTGGGGGAATAGGCTGAACCTGATCAAGCGAACTGTGACCTACAGATCGAGGAGGGATGGTGGCCTGGGTATAGTTAACCCAGTGCTGTTCTTTCTAACAACTTTTCTAAAGTTGCACCTTAGTAGTCTCTTTCTTGAGACTTCTCCTTAATGGGTAGGTGGCTTTAGGGTCTGGGTGCATCCCTTCCTTAATGTTTTGATGGAAGGTGGCAGGGTGAGGACCGTCCGGGTCCGTCATGGGTATCTCCCGACCTATGCATCTCTGGGATTGAAGGTGACAAGGCGTTGGGGCCTGGAGGCAGGGGAAGTCAGGAACTTCTCTAGAAGGTAGTTGGAGAGGAGAGTCCTGCACTCTCACTTCTGGGCTCAGCTGTCACTGAGAGACTGCCCAGGTGATGTATGCTCAGAAAGTCTTTCACTGGTTAATTCCGGAAGAGTTCCTCTGAAGTTTTGGGACATTGCCTGGCTCTCTTTCCATGGGAGACTCTATGTGAGAGGGAATCTAAAGTATAGAAGTGCCGATGATCGTGGTTGTCCACGGGAGGAGTGTCAGGGGAAGAAGGAGACTATGGACCACTTCTTGCTTGAGTGCCCCTTTAACATAGAAATTTACAGGAGAGTTTCCAGGTCTTTGGGCATCCCTTGCCTTTCAGGGCTCAGTTACCCTGAATGGTGCATTCAAAGATAGGTGGCGGGTTTTTGATTTTGGCACCCTTTTTTTAGTTAGTTTAGTTACTAGATACTAGAGATGGTCACTGACCCCCGTGTTTTGGTTTTGAATTCGGTTTTGGATCTGGATTACCGTCGTGTTTTGGTTTTTGGTTTTGCAAAACCGCCATTGCGTGTTTTGGTTTTGGTTTTGTTTGGTTTTGTTTTGCAATTTGTTAGAAAAATTACATTTATTGGTGCTAAAATAACATAATTTAGGTATTATTTTATAGCTACATTATTATTAACCTCAGTAACACTAATTTCCAGTCACTTATTATTCAATTTTGACCACCTCCTATGTCATAATATGATTTTCATACACTTGAAAAGAAAAATTGTTGCAGTTCTTGCCAGTGATAACAAAAAGGCCATTGTCATGCCTGGGCATAAGACCAAAAATCCACCTCTTAAGTGTGGAATTATTTTTACACGAATCCTGGCAAGAGTTTTCTATCCATTTGTAGCATTTTTAAAGCCACACTCAGTAGAGGTAGGGACCTTAACCATCTGGGATCCTCATCCATGTTTCGTCATTTTTCAGCGAGTTATTGGAAAACTGTTGGGAAAATCAGAAACTTTGGTTAAAAAAAAAATAACAACAAGCATTCCAGCATAATCTACCTCCCTTCTCTCATCTACATCCCAGCACCTGCAATCTTCCCCCCCAACAATTGGCAGTTAAACAATCCTCTGCAAGAGGAAGCAAGAATGAAACCTGTCACCCAGTCGCAAAGTGGATCACAGACGCCCTGGGTACTATGCTAGTGTTAGATCTGCGTCCAATGTCCACTATTAATACAGTTGGTTTAAGACATTTAATTGAGGTGTTATGTCCCTGTTAGCAAATGTCATCACTATACCATTTTACTAGAAAAGCTAATTCTCTCCTGTACCGGAAAGTTCCTAAGAATGTCATTATTGGGTGACAAAATGGTATTCTACCCACTGTACACTTAACCACAGATATGTGTACAAGCGTAACTGGGCAAACAAAAGATTATATGACTGTGAAAGCCCACTGGGTTGGTCATTCGCCTTCCCCAGCATGGACAGCAGCAGCATGTACCCAGGTACATCACATTTTTGAGAAGTATGCTACTCTGTGTATCAGCAGCTTCACTAAGAGGCATACAGCTGACAAACTGTTCCAAAAACTAAGGGATGTCATTGAAAGATGGCTAATCCTGCTTGGAGTCTCCTGAGGATATGTCATTTCTGATTACGACCCCAATATTGGTCCAGCATTACAGCGGGGTTGAATTCCATCACATTTGCTGTTTTGCACACACTATCAACTTGGTGTTACAGAACTTTTGAAAAATGACATGCAGGAGATGCTGTTTGTGTCCATAAACATTTAGGGTCAATTTCTGGTTTCTGCAACAGCATGTAGGAGAATGCAGCAGCTGCAAGAAGACTAGCATTTGAGGGGAATATACTTTAGTCCAGCGAAGTAGTTACCTGTGAAGAAAGTGCAGACACGGTTAGCTTGAGTCAAGTGATTGCCTTAATAATAGATTTTGAAAAGGTGCTACATAAAATTATAGTGTGCAATAAAACAAAGTAAATGTGCTAACTTTATTTTAATTGTAGATGAAATACTTAATTTTCTTTGCAAGGATCCCAGACTTATCAACATCTTGTTGGGACGTCTTCTCCTTCAGTTTCTCTGGCAACTGCTTGTTGTAAAAGAAATTGCTTTCCCAAGACACCCAGTGGTGATGCAGATGAGTCCGCTAAACATTTGATCAAAAACAATTAGCAATGGAGCAATGGAGCTCTTCTCTTTGGGTGTTACCTATATAACGCAGCACAATTTGCCTGCAAATTCTACAGACAAGCCTGCTTGTCTTCCTCTCCATCAATGACTCTTAGCAATTGAGCACTCGTCTTTGGGTGTATATTACACCCAAACATTATTAGTGAAAATTATGAAAAATACAGTTTAATCCCTGATAGGCCCTCCACCATCCTTTGCATGTTAATAGTAGGATTGGTTGGAATTATGGTCAAGGTCACACGTTTTTTTGACAAATCCTTCAAACCAGCCCAGATGTCAAACTGTTGTGGTCTGCCACCTGCATCATCCCTGCTTGTGTTTGGAAAGTGCATATTGGTGCCAGAACCTCACATGCCAGAACTGCTCCCACTGGTGCCACACTGCTGCAGGACTTACACAATCAACCGCATCCTCATCGTCGGATACCCAAATCTCCCCCACATCCTCTTCTAAAGACAAAGTGTCATCCTCACTTGGTGTATCACCGGCTACACTTAGGCTGTTCAGGCACACATCAGCAGAACTGCTGAAAGGGCCCTTCTTTATGGGTACACTAACAGAATGGTCACGATTAGACATCCCACTGTTGAATAGACTCTCCACAGGGATTGGTGTCATTTCTGATTCAGAGCAAACATTATCCTCTAATGCCTTACTGTTATCATGCAGCTCGGCTTTGACGCGCAACAGTAGTTGTGCACAAATTGTAGGCTGGGTAACTTTTTGGGATCTGCCACTAATAGCCAAAGGTGAAGGCCTCATTCTCTCTTTGCTACTACGTGTGTAGAATGGCATGCTTGCAAAAAAAAATTTATCGTTACTTAACTTTTGCTCAGTTACACTTCTTTTTCGCTTCAATACAGTAAATTTTTTTGGGGGTTTTGTTTTTTGCACTAATTTGGAAACACTCTGTTGTTTGACATCGCCTTGGCCAGATGACGTACTGGGAACACTAACATCAGGACTGGTGACAGAACCTGGTTGCTCATTCTGATCATATGTGGACTGCTTTGAATCCATTCTGAGCGCAAAGCACTGGGGAGTGCTAAAAATTATTTGGTAGATATTGCTGACAGATATGACTTTTGACAGCCAGAAATATTTATGCACAATTATGGGGGGCACCCCAAAAGCACCGAGGAGTGCTAAAAAATATTTGGTAGATATTGCTGACAGACATGACTTTTGACAGCCAGAAATATTTATGCACAATTATGAGGGACACCCCAAAAGCACCGAGGAGTGCTAAAAAATATTTGGTAGATATTGCTGACAGATATGACTTTTGACAGCCAGAAATATTTATGCACAATTATGGGGGACACCCCAAAAGCACCGAGGAGTGCTAAAAATTATTTGGTAGATATTGCTGACAGATATGACTTTTGACAGCCAGAAATATTTATGCACAATTATGGGGGACACCCCAAAAGCACTGGGGAGTGCCAAATATTAACAAAAAATAATAAACCTCTATCCTCCTCTCTTCTCTAGCGATTTTTGTTAGAGCAATTGCAAGAAGAATATTGTATTCTCTGTCCCTGCTCTAATCAGCCTGCTCTCTCCCTCTGTCAAATGGCGATGGATTGCTGTGGAGGCGTGTATTTATAAAGTTGAAGTATCGCGAGAACCAAGCCCCGAGATCCGATGACGTTCGGCCTCGATTTGGATTCGGAACGGGCGGGAGAGTACCGAGCTGCTCAGCTCGGTACTCGGATACCCAAAGTTCGGGTGGGTTCGGTTCTCGGGGAACCGGACACGCCCATCTCTACTAGATACTTCACTTGGAACGCTAGGTATCAGGTTTCCATCAGACAAAAGGTCCTTCCCTGTGAAGTGGTGGTGGGTGACATTCTCCACGAGATGTGGAAACTAAGGGATATGGAGAAGCGCCGGATGACCAATGCAAACTGGGTCAGGCTCTGGAGGGGTCTGAGGCCTCCGTAGGGGAGCCAAAGTCCGGTATGTCTTCCCATCTGTGGCTGCCTATCTCGTCACCTCCCTTAGATTTTCTGTGAATAATTGCCGATATTTTTATATATGGCTACATACATCTGAACGTTCAATTTATTTCTTCTAGGCTTAAGAATATTTTGATGGTTTGTTGTGTTTTTTTTGGTAGTTGGGGGTGGTTTGAAGTGTTTCTTTGGGTTGTTTTTGATGTGGCTTTAAATAATGTATTATATTTGTTTTGTTTTGGTTTATTTGGTGTGGGCACCCTTCTGATTTTATGTTGTGTTTTTATCCTGTTATTTATTATGGACTATTATTGCACTTTACGGGACATTTCCCATAATATTTAAGTTCTTTTACTTTTGGGTGCCTCATCATGTGTTAGTTTGTTATGTTAGGTTGCAAGTTTTAAATAAACAATATTTCCAGCGTCATTCTGGATTAAGCAGCTGTGGTGGAAGGAGGTGGATACCTGTGCTGTGAGTTCCAGAGCGATACCTGGGGTGCAGCCCAGGAATGATGCAGGATCCTGGGGAAGAGGAGGAGGGGAGTCCCCAGGCTCCAGGGCCTAATCCGGGCCCAGAGACCAGCAAGCAAGTCTGTGGGGAAAAAATGGAGGCGAGTCCCCAGGCTTTGGGGACTAGCCCAGGCCCAGAGACCAGGAAGCAATTCTGTGGAGAGAAAATGGAGGCGAGTCCCCAGGCTTTGGGGCCTAGCCCAGGCCCAGTTCCAGATCAGCCTGCCTGCTTTACAAATTTGGCATTGGGAATTAAGCAGGTGGATGTTACCCAGTCTGAAAAAGCAAAAGGCCTTTCCAGCCAGTTACAAAGTGCTAACGAAGGCCCAGATGATCCAATACATTCTGAGGATTTGGAACCTGTTTCCCTGAGGATAATATCAGGTGAATTGCTGAATGAGGACAGCAGAAAGCAAGAAAATCTTAGAAAGGACAAATTGATTGAGGATGCTGTTTGTGATCCCCAGAAGCAGTATCATGATAGACAGTGGTTTGGAAACCACAGAATTCCCTCTAGGACAAGAAAAAGCAACTCCTGATTGTGTAGGAGAAAGTTATTCCACACAGCAAAGGGTTAATGCTTCATCCGAATCAGAGGGGAGTGAAATAGAAGGTGGAGATATCAGTGAACAAGTTCAATGTCTGGACACTGAAAATGCAAAGCTGAAAAAGCTGATTATAGCAAAAAAAAGGAAAAGGAACAGTGCATACAGCAGAGACCGTTTACCTTTCACAAAGGAAATAAAAGCGTTGGAGATAGAGTTAAAAATGAAACTTGATTGCCTGACTGCATTACAGGAGAAGTTGCAGAAAACTGACTCTTCAAGTGATAAAGAAGAATTGTCTGTGCAACTACCAGCAAATCTGCCTACTGATGCTTGTATGGACACTGCAACAGATGCCCTATATGACTGCATTCGGGCCTTAGAAAATGACCAGCTGATGAAGGAGCCGCGGGAGTCTGGTAAGAGGGCGGGGGGGTACGGGTTTGGCGGCAGGTGATTCTGTCGGACTGGCGCCCTCTTCCCCAGCCTCAGCTCTTAATATTTTGGGGCATCCGGACTGCGGCACCCTGATGGCAGGGGTCATGGCTGAGGCGGATGGGGCAATGCCGAGTAATAAACAGGCAGTAGTGGACACTGTAGGAGGTCAGAGTACACCTGTATTGTGTAATAATTCAGTGGACCTGGAAGTTATGAGCAGTTGCCAGGCAACCACTTCCGATATTGGAGAAACTGTACTTCCGGTTGCTAGGGACAACAGCATATGTGATCCTTTGCTGAAACTGTCTGGTGAGCGTGGAAAAGTTAAATTGTTGAATAGGGATACTTTGTCTCCTGTCCAAATGCAAATTGTGGAATCTATTTATGGGCCGCTTGCTGTTACTGAGGTTCTAGGGCAGCGCTGGTTGTCATGGAAACAGTGGTTAAAAATAATCCTAGTATATTAGCCCCAGTAGTTGCGAGTGTGGGAGGAAAGCAGGGAATGAACAAAATTACTTCTATTGTGCCTAAAATGAATGTGCAAGATATAGGTATGTCCCCTGCAACACTGGGATCAGGGGAGGTGGCAGCAGCAATTACAGTCCCAGTGCCTGGTACAGCATCATATACTGATGGAGTGGCTATCCAGTCTGTGTCATCTACTGCGTCAGGGATAGAAAAGGGAACGTCAGCAGCCACTGATAAAACACCTGGTGTCATATCATATGCCGGTGTAGTGTCTGGTCAGTCTGTGTCATCTGCTGCATTAGGGGTAAGACAGGGGGGCATCAATAGCCTCAGGCCAAACAGTAGGCAGGACATCATATGCTGGCATATTAGCTGGTCAGTCTAGGAGTAGTACGGATCCCTTCCAGCAGGATTCTGGTGTTGGACAGCCTGTTAAAAGGCGTAATGTAGTGCAATTAAAATTTAATAAGGAGGTTCCTCAACCTAGTAGGCTGGAATTTTTGAGTGCATTATTTTCAGCTTTCGGTTTCTCTGCTTCAGACCTCTTTGCCTGTATTCATCCCACGGGGTCTCCTGACTTTGACGTCAGTTTTATGACTTACCATGGCCTCCAGGCCTTTTGGTCCAGATGGGCAACGCTAAAGGACAAGTCTCCGTGGGTGAATTTCAGGGCACATGCCATCACAAGGCAGGAGAGGGTTAAACTTACAGTTTTGGTACATAATGAGTCCCTGCCAGCAGCTGACTTAACTTTTTGGCTAAAAAGGTATGTGGACCTTATAACTCCTTTGGTGAGAGTTCCAGACACGAGCCAGCTTGTTTGGGGTGGAGGATGCTCTACCACAGTTAGGCTTAGATGCACAGAGGCTGGCCCTGTCCATGTTTCATCGGCTGCCTTTATTGGCCGTGATCGTATACAGGTATTCTATCCTGGCCAGCCGAGGATGTGCCACCGCTGTGGTGACTTCCGTCACCTCAGCATGAACTGTCCGGTGACTAAGTGTGGGCATTGTGGAGGCCTGGGGCATGAGACGCGGCAATGTAAGATCATTAGATGTAATCTCTGTGGTGAAATAGGGCACCCCTTTAGCCGTTGTCCCCAGGCTTTCCACAATGAGGGTGAAATTCCGGATGGTGAACTGGCTCGGGTTGCAGAATTAGTAGAGGCAGAGACAAAATCTTCTGTTGTTCAACTGGCACCTGATTCTGCTCTGATGAAACCTGTTCCTGCACCGAGGAGAGTACGGTCAGTGACTGTGGTGGAGAAAGCAGTAGAGGAGCCATTTATAGTCCCAAAGAAGAAGGGTAAGAAAGGGGGAGGAGGGAGCTTAGAAAAAGGGGAATTGATTGTGGAAAATAAATTCCTTGTTCTTTCAAGCGATGAGGAATCGGAAGGGGATGTGGTGAGGCAGGTGGATGGGAGTTTGGTACTTAGGCCTAAGTTAATGAAAAGAAAAAGCAAGCTCAAGTTAACAACCCAATGTGAACCAAGTATCATATACAAAAAACCAAAGGACAAAAGTAGAAATAAATAAGTGGATTCTCTGGTGGGTAAAGATTTCTTAAAGCCATCTGCAAGTTTTAAGGCTCATCCACTAAGTGTGGAAGAGTTAGCCTCTCAGTGTTCTTCCCCCCTGCCCCCTTCTCAGGTGTTTTCACCTTCTTTGGTGGCCCCAGTTACTACCTCTCCCCCTGAGAAAATTGAATTCCCGGCCCTAACTTCTTCCCTGTTAGCCAACCCCCCTTCAGTCCCTATAGATCCAGGTCCTTCGGATCCTTTAGTCCCTATCCCCTTTGGTAATTTAGGGGTAAACAGGGCGATATCTTATGTTTTTGAGTCTTCGGGAGAGGAGGATGTAGAAATTTCCCTCTCTGACAGTGAGCATGTCCCTTCGGGCGTAAGTGTAAAGAGATAGGGTTCATCAGAAGAGGACTCCACCAAACGGGCAAAGAAGAAGTAATCTGGGTCCTACTTGTATAACTCAGAAGGATGGCTTCCCAGCCCATAAGGTTTGTCACCACTAATGTGGCATCCCTTCTGTCCAAACAAGCTCGTTACATGGCCTTTGATTTTTTTTCAACACGGTTGAGGCTGATTTTTTATTTTTGCAAGAGACCAGAATAGGTCGGCTTACTGACCTACATAAAGCTAAGAGAGAGTGGAGGCGTGGGCCTTCATACTGGTCTCTTGCGGCCGAGCCGTACGGTGGGGTGGCGGTCCTTTTTACCGACATGATAACTGTCCAACGAGTTATAAAGCTCCAAGTAGGTAGATGTATGATTTTGGATGTCAACCTGAGAGGACACGACCTGAGGTTGATCAACATCTATGGTCCTCAAACCGAATGGGAAAGGAAGTGTCTTTTCAGGGAGATAAAGCCATATCTTTTTTCGGCCCGGCAGATAGTCTTTGGTGGTGACTTTAACACTATTATTAGGACCAAAGACAGGGAAGGTTCAAGGGCTTCTCTAGGCTATAATTCCATTTTTCTAGTTAGTATGACAAGGCAGGCGGGTCTGGTGGATGTGCATGTTCGCCATTTCCCAGACCTCACGGGTTTTACTTATTATAGAGGTAGCTGGAGGTCTAGGACAGATAGGTTTTTTGTTAAGGAGAGCTCGAAAACTTCGGCTCCAGAGCTAAAGCTGGTAGAGTTCTCTGATCACGTTTACCTTAGTGTATCCTTGAATGCCTCAGAGACTCTTCAGAAAGGTAGGGGCCTTTGGCGCCTGAACTCTAAGCTCCTAGAGGAAGAGGAGACAAGACAGTCCTTTAGAGACTTCTTTGAATCCCAAGAGACGCTTTTGGAGGCAGGTTGGAGTAGGTCAGAGTGGTGGGAGATATTTAAAAAGAGAACCCGGGGTTTCTTCCGTGACCTGGTAGCTAGAAACAACTTGCTAAGAGAAAATACCTATTCAGCATTAAGAAGGAAACTTGGATTCCTGATCTCTGAACAGGGAGATGGGGGGGAAATCTCCAGAGTGAAGGCTCAGATGAGAGAGGTGCAATATGACCGGTTTGCTTCCTTGTTTCTGGAGAGGGATTATGGGAAGTACCACTTTCCCAACCCTTACCTTAACTGCAAGAAATCGGTAGATATGAAAGAGGTGAGGGGCCTGTACGATGTTGGGGGTGTCCTCAGAGAAAACAGGGAGGGCATCCTTGGTGTTGTGCAGTCTTTCTACTCTGATCTCTTGTCTGAGAAATCACTAGACAGAGAGAAGATGGACCATTTTCTGAGGGAGACTCCTGGTCTTGAGGATCTCAGCAGTTCGCTTGAATCTTTGGGCAGCGAGATAACTGTGGATGAAGTCAGAATAGCCATAGACGAGTTGTCTAAAAAGAAATCTCCAGGCCCGGATGGCTTAACCTCTGAGTTCTTTAAAATCTTTGTGGACATTCTGGCTCCACGCCTCATGGAGGTTTTTAATGAGAGCCTGGAGAGAGGATTATTACCTCCCTCCATGAGAGTTTCCGCACTTATTTTGCTGTCCAAAGGGAAGGATTAGTCACGTATTGAGAACTGGCGCCCCATAGCCCTTCTCAATATCGACAGAAAGATTTTGGCAAAGGTACTTTTTAATAGACTGATGCAGATCTCTGGTCAAATGCTTTCCCCCTCACAGCATTGCACTGTGAATGGCCTAAGTACCTTCAGTGCTGTCCTGGGGGTCCGGGAGGCCATTGAGCGGTGTCGGGCTGAGAAGTGGGGGAAGTATCTTTTAGCTCTGGATCAGTCAAAGGCCTTTGACAGGGTGGATTACGAGTACCTGTGGGCTCTACTTCTGAGGTATGGTCTTCCAGTTCGGGTGGTGAATTGGCTTCGTACTATTTATAAGCAGGCCGAGAGCTTCCCTCTTGTGAATGGTTGGGTAGGTCCATCCTTTGCCCCCTGAGACCCCTCTTGTATGTGTTTGCAATAGATCCTTTTATTCAAAGGATTGAAGGCGGCTCGATAGGAGGGGTGCTGTTGGGTCCGGAGTGTCCTTTGAAGGTGGTGGCCTACGCGGACGATGTCACTGTCGTCTTGTCGAGTCCTGCGTAAGCAATGGAGGTAGCAACTCTGGTCTGCAGGTACTCCGAGGCCAGTGGCTCGAAAGTAAACCAGGAAAAGAGTGACGCTTTCTGAATGGGGGAGGAAGGTGGTCAGTTCGACTTTCCAGACAGCCTTCCCCGGGCCAGTAGTAAGATCAAAATTTTAGGAATTCAATTCGGACCTGCTGATTATGTCAAACAAAACTGGGAGATAAAACTAGAGGAAGCTTCTCAGAAAGTGGAGAGCTGGAGGAGGTGGAAGCTTTCTCTTAGGGATAGAGTAGACCTTGTGAAGACCTACCTGATCCCGGAGTTTCTCTACATTAGCTATGTGTGCCTTTTGCCACAGTCTTTATGGTCTAGGGTTTATGTAGTTTTCTTCCTTTTACTTTGGTGGGAATAGGCTGAACCTGATCAAGCGAACTGTGACCTACAGATCGAGATGGTGGCCTGGGTATGGTAAACCCAGTGCTGTTCTTTGTAACAACTTTTCTAAAGTTGCACCTCAGTAGTCTCTTTCTTGAGACTTCTCCTTAATGGGTAGGTGGCTTTAGGGTCTGGGTGCATCCCTTTCTTAATGTTTGAATGGAAGGTGGCAGGGTGAGGACCTTCCGGGTCCGTCATGGGTATCTCCCGACCTATGCATCTCTGGGATTGAAAGTGACAAGGCGTTGGGGCCTGGAGGCGGGGGAAGTCAGGAACTCTAGAAGGGAGTTGGAGAGGAGAGTCCTACACTCTCATTTCTGGGCTCAGCTGTCATTGAGAGACTGCCCAGGTGATGTATGCTCAGAAGGGCTTTCCCTGGTTAATTCTGGGAGAGTTCCTCTGAAGTTTTGGGACAATGCCTGGCTCTCTTTCCATGGGAGACTCTATATGAAAGGGAACCTGAGGTATAGAAGTGCGGATGATCATTGTTGTCCATGGGAGGAATGTCAGGGGAAGGAGGAGACCATGGACCACTTCTTGCTTGAGTGCCCCTTTAACATAGAAGTTTACAGGAGAGTTTCTCTCCCAAGGTCCTTGGGCATTCCCTGCCTTTCTGGGCTCAGTTATCCTGAATGGGTCTATGGTGCATTCAAGGATAGGTGGTGGGTCTTTGATTTTGGCACCCTTTTTCTAGTTATTTTAGTTACTAGATACTTCACTTGGAACGCTAGGTGTCAGTTTTCCATCAGAGAAAAGGTCTTTCCCTGTGAAGTGGTGGTGGGTGACATTCTCCACGAGGTGTGGAAGTTAAGGGATATGGAGAAGCGACGGATGAACAATGCAAACTGGGTCAGACTCTGGCGGGGTCTGAGGCCTCCATAGAGGGGTCAAGGTCTGGTATGTCTTCCCATCTTTGGCTGTCTTTCACTCACCTTAGATTTTGGGTGAATAATTAATATTGTTTTTATATATGGGTCTGCATACATCTAAGTGTTTAGGTTATGTCTTCTTTGCTTAAGAATACGTTTGATGGTTTGTTGTGGTTTTTGGTGGTTGGGGTGGTTTGTATTGACTCTTTAGGTGGTTTGATGTGATTTGATGTGTGCAGGCACACTATGGTTTTATCCTTTTATGATATTTTTGTATTCACTTTACTTTGGACTTTCTAATGGACTTTTATGGGGTAACCCTGCATGTTTATTTATGTTCTTTTAATTTGGGTGCCTCACTAGGTTTAGCAGTGTCTGTATAAGGTTGCAATATATATAAATAAAAATATTTCCCAGCCACCGCATAGTCCATGGGCATCCTCCATTGTATTGGTTCCAAGAAGGACAAGACAACGCGGTTTTGCCTAGTCTACCGCCGGTTGAACGAGGTGACTGTGTCTGATGGCTATCCCCTTCCCCAAATTGACGCTCTGTTAGGCAGATTCCACTGACCCCAGAGGCTCAAAAACTGTCGGCCTTCATCACCTAATTTGGCCTGTTCTAGTTTAAGTCCATGCCATTTGGGATGAAGAATGCACCAGCCACCTTTCAGCGTGTGGTTGATTACCTGCTGGAAGGGTGTAAAGGCTTTGTTCAGGCTTACTTGGATGATATTGCCATTCTCAGTAAATCCTGGGAGGACCATTTGAAACATCTAGGGCAAGTGTTGGAGAAAATTCAGTGGGCAGGTCTGACAATCAGAGCAGACAAGTGTCTAATGGGATTGTCAGTACAGTAGCTGGGTCATCGTGTGGAGGGAGGTAGGTTTAATCCAGAACCAGCTAAGGTAGATGCAATCGGAGTCTGGCCCCAGCCCATGACCCAAAGACAAGTATTGGTATTCTTAGAGACCACAGGGTACTACAAACGCTTTGTCCCAGACTTGAAGCCCTTGACCGATCTCACTAAGAAAAAACTTCCCAAAGTAGTTGACTGGACATCCGCTTGTGAGCTGGCATTTCAATCATTAAGGAAAGCCCTGGTTCATGCTCCAGTGCTGTTGGTCCCAAATTATGACAAGGACTTGGAGATAAACAAGAGGGTGGGTTGCGCTATCTTGATATGTGTAAAGCAGCCAAAGATTAGAACCTGCAAATGGACAGGAGGGAATCCCTACCCTCCCAAAAAAGATTAATACGTAGTATATCAGGTTCTGGGCGCTAAAAGTGAAGCTTGTGTGGCGAAAAGAAGAGTTATTGTTATTTATTAAACATTGTAAAAAATGATTGGTCCGGCCGGAGCCAATGTTGATGCAGCAAAGACAATATGATAACAGTACAGAGATCAAACAGGTACATACATATATGGACAAATGGTGAAATGAAATCAGTCCATGCACATAAATGTCCACTGGGTTTGTGAACCAGTGTTGCAGATTGTCCAATTAATCAGTAAACAGATGCCCTTTCAGCCCTGTTAAGGGTGATATTGAGTCAATTGTCCCAAGAAGGTACTGACATTAATGGAGTGCACTAAACGGACCAGGAGGTCATATCCATGGAAGTTTGAATGAAAAAAGAAAAATGTCCCAAAAACAATATATGTGAAAATCCAGGGTAACTTACTTGATGTCGCTCGGTGGAAGATGTACGCTGAGCGGGGGTCCCTCCTATGGACTTACAGTGTCTCCTGTCTATAGTATGTACAGCAGTACAAAGTGCAGACACAAGTCCTGTGTTTGACCAGAGGTAGCGTATACACGCTGGATGTATCCCTCGCAGACAGCTGTTCTGCGGGTTGAGGTTGATGTTACTTAGTAGTTGATGTGCGCTGAGCGGGGGTCCCTCCTGCAGACTGATAGCGTCTCCTGCTTTAAGTTTGTGTGATGATGCAGGGCACAAGCACACAGCCTGTGTGTAACGGAGGTGGCGTGTGAACGCTCTAGATATCCCTCGCGGACAGCGGTTCGGCAGGGTGAAATAAGCAATCCAGCGTGCTGGAATGTGGAGATTGAATAGGTAGGCACTTAACAGTGCTATATGGTTCCGTGTGAATGTAAATACCAACGCGTTTCGCTCGTAGCCAGAAAGGCAGTGAGCTTCCTCAGGGTTTGTTATAATAGAACTGGTCTTCCTTCCAGTTTTTATAGTTTCCAGATTTTTTCAAATTTGGCGGCAGCAATCTCAATTAGCTGGGCGGCGGCTCAGCTGATGACATGGAAGTGTGAACACCTGATAATTGGATTATGCACAAACAAAAGATGGAATGCTGCCAAATGTTTAAGGTTTGAATGGAATGGAGTATAATACACCACTAATTGAAGGTGTCTATAAATGATCTTACATATTATACAATGTATGGACAGTGCATGGCTGTCAGTTATATACAATGAAATATATACTGATATAACAATAATAAGGAGTTAGCAATAATAAAACGATTGAAAGAAGTGGTCTGTTGTTAGCGATGTATCTGATGTATTACAAGCAATGGTCTCTGGTTTAAAACATCTTGATATGTTAAACATCTGATATATTTAAAAAATCTGATATATTCAAAAAACAGATTCAGTTGTTGGGACAGTACGCTTTCCCAGACAGTTTTGAATAGTATCAATGAACAATGTATTGTACGAAAGATTCGTACACAGACAGGGATTGAGATAACAGTATAGGAAAACTAATGATGCTATTACTAAAAAGTAATAATGATATTACTAAAAATGCTTGTTGCAAAAGATGCTAGTTACTAAAAAAAGGGGGGGGACGGACGATAAGCCCTGAAAGGTGGCTAACTCATCCCGATAGGATGAATGGGAGGCAAGGGGGAGGAAGGGTGGGAATTTCAGGATTTTAAGAAATAGCCCAAATCAAAATCTATATTGAGTCCCTTTGGAGTCAGGGTTTTCAGGTAAAATATCCACCTGGCTTCCTCCTTTGAAATAAGGGATACATAGTCTCCGCCCCTCCAGGGTTTGGTGACTTTACAGATCCCTATATATTTTAAGGCAGTATGATCATGGTTGTGGTATTTGAGAAAATGAGCAGATACGGTGTGGTTCTCTGACTTATTTTTAATGTTCCGTATGTGTTCAGAGATACGAATGTGCAATTTCCGGATGGTGCGTCCCACATACTGGAGGCCGCAGGGGCACTCCAGTAAGTAGACTACACCTATGGTGTCGCATGTAACCTTGGTTTTGATTTGGAATGACTCCCCCGTGACATGGGATCTAAAAATGGTAATGGGTTTTAGTCCCCTCTGGTTAGTCATAGTGCAAGCCTGGCACCTATGGCAAAAGTAGAAACCCCCACTATTCTCTTTAAGCCAGCTCTGTTTCTGTTTATGTTCTAGCTCCCCCTTTGCAGTGGGGATGCAGCATTTAACTAGCTTAGTGTTGAGAGAGTCAGATTTCCTATAGGTGATCCTTGGATGTTCTGGAAGGATATCCCTCAGGCGGTCATCCATTTGTAGTATATGCCAGTGTCTCCGTATGATTTTTTTCAAAGTCCCTATGATTGGAGCTGTACTGGGTAATGAGTGCTGGTGGTAATGTGCCATCTGCATCCGTGGTGATTGTTTTGGACAGGAGAAGAGTTTCCCTATCTGATTCTTTAACTTGTTCAAAAGCCACGTTAATGATGTCCTTGTCATAGTTCCGTTCAAGGAACCTCTTGGTCAGGATTTTGGACTGATCCTCGTAGGACGCTAGGTTAGAGCAATTTCGTCTAATGCGAGTGAACTGGCCTTTTGGTATGTTGGTAAGCCATCTTTTCAGGTGGCCACTCGTTGCTGGAATATAGGAGTTACAGTCCACTGGTTTGAGGAAAGTCTTAGTCTGGATATGGTTGTCTACGATGGCTATGTCCAGATCTAAGAATTCCACCCTGGTGTCGCTGATCTGGGCAGTAAACCGGAGGTTAATGTCATTATTGTTGAGATAGCCCAAGAACTCTTGGAGCATGTCCATGGTACCCGTCCATATGCATAGCACGTCGTCTATGTATCTATGCCATTTTAAAATGTGTGGACTGTATGGGTTATTGTGCCAAATGGTTGTGTTTTCCCAATGTGCCATGAACAGGTTCGCGTAACTATGACAAGGACTTAATTGTGCAAATTGATGCGTCACAGTAGGGACTAGGAGCAGTACTTAGCCAGCTGGGGCCAGACGGGTAGGAATACCCTGAGGCCTATTTGAGCAGAAAACTGCTGGACTGGGAAGTGGGGTATGCCACAATTGAGAAGGAATGTTTGCCCATTGTTTGGGCAGTCTTATTTGCATGGACGACATTTTACTGTGGTGACAAGTGGCTGCAACGCACTTCAGGGGAAAATGGCAGACTTTTGAGATGGAGTCTTGCACTTCAAAATTATGACTTTCACATAAGTCACAAGCAAGGAAAGGCTCACAGCAGTGCGGATGGACTGTCTCAGCAGGAAGAGCCAGATCCCCCGGGTCCCCTCCGATAAACTCAAGAGACTGCAGGACCAGGGACCAAATCGTGGGGACATGGCCCATTGGTGGCCCACAAGGACAAGTGTGGCTGGATCACTTATAAATAACTTATTTGTGGCTGGATCATGTAGAAATAATTTATTGTAGAAATGTATTTCAATTAGTGATGCATGCACCAATGTATGTAATTGCAAATGCACTTATCGTGTTACATTGGGATGTGCTTTGTATGGAAATGTCTTGTTTGGGGTTGTTACTCTTCTTTGGAAGAGTCCTCAGGGCTCCCCAACAGTGCAGGTTTTCAGGATCATATGTGACATAATTAGGACCACCTGTGGATCTGTTAAAAATGTGTCAGTCAGTAATGAATACACCTGTGCTCCAGAAAGGAGATATGGAAAACCTGCACTGTTTGGGAGCCCTGAGGACTGGGTTTGGTCTAGAGACTAGAGATGCTCAGACTCGATTCCCCGAGAACCGAATACACCCGAACTTAGCATATCACACTTTTTCGGAATTGAAAATGAGGCAAAACATCATTGTTATGTCGTCGGATCTCGGGAGTTTTGAAATCTATAAGTACCGCCCTCCACGTCAATCTAGCGCCATTTCATAGAGGTACACAGAAGGGGTATTACAGTTCTTGGTAGTCTGTAGAGCAGTTGGGCTGCAACATAGATAGAATTGAAAGAGGAGAGGGTAGCAGTGTTCAACAAAGTCTACAGTGACATTCAGGAGAGCTCCTGAATTGCTAATTGTCATTGCTGAAATACAAATCCTAGGGCTGGCAGGCTTGTGTAATTCTGCAGTCACATTCTACTGTGTTATATAGGTAACACACAAAGAGGAGAGCTCTATTGCTCCATTGCTAATTCTCATTGCTGAAATACAAATAGGGCTGGCAGGCTTTTCTTCTGACTTTGCAGTCAAATTGTACAGTGTTATATAGGTTACACACAAAGAGAAGAGCTCCATTGCTCTAATTGTCATTGCTGAAATACAAATACTAGGCCTGGCAGGCTTTACTACTGAATTTAAAGTGTACGGTGTTATTAAAATGGATTCACAGCAGTACATAATAGAGCAGGAGCACCAAGCATCTGCTGGCACCAGTCATGATGATAGTAATCCCTCTACATCATCTGGTAAAGCCTATGTAAAAGTGCATAGTGTTTTTAAATCAGGGAAACAAAAATGTAAAAAAACACCTTTTACCTTGGTCAAGAAAAAAAGATCTGTAATCCAGGTAAAGTTATCTGCAGAAAAAAATAAAATTGCCAACATGCCATTCTACACACACAGTGCGAGTTCTGCAACTGTCACTGAGGCATCTTCTTGTAAGTCGTGACCAAGCAAGGCCTTGTCATTCGGACTCCAAAAGTGGTGTCCAAATACTTTTACGTGTAAAAGCTGAGCTGGAAGAAAACAGTAAGGCATTAGAGGAAAATGTATGTTCAGATTCAGACTTTGGACTTGCAACAGGATGAGGGGGATATTTGTGTAGCCAACGAGGGCACTAATGAGGATGTTGATGAGGATGATGTTGTTTGTGTAAGTCTTGCACCGGTGGAAGCAGTTCTGGCACGTGATAAGAAGAAGGCCATTGTCATGCCTGGACATAAGACCAAAAAATCCACTTGTTATGTGTGGAATTATTTTTACCCAAATCCAAACAGTTGTCTAGCCATTTGTAGCGTTTGTAAAGTCACAGTAATGTAAGCAATGGATGTCTAAATAAATGTGTATATGTATTACCTTCCACTTTGCTGCTGTTTCATCAACTAGATTATAATTTTGTGGGAATTGGGGCTGATTCAAAGCTCACTGATGAACTCGCTTTTTGCTGGAAATTACAATGGCTCTTTTTAGTGCATTGTCTGGCACCCTGGATTGGTGTGGGTCTGATAAAAGCACGCATCCCGGTGGGGGGTCAGCGCTCGTTGTCATGTATTAGCTGTAGAATTACCTCAGTTATCCAAGAAACAGGTGGAGTGATCAAATTAGCCATAACTGGTTTCATGATCCAAGGACATTCCATTTTGCACCACTTTTCTTTTCTGCCACTGCTGTGTGCCAATGTGTCCTAGATGTGCTAGGAACTGCTGTGTGTTTGAGTCATTGCTCTGTCGCTTAGCATTCAGCCAGGTCGCTGCAGTATTTGTGTATGAAAATAATATTGTGACCTGTGAGGTGGTCGAATTGACTGCAAATGACTAGAAATTAGTATGATTGAGGTTAATAATAATGTAGGAACAAAAAAGAGCAACATTATGTGATTTTAGCATATTGTAGCAATTTTTCTAAAAAATACAGATCCAAAACCAAAACGAACACACACGAGGGCGGTTTTGCCAAAACCAAAACACGAAGCGAATCCAGATCCAAAACCAAAACCAGTTCACGGGGGTCAGTGAGCAGGTACAGGTAAACACATGCTAATTAGTCCTGTTCATCACTCAGTGACCAACACGTCTGTCTAGCGTGTATACACAATAGGGGTCCGCTGCCTTCCTGTCTGGTGCGGCTGCATCTCAGATAATGCCAGCAGCAAGTTTTAGCATATAACTGAGTAGTGTAAATATTGTTAACTTTGCATTGCATGCAAATCCATGTTTGAGAAAACATGGGTATTGTATCCTGATACTATATTGTATCCTGATGCTAAAAATAACTCAGACATGTTGGGGGAGGGGGAGATTAGGGGGCAGCGTTACCCTCTACCAGGAGTTATGTCAGAACTGTATAAAAAGTGGGCTGTTTGAGCATGTAATGTTCATACCATCTGTACCTTTCTGGATGTCACTAGTACCTTCAACTAGTGACTGTGAACTGTCCTTGTTAGGACTACCTGAGCTAATAAACCATCATTTTGCTTCAAGAACCTGCTTTGAGGACTACTTACCCTGCTGTAAATTCCTGTGACCTAGAGATTAGACCCAAATCTAATCCATTCTCCGGTTGTTCTGAGATGGACCCTGCATTCCAGTACCAACATTTTGCCCGCTACCTGCAGCTCTGGCCAGGGTGATAGGCCAGGGGGAAGCATCCACAGCAACCCTGATCTGAAGGCCAGAGGTCAGGTATACCACCCCAGGTGTACCAGCAAGGGGTATCCTGGCAGCGAGAGTTACCCAGAAGGAAGCAGTTCTAAGTGCAGGTGTAGGAGCCTAGTGATGGCAGCAGACTCCTCCTATTGCAACAGGAGGGGCAGATTTGAGATAAAGAAAGGGAATGATGGCAAAGTAAGCCCAGCCAGTCCTGATCGATAACAGACAGGGTGGCATAGGTGGTCCATCCTGTCACAGGTGGTATTATTTAACCTATACATTGCAGTACTCATCTGATGGAATCTTGGACTATTTAATGCAAATCATCAGCTAAACTTTTGTCCAGCATATGCCTGTCATTAAATACTGCAGTCCAGAAATATAGGCGTCACAACCCTTGAAGCTACTCTTCTGGTCCAAAGTTTGGAACAGGGGCAGACCTTCCAAACTGTTCAATCTAACATTCACCCGCATGGCCAGCTGTTCTCCTGAAGATTAGCCCTGTTGCTGTGGAGTAACAATGTTAACCTAGCATGAGGAAGGGGGCTGAAAAAAAATATTTTGTCAGGGTTTATTGGTATTTTTTTTTTAAAGTCTTTATGTCATTGTTTCTACTCTTATATTTTAAAATACTCCAATGTTATCACTTTTGTTCTGGTAAGCTGTCCTAATAATATATATTTATTCCACAAACACCCTTTTTTCTTGCAGCTGCAACCTCCAGAGAGATACTCTTGCAGAGCCTCAGTCCGTCTGGAACAATCTGCGTCGAATTCCTGTCCGCCAGGAGAAAAGAGTGCACTTTAATCTAGAGACTGTGAACACCAAGGATGGTGCATGTGAAAATGGGCAACCCTGTTGCCCAAAAGAGGAAGAGCTCAAAGAGCTGGTGGTGAAAATAGAGGGTATGAAGGAACAGCTGAGGGCTGCTCTGGTGAGAAAAAGTCAGCTGATGGTGATACTGCAACCCCCATGCAACCACACTCAGGCAAAGCATGAGGGGAACAGATGATAAACAGATTGTCTTTGTACACATTGTCTAGACAAAAGCTCTTTAAGAGTTTGCAATGTAATTGTTCAGTTCTTCTAGTGAGGAGTTGCGGGCAGTTCATCACTAAAGGATTTATGCATAAGGGAGGAGTCATATAGGCACTTTGAACAAAAGGTTGTAGTGCCCAAATTACTCTGTACTTACACACTGAAGGGGATGTGAAGTGCTCAGAAAATATGCAATCCTCTTTAATTTCAATAAGCCATCACAGAGTAGTTTGAGCATTCTATCACTTTACTAGCTGGAAAACAGCTAGCGTTCAAAGCACCTGTGTGACACCATCTTAAGGCACGTGGATATAAAGTAATTTGATCCCTAAAAATAAATAACATCCTTTTGCAAACAGGCAAAACCATATAGCAAGCATCATGCTAATGCTATATTTCAATTGAATTTATTAATTTATTCATTCATGCTCCTTAAACGGAAATATATTTTTGAATGTGTCTTTGTTTATTGTATTATTTACCCAATGTTTGTATCATTATTTTTTTTAAAAACATAGGGAATTTGTTTTACAATGATATGGTTCCTTAAACTTTGATTATTGTGGAGAAGCAGACACAAGGTCATAGCAACAAATCTAGGAAAATGTCACTCCCACAATACAAGTCCATAAATCTGGCATAGCAATCAACTGACCTCCCATTTGTAGCTGAAATTTCCCATGATGCTTAGCTGGTATTGACTAATCCTTATATGAACTTACGGCAGTAATCAGATAGATGTGATTGCATATTACAAAACATTTTCTATAACCTAGAACACTGCTTTATATCAGTTATAATATGTAAGACTACATCAATTACCACAGTATTATTTACAATAATTGTATTTAATGGTTTAATAGATTTGGATTCATTCACTGTTTATGTATCTAAACTAATTCTGAATTGTGGGTCTCATGAATTCAGAGCTGAAAGCAGTAACGATATTATTTTGGACTTCTTTTGGACTGGTATTTTTGGATATTTGGCTACTGAACTGATTTGACTCTTTCCCAATTCTCCAAGGGTATTTACGTTAGATGAATTCCTAATATTATCAACTACATTCACTCTTCAACAATGATACATACATTTACTTCCTGAGCAAAGTATTCATGTTCCAAGGAAGAAAGTCTGCTGGTCTTGCATCCAATACTCTCTTGGATTTTTTTTAATGCCTAAATTCACAAAAGTAGATTTAATGTCAGATTTGTCTGTAACTTTCATCTTAAATTATTGTTTTATAAATAAATTCACAAACTCTGCCCAAAAAACCTTTGTAAATTTGGGGGTAAATGTATCATACTCCGATTTGTACAAGTCGCCGGAAATCGGCGAGTTGACAGCTAAAATCTAAAGCGGCGCTGCCTTATAAAGGGAAGTTTCCCTTTACAAGGCAGCGCCGCTTTAAATTTTAGCTGTCAACTCGCCGATTTCTGGCAATTTGTACAAATCGGAGTATAATACATTTACCCCTTGGTGTTATATACTTTAAATTTACCAGAAACTTTTTCTTCAGTGTCAAATATCTCACAATAATGTTCTAAACACTGATGGATTGTTTGACCACCTCCTGGCAATAAACCTGACCACTGTATCATGGGTGTCCACAGGAGGGCACCCCCTTACCCCTGCTACTTTGCCACTCATAACATATAGCAATACTGGGTCGGGACAGATACAAGACGACCCAGGCACATAAATAGTACAGGAGAGTTTTTATCCCAGTCCCTCTGTATCTGCATTAGTTGGGAAGAATCTACACAGAGTGCATGACGTTGGGGATAATCTATATATTTGGACATGAGCTAGACAAGAATCAATACAGGGGAATGTGAATGAGTTCCCACTCCCAATCAATGCAGTGCAAAATTAATGGAGTGCTGCAAGCAAGCAATGATTTGTGCAACATTGCTGTGGAGTTTGACGGTGGGAGGGGATTTTAGTGCAAACTAACACTTCCAAAATGCCAAGCTCCCCCTTCCATTCTCTGACATACATGCTTTCAGACCATTCCCCAGGGCCTTAATTAGGGCTAGGCAAGATGAGCAACTGCCCAGGGTACAAAGCTAAATGAAAGTAGGGCACAGGGAAATTAATATATTAGGTTAATTTGGCTATAGTTGAGATGAAGGGGATGTAATATTTCTTTCTTGCCCCAGGTGCTAAAATGTCTAGCTGCGGCTCTGCCATTCCTCTCCCTTAAAACTTTTTCTGTGGACTCTCATGTACTGGATTTAACTACAATCAATTTGGGAAAAGCTTGAAAGGACAAAGAGTATTTGAGACCAAAAAAGCTAACTTATGATAGGAGCAGGAGATAACAGCTACTTATGGCCCAGCATGCCCTGCTTCCATTAAAATTTAGCATCAGCCAGTAAAATACAGTAGTCAGGTTTAACACATGGAGGTAGGCAAAGTTGTAGGAAAATCCGTTGTAGTTTTAGCCAATGCCAGTTTTAAGGGGTTGGGTACGTGTTAACGGGGACAGAGAACCCTAACACGCTTCACACCTACATGAAAATTCCAAATGCATGAAAAAACAAAGGCAATCTAAACAGACTTACCTCAAAAGCGAAGATCCAGCTTTTTCGTTTTTTCATGCAATCTGAATTTTCGTGTAGGTGTGAAGCTTGTCGGGGGTTTTGTCCCCATTACCACAGGTTTTAAGATCACGTTTGTCATTTTGACGGTAGTGGTCTAAAACAACGACTTCAAACATTTGTGAAAAACGGTGTTTCCAATAAAAAGTAGAATTATAAACCCTGTTTTCGCTCCAACTTTTGCTTTTATGAATTTGATTTGATTTTTGCATACAAAAATAGAAATTTGTTTTGAGTGTGGAAAGGGTGATTAGGATTACCTATTGTTGTGAAATTGCCCTATAATAACTTTTATAAATACCTGGTGATTAAAAGTTTTGGGGTTTTTTTTACTCAGTAAAATTTTTATTGACGATTTTTGTAGCTTGTGGCTGATAGATTCCTGCAGTGATTGCTGTCTATTTCAATACATGTGCCCCAAGTTGCTCTGTGGTATATTGTTACCCCAGCAGCGCTTTCTTGTACAAGAGAGGCATTAGTATTCTGACAGAAGAACTGAAAAATAAATTAAAGGAAAGTTTTATGACCTATGTGGAATAACTCTGCAGTGTACTGTGTATGTCTGTAAGTGGTATGCATTCTCTATATCCACACTCACAACACATCATTTTACTGGATATATATTTACAATACACATACAGACAAGTCCATAAATATTGGGATATCGACACAATTCTCATATTTTGGGCTCTATACACCACCAGAATGGATTTGAAATGAAACTCACAAGATGTGCTTTAAATGCACACTTTCAGCTTTAATTTGTGGGAATTTACATCCAAATCAGGTGAACAGTGTAGGAATTACAACGGTTTCTATATGTGCCTCCCACTTTTTAAGGGCCAAAAGTAATGGGACAAACTAAACAATCCTACATCAAACTTTCACTTTTTAATACTTTGTTGCAAATCCTTTGCAGTCAATTACAACCTGAAGTCTGAAACACATAGACATCACCAGACGCTGGGTTTCATCCCTGGTGATGCTCTGCCAGGCCTCTACTGCAAATGTCTTCAGTTCCTGCTTGTTCTTGGGGCATTTTCCCTTCAGTTTTGTCTTCATCAAGAGAAATGCATGCTCAATTGGATTCAGGTCAGGTGATTGACTTGGTTATTGCATAACATTCCACTTGTTAGCCTTAAAAAACTCTATGGTTGCTTTTGCAGTATGCTTCGTGTCATTGTCCATCTGCACTGTAAAGCGCCATACAAAGTGTTCTGAAGCTTTTGACTGAATATAAGCAGATAATATTGCCCGAAACACTTCAGAATTCATAATGCTGCTTTTGTCAGCAGTCATATCATCAATAAATACAAGGGAACCAGTTCCATTGGCAGCCATACATGCCCACGCCATGACACTACCACCACCATGCTTCACTGATGAGGTGGTATGTTTTGGATCATGAGCAGTTCCTTTCCTTCTCCATACTCTTCTCTTCCCATCACTCTGGTACAAGTTGAGCTTTGTCTCATCTGTCCATAGGATGTTGTTCCAGAACTGTAATGGCTTTTTTAGATGTTTGCCAAACTCTAATCTGGTCTTTCTGTGTTTGTGGCTCACAAATGGTTAACATCTTGTGGTGAACCCTCTATAGTCACTCTTGTGAAGTCTTCTATTGATTGTTGACTTTGACACATATACACCTACCTCCTGGAGAGTGTTCTTGATTTGGGCAACTTTTGTGAAGGGGCTTTTCTTCCCCGGGGAAAAAAAAAATTCTGTCATTCACCACAGTTGTTTTCCGTGGTTTTCCGGTATTTTGGTGTTGCTGAGCTCTCTGGTGCGTTCTTTCTTTTTAAGAATGTTCCAAACAGTTGATTTGGCCACACCTAATATTTTTGCTATCTCTCTGATGGGTTTGTTTTGATTTTTCAGCCTAATGATGGCTTGCTTCACTGATAGTGACAGCTCTTTGGATCTCATATTGAGAGTCGACAGCAACAGATTCCAAATGCAAATGTCACATCTAGAATCAACTCCAGACCTTTTACCTGCTTAATTGATGATGAAATAACGAGGGAATAGCCCACACATGTCCATGAAATAGCTTTTGAGTCGATTCTCCCATTACTTTGGTCACTTAAAAAGTTGGAGGCACATATAGAAACCGTTGTAATTCCTACACCGTTCACCTGAATACTACTTAATAGGAGCAGCATTTTTCATATATGTGAAAGAGACACATGGGTATTTTACATACACCTTCATATGTTTGACTGGCGACCTTCAGGATGCTCTCCTTAAGCGGAACTGTGATAGATTTACTGAGAAGACACATTTCATGTACACTATGCATGACAATGCAAAATGCTCAGATATTATAAAAATAAAGTGTTATTGTGAACAGGAAAAGGAGGTTTTAAAAGTATTCAGCTAATCTGTCCGTTTATTGATTCAGTGAAAGTTACAAGGAATGTAGAACCCAACAGACTGTAATACCTTGCTAGCGGAGTTGCCTCTCTTTCCTACAATTGGTTCCTTAGCTTACATAACTCGTCTCTCTGGCCAGTACCTACTTTTCTGGTCCCAATTTCAGTTCTCTGCTTATGTAAGAGCATATGAGCGGGTGGAATGTGACACAAGAAGAATGCAATCATTCAGCTGCTATATAAGAAGCACACTAGTGACTGACAACTGCTATTGAGGAGGCATAATGGAAAACTTCTGCTGTCAATTACCAGCTCACTTCTCATATACCGGTTTCAGAAATAAGCTCATAGTGATTGTTTCATGTATAGCCACCTTTTCACAGGTGTTAGAGTGAAAGAGCCAAGTTGTGCACATAAAAAACTGTCACTAGGCCCAATCTGTACCCAGGGGCAGAGCTACCATTCGACGTTCCTAGGCAGTGGCAAGGGTGTGGTGCCGCTTCCGAAGGACAGGGAGGTGCCACCTCTTGTACCAGCCCTGAGTGCACTAACTTTCTGCTCAGGGTAACTTCAGGCTAGCTCAGTCACTTAACATGCTGTCCTGTGGGTGAAAATGTAGAACAAGGGATTTGAATGTTTGGATAAAGTAGATAATGGATCATCATGATGATCAATACAGCTCAATACCTCCTGCAAAAGCTTGTCAGTTGCTATACAATTTAACAGTACAATGATGTTATTATGCTTTGGAGATAAATATCCTCAGCCTTGTCCAGGGCACTTCCAGGCACATAGTTATTTCAGCACCCAGTCCGGCCATTTTCAGAGGCTGGGAAACACTCTCTCACAGAAGTGTGGATCCAACTTCCACCCTCAACAACCCTCTTTCCTCCCCTTACAGAGGTTCAGGCCCAATCATTTGGGATACTGTGCCACCTCCTTCACTAAATGGTTTCAGTTCACATTGCATTACAGATGTCAGTCTCCCTCACATGCAGGTCTCTGGCAATTGCCATTCCCCCCTCCCAACCGACAACAACATTAGCAGGCGCCATGTCACTCCTTTAAATTCACCTTCTCGTAGTTCAGGACCTAGCGGTTTCAACCTCCTGCTAATCACCATGTGGTAATTGCCTCCCGAGACTTCCCCACTGCTTTTTTCACAAGAATAAACTTCATTTCCCGATCTTGGCTGACTGCAACACCCTCAAAGCCATACGGCTTTCCACGAGCCCAATTTTGTAATGATGCTCATAATGTCACCACAACATAACCTCGTCGCAGCATCCAGTCAGATGAACACTGGCTCTGTTAATCCATCTCTCCCTCCTATATCTTTGCCTTCTCTCACTGAAGTCTTGACTACGACAAACAAGCTGCCCCTGGATCCTTCCCTAACCCCTTGCAGATACTAGATCCAGCCTCAGTGGTGGCACATCTGGGTTTACCCCATATCCACTCCCCTCATTACGCTACTCTCATTCTTATCCCACAGTTTTCGGACAGATACCCATGGCCAGGTGTAGTGAGGGAACCCAATATCGAGCCATCGGTTATTTTGTGCTCGCCCAATAGGGGCAGACAGCCAATCCCACGATTTTTACCCTAGGCTTTAGGTCACACTGAGGATCTACCAACTCCCCATCCGTCTGTCAAATTCAGATAATTGGATGTGGTCATTTCAATTAATATCTAACAACTTGATTGTCTTTGTCTGAAATTAATGCGAATAGCACGTGGAGGAGTGCAATCAACCACAACACCTGGCAAACACTTCTACACACATTTACACGAACACCCACACTTGTAATTAGCTCATATTAAAATTAGTTGCAACACATAGTTATTTGTACTGAAATGTAGCAGAGTTTATGGTGAAATATTATAATGTTATATACACGTTAGTGAGTTCTAAGTTTCAGGTCACAGGAAACATGTAATGTTTGGTATCATGCTAATCCCCTATTTATCCGCAGACCTCCGGTTCATTCGCCAAAAGGATCGCACATTGCGTATGCTAGTTATGGATGATAGGGAATAAATGATTAGAATGGTATTGTCTGTGTAATGCTAATAGACCAGTTTGAACCAGTTCTTGGCGGGAAGATTAAGTATGCATCTTCTGGAGAGCTGAGCACACCCCTGGATGGCATCGTTTGAACTGGCCAATGACCTGCATTACACTGGACCTTCCTGAAGCCAGAACCTATGGAAACATGCCACACCATCTGTATTGTTTTCACTGTATCACTGACTGTATATAAGCAGGAGCTGTGGAACCAGTGTCCAGTCTACTTGACCACAGCCTTCAGACCTGAATGACTGTACACTGGATCCAGAGTGCCTGCTAAAAGTAACGGCTGTACTTATTTTATTCTGACTTGTTACTCTGCTACTTTTTTGCTATTAAATCGCATTTGTGTTTTGGAACCACATCACTGGAAGTGGACAATCGTTATTGGATAGCAACCAGACTCACTTAACAATTTGGGGTCTCGCAGCGGAGCTTATGCTACCAGACAATTGGCAAAGCCTATGGATTTCGGTTCCTCAACAAAGCGTGGAGACGCGTCATATACGGCTAAGAACGCAATGTGTTCAAAACCTGTTTGTCATTCTGTGTTGTGATACTGAATGTCTAAGGAGCGCTAACTTCAATCTAGGGACAAGAAAGAGAATTGTTTCTTTTTATTGTCGTTTTGCTTTTTAAATGTGTTGCATTGAATAGCCTACGTGTACTTCCTGCATTGCGTATGTGTATTTCCGGTGTTGTTGCCACGTGTTTAAACAGTTGTGTTTGATAGTCTGTTATATATGTATAGTATAATCACTTGTTAAAGCCTCTGAAAAGTTATTACTATTGTTTGGGAAATTGATTTTCTGCGCAGAAAACAAAAGTGTATATTGTGTGATTGTGTGATAGGAAAGGGTTGATTTACTGTCGTATAGAGACAGAGAGTATCGGTTGCTATCTGACGCGACAGGTTGCACAACTGTTGATCGGTATACGGAGCAGGTATACTAGTGGCGAAAAACAAGAGAAGTTTTCCCAAGCGCACCCAATAGTAATCGCAGCGCTTACTGATAATTAGTATCTTTAAGCGGTGCGATCGGACCACACGGTACAGGGACCGTGATTGTGACTTGGGAGAGCAGCTGGAGAAAATTTTACTGGCAAGGTGGGTAACCCCCAATTCTACCAGTTGTTAATAAACTCAGCAGATTTGTTGGAGAGACAGAGTATTGAGGAGCTGATACTTCTGTGGTTCACGTTGATATTTCTGTGTTAGGTGTTCCTCGTTTAGTACGAGAAGATGTGAGTGGATGCAGCTTGAGCAATTCGTCCATGGCCGTTAAGGTCTCTAACAGTAGTTGTGTTGCATAGCGTTGGAGAAAAATTTGATTTTCACATGGGAGCTAAGCATACGCTAGAGATGGTCGATGTTCTGCCTAAGGAAGGGCCGATTGGTTCGGTGAGGTTTCTTATGTTTAAGAAATATGGTGCATATGCAACGGCGTATTGCAACAAATGGATCAAGATGACCAAGGATTGTGTGAGGCCTTTTCCAAAGATCGGTAGTTTCGATTCAGAGGTGTTGAATAATGTTAGAGATAAAGTATGGTTCATTAAATTAACAAATGTGAGAATTGAAAATGATGACTGTTTAAAATTGTGGCAACTAGAAGGGAACACGTGGCAAGGCAGCGCGTGCACAGCGGAAGTAGGCGTGGCGCAAAGTGTGCGCTCAGCGGAAGTAGCCGTTGAGAAGTGTGGAGAACTGAATGCAAGCGCACCCCCGCCGCCATATGCAGTTGGGGCGTAAGTACAGCCATTACCGAAAATGATAAAAAGGAAATGAACAAGTTATATCCTGTTTTAAGTCACTTTAAAACCAATGTTTCTGAGGAAGAAGATGAACCCACTGTAATTTCAACCATTGCCCGTGCTATTAACATGCTGGAGGCACAGCGAATACAAGGCAAGGGAGAGTCTGCCCTGAAGCATGACAAAAACATTTTTAGAAAGAAAGAGGCACAGAGTGATAGGTTGATGATGGTAAGTATCCAAGCTTTAGAGGGACTGCACACACACGACCACAAGCTTACAGCACACACAAAAAGAGACATATGGCAGTGAGGTGTTACAACTGCAATGAAGAAGGACATCTCATAAAACAATGTAGAGAGAAAAGAGACAGGACACCTAGAGGGGGGATCACATAGATACCTACAAAGGAGACACACACAAGGGTTAGAAGACTCACGGCAGCTATCCGCGCATGTTATAGCAATTGCTGCGCGGGAAATTGATAGTCAGCGCTAGGGATCAGGTCATACCTGTATTCTACAGCCAGTTAGGTTAACTGAGAGTCTGAGTGCAGAACGTACCATGAGAGTTGACATAGCTGGTATGAAACAAACCTTTCTTGTAGATACAGGGACGGCCAGGTCAGTGACAACTTCTCCTTTAAATCTACAGGTCGTTAACAAATCCATTCCAGCTATGGGGGTAACAGGCAGAGTGTTACATCACCCTTTGACTAAAACCGCAGAAGTTACTATTGGGCTCTGCACACCAAGCATTCATTTCTCTTGGCTACAGTGGCTCCTACTAACTTACTGGGCAGGGATTTGTTGTGTAAAAGGGGATGTGTCATATACTGTACCCCTGATGCCGTATTCCTAGATATACCAGGGATGGTTGCACATGAGGTACACGACATATTGAACACCCAACAAAGTTTAATGTTACACTCTGCCATTATAGAACAACGTCCATCTCAGATAAAGGAAATGATACTGCAAATACCGGGTTCCCTATGGACCAAAGATGGACAGGACACTGGATTGATGACAAATGTAGCTCCTGTTATGGTTAATCTAAAAAGGAGTAGGATAGCTCCAAATATCCCACAGTATCCATTAAAACCAGAGGTGGAATCAGGGGGTGTATCCTGCGATTGAGAGGCTGTTGGAACAAGGGATCTTAATTCATGCATCAAGATTCATTGACAGTCCTAGTATTTTCTCTCAAGCCTTACATGACTGCTTACAATCCTTGTTGTTGTGCTCTGTTTCGTTTGTCATGTTTACATGATACTAAATTGTTGTTGCTTCATCTCTCACAAACAGGGCACAAGGTTGCAAAGGACAAGTTACAGCCATGTCAGACTAAGGTTAAATACTTGGGACAAGCTAAGACACTTGACAACGGACAGAATCCAGGCAATACAACACATGACTTTGTCACAGAACCAAAAGCAAATCCGTACCTTCTTAGGGATTTGTGGATACTGTAGATCCTGGATCCCGGGATTTTCTATTCTGGCGTTACCACTGTAGGAGTTAGTCTCTTCCTCAAAAACCTGAGTGTGTCATACACACAGAGGAGTCAGAGCAAGCATTCTTTAATCTTAAAGATAGTTTGACTAGAGCACCTGCATTGGTAAAACCTGATTATGAAAAGCCCTTTGAGTTATACTGTACTTAAGCTGATGGTTGTGCAGCAGGTGTCCTCACGCAGAAATATGGTGACGCCAGCAGACCGGTAGCATACTACACTGCACAATTGGACACTGTGGCAAGATCACTCCCAACGTGTCTAAGAAGTGTAGCAGCAACTGCTTTTCTGGTAAGTAAGAGCGAGGACGTAGTATTAGGACATAATTCAACAGTCTATACACCTCATGCAGTATCTGCTCTGTTGAATTCAGCTCAAACCAGACATGTCTCTTCAGCTAGGTTCTCAAAATGGGAACTAGCTCTGATGGCACCCGCCTCGAGATGCAGAAAGGGTGGGAGGTGAGGAGACTCTGGTTGAGGATGAGTTTTGCAGGTATACTGATACGCATGATTATATAGAATATCAGAACCAAACCTTTACTGCAAGGCCCGACATACGTGACACCCCTTAGAAAATGTCGATTTTATGTTTTACACGGACAAGAGTTGTCATTGACAGACTGAGACGGGAGAACTATGCACTGGTTACGCTGTTGTAGAGGATCAGGATGCTGTAAAAGCTGAACCCCTTGGCCCACCTCACTCAGCCCAAGTGGCTGAACTAGTAGCATTAAGGAGAGCGTGTGAGTTGGCAGAGGGCAAGTCAGCTAACATATATACTGACTCTAGGTACGCCTTTGGGGTAGTGCACGATATCAGGGCCCTTTGGCATCTTAGCAACTTTACGACAGCAGCAGGCACTCCGGTAGCACACTCACGACACATAAAAGAACTCGACAGCGATACAGTTACCCAAGACAGTAGCCATCATAAAGTGCAAAGCCCACACATCCGAAGAAGACCCGGTGTCAGTGGGCAATAACAGGCCAGATGAAGCTGCTAAATGGGCAGCAGGGTTATCTATAACTGTATCGACAGACACAATTATGGTTTTTCAGACATTAGACACTCAGAAATTGATTGAAATGCAAGATTTGTGTTCGCTACAGGAAAAGGCGGTCTAGAAGTGAAGGGATGTGGTCAAGAGTCCTCGGGACTCTGGAGAGATGGACAACGTAGGCCTGTAGCTCCCAGAGCATATTTCCCAGGCCTGACCGAGGCAGCACATGGTCTGACTCATCTGGGTAAGGAAGGTATGTGCAAACTGGTGAGAGCATACTGGTGTGCAGTGGTTATTCTTCTCAGGCCGGTAAGAAGGCAATGTCTTGTCTTACTTGTTTGAGGAAAAACATCTGGAAGACAATACCAACTGAACCATCCCATATCCCTCCTACAGATGGACCTTTTCAGGTAATATAAATTGACTATATCCAATTACCACCTTGCAGGAATTTCAAATATGTATTAGTGTGTACTGAAGTGTTTTCCAGTGGGTAGAGGCATATCCAGCAGCCACTAATACTGCTGTTTTCACTGCAAAGAAAACTGTTCAGGAATTTGTGTGTAGATACGGTATCCCTAGAATCATAGAAAGTGATAGGGGTACCCATTTTACCGGTGATATCTTTCAGAACATGTGTAAGCTTATGGGAATCAATAGCAGACTTCATATTCCTTACCGACCACAAGCCAGTGGTAAGGTGGAAAGGGTAAACGGTACCATTAAGAACAAGCTGAGTAAGATAATGTCTGAAACTAGGTTGGGGTGGTCAGAAGCTTTGTCACTAGTCCTCCATAGCATCAGAGCCACTCCCAGACCTCCTCTTAATCTGTCCCCCTTTGAGATACTTTTTGGCAGACAACATCATTTGATCATAAGTCCACAGGATGATTTGAGGTGCAATAATGAAGTGACTGTGCAATATGTCATAAAAATGAGCAGACAGTTAAAACAACAACAACAAAAGCTGAAAATGCTTTTACCTGGTATGCCAAACAAACTGTCATGATGTTGAACCTGGGGAATATGTTATGATCTGCAATTTCTTACGTTCAGGTTGTTTAACAGATTGTTGGGAAGGCCCGTACCAAGTGTTGATGACCAGTACCACATCTCTGAAGGTTGCAGAAAGAGACACTTGGGTCCATTCCACTCACTGCAGGAAAGTTAGCCCAGAAAAAGTACGAGACAAAGCTGAGACCGACGACACTGATCTGTCACTCGTAAACCTGTTCTGGGAGACCTAAAGCCTGCAGCCAAGATACCTGAGCCAAGGACATTCTCCAGACTATCATCCCAGCAATGGAGTGGCGATTTTTGTTTTTCTTTTGTTCCAGGAATTTTTTGGTGAAGGAGAATGGATGACAGAGACAGGATCTGGTAGTGATATTGATGAAGTGGAGTTGGAGGAGAGATTGATAGAACCAACAGTACAGTCAATGGTCGAACTCGGTTCAGGGGTTATGAAAAGGTCTGCTAGCTTCGGAACTCGGAGGCAGTGTGAGGGGCTATTGTCTGAATAATATTGTATTTGTAAGTACTGTGACTCCCTAATTGAAGAGAAATGCATCCAGCGATGCCAGTCCAATAGTAATCTGGACATGGGCGGGCATCCTCTGGAGGATTATCACTCCCTAGTGGATAAGGTCTTAAACCAAACCGAGTGCTGGGTGTGCTCTCATGTGCCTCAGTGACAGCATAACATAGGATTAGTGCCATTCCCACTAAACATCTCTGAGGTCCTCGAATTATGGGAAGGGAGGTCCATAGACGGGAGGTACAATATCACTAGGTCCCCTAGTCTTCGCCAATACTCCTTAGACCGGTCGTTGCTGTGTCTGAATATCTCGCAGGTAAAAAGACTGGAGAATTGGGAAGCTGACCTACCTGATCAGACAATGGTTCGCCACACTAGTGTTGAGGGGAGACTTTCAAGGTCACCAATAGACAGGAATGTTGATGGGCATCATAGACTAGGACGTGTCAACAGACATAAGAAAGTATCCATTGGGAAAGTCCTTATAGGTTATTGTAAAAATGTTATCCATGCTGACACTTGTCTTGAACAAATGGAGCCACTAGGCATGGGTAGTTTTGTCAAAACTTTGATATTATCAATGATCGTACTGTACCTTATGTCCTCCCATATGATGTGTACTATGTTTGTGGGAGAAAGGCTTATTCCTGGTTAACTCCGAGTTTCAAGGGTTTGTGCTTTTTAGGTAAACTGATTCCCGAGGTCATGACCATTACACATGATGAAATGGTTGATATTCATAAGACTACATCACCTCCATACATACACACACAGTATGAACATTGTGGCAAAAGAAACACAATTCCTGGTGAAGAAGCCATAGCTACAAAATTGATTAGTGAAACCACTGGTTTTCAAGTTACGGTTGCTTGAGATCTTACCAGGATCATTCGGGGAACTTCAACTAAATTGATAGACAATATCACCGAGATGTATGATGACAATTTCAGGTATACGGGTAGTGAGCCACAGGCTTATAAAAAGGAGTTGGTGCAACATAGACTGGTGTTGAATTACCTCACGTCTATTACTGGTGAATACTGTGGGACTTTGGCTACCCAATTCGGTATCAAATGTTGCACGTACATCACCAATAATACTGATGACCCCAAGGAAGTCATAGACCAGAAAATGGACGAAATTCTGCAACGAAAATGGGAATTTCGGAGGAACCATAATTCTTCATTGTATGAGGTTGGACAAATGGTGGCAGGATGGTTCTCATGGTTGAATCCTGCAAAGTGGTTCTCTGGTCTAGGAGAGTGGGTACAGAAAATGGTTGCTAGCATAGGTAAGCTCCTTATCCTTATACTTGGTGTCATCTTAGTAATTGGCTTATGTGTCAGATGTGTTCCTACTGTGTGGAGGTGTGGAAAGCGGTCTAATGTGGTAAACACTGAAAATGAAACTGTACTGGTGGTGAGGGATACAGGTATCATGATCAGTGAAGAACTGCATTACAATCCTGACATCAAGAACATAATTAGGTGATTGTTTCTTACACTATCAAAGGGTGGAGCTGTCAAAGTCAGATAATTGGATATGGTCATTTCAATTAATATCTAACAACTTGATTGTCTTTGTCTGAAATTAATGTGAATAGCACGCTACGGCGTGGAGGAGCGCAATCAACCGCAACACCTGGCAAACACTTCTACACACATTTACACGAACACCCACACTTGTAATTAGCTCATATTAAAATTAGTTGCAACACATAGTTATTTGTACTGAAATGTAGCAGAGTTTATGGTGAAATATTATAATGTTATATACACGTTAGTGAGTTCTAAGTTTCAGGTCACAGGAAACATGTAATGTTTGGTATCATGCTAATCCCCTATTTATCCGCAGACCTCCGGTTCATTCGCCAAAAAAAATCGTACATTGCGTATACTAGTTATGGATGATAGGGAATAAATAATTAGAATGGTATTGTCTGTGTAATGCTAATAGACCAGTTTGAACTAGTTCTTGGCGGGAAGATTAAGTATGCATCTTCTGGAGAGCTGAGCCCACCCCTGGATGGCATCGTTTGAACTGGCCAATGACCTGCATTACACTGGACCTTCCTGAAGCCTGAACCTATGGAAACATGCCACATCATTTGTATTTTTTTCACTGTATCACTGACTGTATATAAGCAGGAGCTTTGGAACCAGTGTCCAGTCTACTTGACCACAGCCTTCAGACCTGAATGACTGTACACTGGATCCATAGCGCCTGCTAAAAGTAACGGCTGTACTTATTATATTCTGACTTGTTCCTCTGCTACTTTTTTGCTATTAAATCGCATTTGTGTTTTGGAACCACATCACTGGAAGTGGACAATCGATATTGGATAGCAACTATACTTACTTAACACGCCCCCCACCACTACAAGCTCACAACATAATACACCTTTAAACTCTAAGGTATCATTGTCTTCAGCATCACAGGTTCCATCATCCAGTCACATTGACCAATTGCTTCAAAAGGAGGGGCTAAACAACAGGAGCCTTCTCGTCCAGCAGCAGCAGCTTCCTAACCAGTACATGGTGAGCAAACATCCGCAGACGGTGCTGGTGAGTTTGCTGTTTCTAGCGTTTTACACACACACACACACACACACCTCCAGTTTAAACTACCAGTGAGGACTCCATCTCAGGACAGGGCCCTCGTTAACTAATTAAAAATTCTTAACACACACTTTGGATGCAATAAGAGTTAAAGATCGAGTCGGTTAGGGCACAAACACAGCACCAACACCTCCTCAGTGATGTGAAAACACGGCCCTTCTGTCCAGTATTAAAACCAGCGCTAGGGATAAAATTAACAAGGGTTTCTATGTGGACATGTTTAAACTCACGGTATCAGCAAAGAAAGATTTTGATTCGGCCAAGTGTGGCAATGGGGAAGATGCCCATTAAACCTTTGCAAACTGGCTTAACGGGTATTGCGTCTTTTCAGCATGCTATATTGAGACAAGACCAGAGTAGTCAATAAGCGTGTGGAAATACCTTCATCTTATTAATGAAATTCACATTTGTGATCATCCAGGGACCTGGCGCACATATGATGAGAGATTTAGAGGAAAAAGTCCATGTCAGCTAACCTGCTCCTGTGCTGTGTATTGTGAAAGCCTTTTGGATTTACTACTGTGTATGACCCATGCCTGTACCTTGGACCTTGCCTGCTTGCCGGTGACCCTGACCCTTTGGCCTGTACCTTGGACCCCACTGAGTTGCCTGTGACCCTGACCTTTGGCGTGTTATCTTACCATTCTGCTTGCTTGTGACCTCTGACCTCAGCTTATGTCAGACCATCCGCTGCCATCTATTCTGTCTCCTGGCCTGCTGCTACGGTTCTGTATTAGAAACTTTGACGTCATCTGGATTTAAGTCCTGCTGAGTACCAGTGAGCGTATAAAGCTCTATGGGAAAGGCAGCTGCTAAAGGTGAAGACCTCCGCCAACTAGTTCTGTAAGTTTGTGAACAGAACGTCAGCCTAACACGAAATTGATATGGTAGTATGCTGTTGTCTCTTGCCAGCGGAAAAAATTAAAAAATTAGAATCTTTAATTGCAGAAATACTGTCCTCCCCCTCCAGCACATTGCAACGGGTTCAATCACTTCTTGGGTTTTTTTAGTTTCTCCTGTAGATTAATACCCATGGGTAGGATATTCTGCAGAAAGTTACAACTAGCCACAGCCGGTCTGAATTGACCACACTTCCACGTCCGTCTAAATAAGTATTTAGGAGGAGAGTTAAAGGTGTGGCTACTTTGCCTTCAATATTTTAATGGCAGTAGGATTTGGCCACCCCTCAAATATCCACCAGAGCCCTAGACTTATATACAGATGCATCAGGAGCTAAAGGATTTGGGGCTTTCTTCCAGAGTGAGTGGTGTGCCTCACAATGGCCTCAGTCGTTGAGGACGAACAGCTTGGTATGCAACCTTCTAACTTAGAACTATTCCCCATCATTCTCGCTATGGAATTGTGGGGCCCCTGCCTCCGTGGACATAACGTAGGGTTCTGGTGCAATAACCTTGCCGTAATTCAGGCAATAATCCTCCTCGCCACCTGTGGTTAACTTACTCCTTCTGCTAATGCTTCGTTGCCTGGAGTATGACATACAACACATATCTGAAGTGAACAACGCTATAGGCAGGGGCTGGCTGGCAGACTTTAGCCCGGGGGGCAAGCACACAGCACTGGCCCATAAGTAGCGGCACATCCTTAAAGGGTGGTTTTCGGTAAAATATATATTGATCAATATAAAAAGAGGCTATTTCAGTGTTGCTTAATCCAGCAATACTTTATTATTATTATTATTATTATTATTATAAATAAGTCTTGAATGAAATAAATAAATAATGCAACAAAAACAAACCTCACTTTATATTGCACTTTATTTTATATGTTCCTTCTCTCTACAGCATTTTTTTTTTCTTTTACCAAGCCTGTTTGCTTTAAAAAAAACAGATGTTTTTGCAAGCAAAAGTGCTTGTTTTTGTTGTGCCCTATACACTAACAGGGCTATTAATTGTTTTAGGGTTAACCTAAACCAAATTATATTTGGGGTGTTGCTGGGATGAGGAGCGGAGCACTAGGTGTCAATCTGACACCCTGGCCTAGAGCTGGATTAAGGATCAGGGTGGCCCAGGGCACTTTAGACAAAGGGCCAATATGATGTAATATGGTTATGATTTTAGACAAATACACAGGCAATACTGTATGCACTACAGTTAGGTGCACGCAGTTCTGCCTTCACAAGCAGTACAGTGTGAAGCAGGATGTAAGGACCCGCGAGGAGATGTGCCTCACAGGGCGACTAACTCCTGGTACCTAGGAACTTACCACGATTCGTGTGGATGACTGGACCCTACCTCTGTCCCAGATCGGGAAGCTCTCCGTACGCTCGCTGGTTTCACCCTAGGAAGAGAAACGGAGAGTTAACCCGGGCCTATCAGGAAAGGGCTGTCCGAGACCACGGCAATGAGCAAAGACACTCTTAGTCAAAGCTCACTTGCCACCGCCTCACTTTGCTCTTGCCAAGGTGCGGGGGACTACAGGCACTTGAGACCAGGAACAGCCCACCTTGCACACCTCGCACACCTCCCGGTGAGGGCCTAACCGAAAGGGGGAATCGAGCGTGATACTCACCGGGACACTCCCACTTCCGATCCTGTACTCCTGCTCCTCCCCGACACCTGCGGATGATAAGGAACACACAGCCTCCCTCTGCGACGCTACGCAATGACGTGGCGAGCAGGATTGGCCCGCTGCCGCACTGCAAATTCAAATGGCTGGGAGGTGAGCCCTGATTGCCTCACCGTCCTGGCCGGACCGAAGGGACCGCCGCCACCCGAGGAACGATGATGGCCCCGATCAGATAAGTCCCCCACACAGGACATACCTCCCAACTGTCTTAAGCGACAGTCACCCAATTTCGAGACTGTCCCACCAGATTCAGGAAAATTGGCAGACTATCCTGCTCTCTCCTACCTGCTCTTGTCACTTTCACCACTTGTGGCTGCTGGTACATGAAATTTAGAAAACTCCAACCAATATTAGTATTCACATTTGATAAATAGACCTATTTCCCTCCAACTAACCCTGAAATTAAATTAATAGTATTCCCATTTAATAAATAAACCTATTTCCCTCCCTACAAACAGCCCCAGCAATAAATTAAATAACATTTACGTTTAATGAATATTACCATTTCCCACAACCGTCCCAGGCATTAAATAATTCATAATCACTTTTAATAAATATACCTAAAACAGCGCCACATTCAATTAATAGATCCCAAACCATCCCAGCATTAAATTAAAGGTCCAATCACCCCATCTTAACTTCATAGGCCCCACTATTAAATTAAATTGCCCCACCATCACAACACAAATAAATTAGCAATACACACACACAATACCCTGGCCCCTCACACACACACACATACACAATACACTGGCCCCATACTCACATGTACAATATGCTGCCACACAGACATGCTATATTAATATACCTCTCCCCCCGCTGCACTTAAATTTCTCCATCCGCGCTGCGCGCTCTGCGGTTTTCAGACATGGGACAGCACCTATCACGTGGTGTGCGTCCCATGTGACAGCAATTGCTGGCGACAATTAGTGGAAGGGAGGGAGGGCGGTCGCCTGAGCATCCGCGGTAATGGGAGAAGGTGGCTGGTTCCGGAGGAGGGGCCAGCCACCAAGTAATTATTAGGGATCGCTCCAGCCCAAAATAGTATTTTGTGGTCCGGCCCGAGGGGCATGTGCACCCCTGACCCCGGCACAGCCCGCCCCTGGGTATAGGTAACCCTATCACATTTCAACTGGTGTTGATTTAGAGCCCTGGCCCCTCACACACGACCGACCTGAATTACATGTCCACTTCTGAGCAGGCTTCTGGTATGATGGAGTTTATGTGGGAACAGTATCAGGAGGGGGTTAGCAAGACATCTATGACCTCCATGCTCAAAGGCAACACTTTCATGGCTAAATTGCAGAGACTTCATGACCTCACCAAGTTCTTCCTTATAACAAGAGTCCTAAAAGGTTGGACAAAGTTGAGACCCACAATAGCAGATAACAGAAGACCGATAGACCGATATATGTTGTCCAGAATTATCGCAATATTGGGCAATGTTACCACTGATAAATATGAGGCGTTCCTCTTTAGTACAGATTTTTCCGAGGCATGCCACAGGGCTTTCAGAGTTAGCAAGTTGGTGGCTCATTCTATAGATTCCAAAGGTTCACCCATTCTAGCTAAACATACTGTGCTTCATTCTGAGTCTATACAATGTAAAATAACTAAGTCCAAGATGGATCAATTTGGTAAAGGCCACTTGGTTACCTTATCCCCACAGCCTGATAAGTTAATTTGCCTGGTGTCGCTATGTCATACATTCTCTAGTTATGACCTAAAAACTAAGATGTATGGCTGGTACACTTAGATGGTCATCCATTAACGAAATTCGACTTCCAGGCCCTCCTCAAACGTTCACTGTTTCACTTGCGTTTAGATCCTACATTATTTGGCACACATTAATTTCGAACTGGGGCAGCTACCACTGCGGCAGCCGGAAATTCAAACCCTAGAGAAATGGAAGTCGGATATTTACAAGAAATACATCAGACCCGACCCTTAGGCACTCAGTATTTACTATCTCTGTTTTATCTCCTCACCCGCTGCCCACACACACACACACACACACACACACACTTTTAATATGTGGTTTATAGAAGCAACTACTTCCTTACCTGGTTTTAATTTTTTCTCTAGTTACCTCATTAACCCAAGCCATTATATGGCTAGAACATTCTTACAAGCAGTTCAGAGAGTCACAGTAGTTATACAGATCGCATGGCCTATTTAGTTTATTCCTCTCCTATATGTGGCATGGACTCTCATATTTTCTATTTTAGGTATACGCAACAAGAGGACTCAAATAGGGGCAGTGGGTTATTCATACAACCTGTGGGTGGACAAACACGAATTGGCCCATGATTGGTCCTGTTTTCGACACTCTGTACATGTTTAGTGAATGGGTAAAAGGGGTTTGATATGGCTCTCCATTTTACCCCCGCTGACACAGGAGATAGAGTACCATGGCGTTCCAGATATATTGGTCATTCACCTAGGTGGCAATGACGTGGGGTTTTGGCAAATCACTGGATTTAATCATACAAGAAAGAACAGATTTGTCCAGCATAATGCAGCAGTGGTCGATGGTTAAGTTATTTTGGTCTAATATAGTGCCCCGTTTAGCCTGGAAGGCGAACATTCCCACAGCCACCATGGTCTAATATAGTGCCCCGTTTAGCCTGGAAGGCGAACATTCCCACAGCCACCATGGTCTAATATAGTGCCCTGTTTAGCCTGGAAGGCGAACACTCCCACAGCCACCATGGTGTCCATCGTTATAAAAATTAACCAGTCATCTAACAAAGTTACAAGATCACTAGGAGGTGTGATTATAGCTCACCCTTTGTTGAAAGTAAAATCACTACACTTGTTTAGGCCAGGCGGGGTACATCTAACGGAGGAATGTATAAGGTTTTTCATTGATCAAACTTTTTGGAAATTGAAGGCGGTTGTCCGGTCAATTAGTGGCGGGTGGTGAGTCCGTTAGAAGATCACGGTGGTGGGTGGGAGAGCATCACAGTTAGCAGTTGGTTTGCATATGGTGCTAGTTAGCGTTAGGTCACGGGTCACTCCCCCCCGTCAAAGTCATCAGACTCTTGTGCGGAGGACCCCTTGGCCGGATTTATACAGGACCTGCCATTGTCAAGTCCAGAGGGGGGGTGTAGTCAATCCACATGACAAAGTTAGCACCGGCCAATAGATAACATCTATCCTGGGTTTGTGGTATATTGGTCTGACCTTTCCACCTTTATTGGTTTTGCAAAGACTAAGCTGACTGCCCTGCTCTCACCACTACATATTTTAAATTTATATTTAATAAAACTGTGTCTTTCGTCCAAACCTTATTCAGTGTCAGTGTCTTTTATTAGTTAATGCTAAGTTGTATAGAAATTAGTTTGATTGGGTTGTGGACTGACAGGGAGCATTCATACTATGCATTTTAAAGATAGAACAGACTGTATCATCAGATTGATGATGGTATCCTGTATCATTAGAAAAAGATTAAAGAAATGTTTTTAAAAATAAAACAGGGTTGCCCTCCTTCTAAAATAAATAAGCAGTGGGGCATGGTTTAGCAGCCATACTGTCCGGTCACGTTTAATATCTCTGGTCTTTTGGGCTGATTGCAGGACTCAATCTCTCCTGGCACCGTGCTCAGCGGACCCCTTGTGCCCCCTGACAACGAGTGGTACCACCAATGCAAGTGGGGAACTGGACCACCCGCAAAACTCTGCTGGAAACATATTGCGGCGTGAGCCGCATCTAAAGCCGCAGGCTCAATTTCAGGCAGCTCCCAGAACCGAGCAGGTGACACCCACGAATACCGGAGGCCCTCCTGCGCTACAGGGCTCCCCTCTGCTGCTGACTAGCCCTCTCTAAGCTGCTCTGTTAGGGGGGGTCGCTGGCCGCAAATCTGTGACTGATACTCCACGGTTTCTGGATCATTGACAGCTGCCCCTTTATCTAAGGAATCTGGAAATGGGGATTGAAACTCCTTTGCCACTTACCAGGTTTCGGGCTGTCTGTCTTCATTCATATAGCTGTTGGCTGAGGAACCTGCATGTGTAATTCATTCCTGCCCAGTGGTCGTCTGAAATATTGCAGCTTCCAAATAAGTGTCTCTTTCCTATCATTGTGTGTTACACTAGTTTATACTGCCATCTATTGGCCATTTGAGATATTGCATATAACCAATAACTTGCCTTTTCTAACTCCTGACTGTATAAGTGGACAGTGCCTACACCTAGTGCCCATCTGGCGAATATCGCTTACCGCTGGGGATTCCCTACCAAGCTCCTTGCCCAAAGGAATGGAATACAGGTTGGAATCCCCTCCCCGGTAAGGGGTCTATCTATTCTTCGCGAATGGAACGTCCCCTTGGAAGAGTCCCCTGTACCCTCTGCTGCCGGGCTTCAATAGTATTGGTCGAGGCCCACTACTTGATGGTCTTCTCCTTCCCCTCCAATCACGAACATTCTTTCATGAACTGTGGTAGGCCCACCATTCCTTTGTGGTCACTACGAACTGGTCTTATAATGTAGCCTAATGTTTTAAGCAGCCGGGTCCCCGGTCTCACTTTGCTCTGCCTGTCTTCCCCGAGGCATACAAACGACAAGTTTGCTTGGTCTCTGTTCCTCACGCCTCTGGGAGACAGGTACAGCGTACGTTGCATGTTATAGTCTGTTGCTGTGTTCTCTTCTCACAATTATTGCAATACCCTGAATCTTTATGTTCTTAAAAATGTTTTATTTTTAGGATGACGGTTTTTGTTATTGCTGCTTGTGTACTTAACTGTTGTATCTACCAGTTACATTTAGGTATTCCTCTTTGAATGCCCTGAGGTCAGGTCACCCAAGTCTAGACCCTCTCCCCCATAATTGTTTCACTTTTCTGCCACTCTTTTTCTCCCCTCTGTGGCAAAAGCCCTTGCTCATGGAAGCTATTTTTGTTTACCCCCCCCCTGTTAGTTCCTTTCCTGGGGGTAAATGTATGAAGCTCCGATTTTTTCAACTCGCCGGAAATCGGCGACCTTGCAGCTAAAGCGGCGATGGTTTGTAAAGGCAAACTTGCCTTTACAAGCCATCGCCGCTTTAAATTTTAGCTGCAAAGTCGCCGATTTCCGGCGAGTTGAAAAAAAAAATCGGAGCTTCATACATTTACCACCTGGTGTCTTCCCAATCCCACCCCTCTCCCCTAGTCATATGGAGACTATTGCTTGGTGCGAGTATTACATCCCTCAGATCTCACTCAAGGTTGTTTCTCTCCTCCATCATTGTTCACTATGGTCCAATTTCTATCTGTAAATGCCAAAGGCTTGAGTTCCCCCAATAAACGTAGAATAGCCCTTAGATTTTTTGCCACCCACAAAGGATATAATTGCAGTCCAAGAGACCAACTTCTCCCTCCACTCTCCTCCTCAATTCCACAATAAATGTTACCCCACTTCCTATGTGGCATGTGGCCCCTTTAAGCGTAATGGGGTGGCTATTGTGATCAAGGCGGGGTGTCCCTTTAAATTGGAGAAGCAGGTAACTGATAAAAAATAGATGCTACCTCATACTAGTAGGAACTCTAGCCAAGCAGCCCATCACCTTGGTTTCCCTAAACGCTCCTAATTCCCGGCAGATCCCTTCTTTTAGACGCACATTCCAAACTGTCCAACAGATCATGAAGGGCATGGTCTTTTACATGGGAGATTTTAATATAGGTCCGGAACCCAGATTAGACAAGTCTACCTCCACCGCGTTCCCTACTTCTGCTATCTCTCTGGCCCAGAATTTTGCTTAGTGTCTTACTGATTTTTAATCTATATAACGCTTCGAGAACAAAACACCGGGGAGAACAGGATTATACGTTCTTTTCCTTGGTGCACAACTCCTTTTCTCATGCAGATCTCCTCCTCTCTGATAAATGGTCTCTTCAGCGGGTTTCCAACATTACGATTACGCCTATTACATGGTCAGACCATGCTCCATTAACTTTGTGCCTGGAGGCCCCTGTTAGAGATTCTCCCCCTCGTCCCTGGCGCATGACTGAATATGTCCGGTTTGAAGATATTGGAAATCTGATTCTGAGTGAGGCACTAGATTCTTACCTACAGACCCCGGAAGACACCTCAGAATGCACGCACTGGTGCGCTCTGAAGGCGGTCATGAGGGGAGCAGCGATACAGGCTGCGGCTAGAATCAGACACACCCACTTGGAAGTAATAGAATCTTATGAAGCCCAGATTGTTGCTCTAGAGCAACAATATAAGCTCAACCCCTCTGACCCTGCCATTAAAGCATCTTTAGTTGATATCCGGAAAAGTTCTATCATGATACTACAGGTGAACAACGCCATAGCCATGTTAAATCAAAAGTTCTACACATTGGAGAATAGGGCAAGTAAACTTCTGGCACGTAAACTCCTGGGAAAGAATGCCATTAATCATGTTAAAGCTCTGGCAGGCCCTCAAGGATTCTGTATTTATTACCTGTCAGACATTGCTAATCAGTTCCCCGCTTATATGCTAAGCTTTCTAACCGTTGCCAGGACCACTCTCAACCTCATTCCTCATTCCTCTCCTACTAGTATAGCTGCCTTTTTAGTCTCCCTCCAGCTCTCCACCCTAGACCCAGATGTGGCAGCTGGGTTGTGCTCTCCCTGGACAGGATAAGATACAAAGGCCGATAAAATCCTTTAAACGAGATAAAGTGCCGGGACCCGATGGTCTCATAAATGGCTTTTACCTTCCCTTCCGGAGGGAGCTCGGCTCAGTACTCATATCTCCATTTAATAAGGCCGCTGAGGAATCTTACTTACCTAAAGAGATGTTGGAGGCTAGGAGAGTTACCGTTCCCAAACCTGGCAAGGACCCTGCCCAATGTCAGAACTATAGGCCAATTGCGCTCTTAAATACAGATCTTAAATTATTTGCCAAACTGATCCCCACTAGACTTAATCCTGTCTTGCCAAGCCTTATTAATCAAGACCAGGGGGTAAATGTATCAAGCTGAGAGTTTTTCGGCGGGTTTGAAAAACCAATCAGATTCTAGCTATCATTTATTTAGTACATTCTACAAAATGACAGCTAGAATCTGATTGGTTGCTATAGGCAACATCTCCACTTTTCAAACCCGCTGGAAAACTCTTAGCTTGAAACATTTACCCCCAGATTGGCTTTGTGTTGACAAGCCCCGGATAATACACACCGGGTTCTTAATATATTATCCACCCACACGACTCGACCCCAACCTCTATTGTTACTCTCACTAAATGGCGAGAAGGTGTTCGATAGGATTCATTGGGAATACCTGCAGGTCGTCCTTGCCAGGTTTGGATTTAGTGGTTTCTTCCTCTAGGCAATTTATACCCTATATAGCTGTCCCTCAGCCAGAGTCCTCAGTAATGGATTTCTGTCAACCACTTTTGATATTACCAATGGAACCAGACAGAGCTGCCCGCTCTCTCCACTCATCTTCACACTGGCAATGAAGCCCCTGGCGGAACAGATCTGGACAAAATATTTTATATATATATATATATATATATATATATATATATATATATATATATATATATATATATATATATATATATATATATACATACACACATATATACTGACTGGTGCCAGCAGCTGCTAGTTGATCCAGCTCATATGTGGATTGCTGTGAATCCATTTTAATGAGACCCAAAGCACATGTAGTGCAAAATCTGAAATATATAGTGCTGCTAGATAATACTTTCAGCACCAGAAACATTGTTTTTTCATAAAGGGGAATATAGGACACCCCAAAACACTTGTAGTGCAAATTCAGAAATATATAGTGCTGCTAGATAATACTTTCAGCACCAGAAAATAGATTTATTTGAACTGGGCAATATGTCACACCCCAAGCACTTGTAGTGCAAATTCAAAAAAATATACTGCTGGTATATTATTATTTCTGCAGGCAGAAAATAGTTTCTGGAGGAGGGAATATGACACCCCAGACAGTTGGTAATGTTTACAAAAAAGCCTCCTCTATCCTCCTCTCTTCCTGCTATAACAAGTGCGATAACAAGTGCTATAAGAAGTGCTTTAGAGTACCAAGCCTGCTCGGCTCAGTACTCGGATACCTGAAGTTCGGGCGGGTTCGGTTCTTGGGGAACCAAGCCCGCCCATCTCTAATATACAGTGACAGTTCATATGTAATGTGATCTCTAACATCACACTTAGAGACCTGGCAAAACGCGGATTCGTGGACAACCAGAATAAACCTCTGGCAAATGTTTCAGTTTTAAAAGAACTTTGGGAATGGGGAAAGTCACATCCTGATGAGGCTGCAATCAGCAAAGTGCCTGCACACCAGAAAGAGAACAACCCCTTAATCCTAGGAAACAATGCAGCGGATGAAGCAGCAAAACTGGCTGCAGTATCTGATGCTGAATTTTTGCCCTCATTCTAGGTGGCTGTATGCAGAAAAGTCCTCAAAGAAGGACCGGTGTCATTTGAAGAGGAACAGGCGAAAGAACCTCTTCTTATGACACTCAGAATTTCACCACAGGATCCCTGATCTATCAGACAGGGTATCTTGTGCCATGTATCAGGAGAAAATTTAGATCCACTCCCAGTAGTCCCTTCACATCTCCAAGTGGAGCTGACACATCTCAATCACCAGCTACTGGGGCACCCTGGTCGGGATAACCTTCTGTCTCTGCTACAGAGTAAATTATACTGGCCAGGAATATCCAAAACAGTAGAGCAGTGATGGCTAACCTGTGACACTCCAGGTGTTGTGAAACTACAATTCCCAGCATGCTCTGCCAGCTATCAGCTAGTTATCCACTGGCAAAGCATGCTGGGCTTGTAGTTTCACAACACCTGGAGTGTCATAGGTTAGCCATCACTGCAGTAGAGTGTGTTACTCAACAATGTCTTGTACGTGCCCAAATCAACCCTAGGGAACCAGCTCTAAAGCCAGCATTATAGCATGTGCCTCCAGCAGAGGGGCCATGGGCAGCCTTACAAATTGATTTCATAGGACCACTACCAGCAGGCAGTCACAATTGTCGCTATGAATTGGTAGTTGTTGATGTGTTCTCAAAGTGGGTAGAAGCCATTCCAACAGTGGATGACTCAGCTACCACTACAGCACGGGTCCTATGGGAGCAAATTTTTTTTCACGCTGGGGAATCCCCAGAATCGTAGAATCTGATCGTGGAACCCATTTTACTGGCAAGGTCACGAAAGCACTTTGTGAACTACTGGACATAAAGTAACGATTTCATGTTCCTTATCATTCCCAGTCAGCAGGGATAGTAGAGAGCATGAACTGGACCATCAAGACCCAGTTAGCCAATGCATTGTTACAGAAGGGATCTTCTTGGGTAACAGCTTTACCGGCAATACTTATAGGTATTAAGGCAACGGAAGCATCCACAACAGGGATTACTCCGTTTGAGTTCATGACAGGTCGCAAAATGCCACTTTGCTTCCCCAATGAGCCTCAGCTGTCAAATCCCATTAAGGATTCAATTGCCAGGTATGTTTTCCAACAACAGGTACAAGATAACCTGAAGGGACTGCTGCCATATGCAGCAATATGTCTACACAAGCCCTATCTACAGGGGGAGACCTCAATGACCCTTGTAGGAGATTTAGTAATGGTCAAAGTTTTCCGTAAGGCAGGTCCTTGGAATGCAAACTGGGAGGGACCATATCAGGTTCTCGAGATAATGGGTGATAACATGCTGAAGGTACAGAGGCCAGTGACTACCAAGAAAAACTCTCAGAGGAGGCGCAAAGTATTGTGGGTCCATTTTGACCAGGTAAAAATCATCCGAGCCTCCTCAACCCAGTAGAGCATTTGTGTGCTCATTAAGTTGGGAACTACAGGGGAGTGTGGAACAAGAAAAACATTTTTCTAAAGGTTCTAGTAAGGAAAATGGAAACCTGTACTTATTGAAAAGAACTAGACTTGTACCTTCTTTCTTAGCAGATCATGGAACCCAAGGAAAGATCTGTAACACCAGCATCCAGAGGACACCATTACAAATCTCATTCCTCTGTAGGAACTCAGAGGTGCTCAGTATACTTCCATCTGAGCAAACTAGTATTACAGACACTGGTACTGGTAGGTGTGGTACTAGTGGGTTTTGCTACTCCTCAGAATAACGAGGAGGACAGGGGTGGGTCAAATGCAACACAAATAAGAAATTCCCAAAAATCTAATTCTACTAACCAGATAGAGCTTTTGGTAGTAGAATGTAAGGAAGGGAAAATCCTAGAGCCCTACTCTAATTACAGCTTTGTGGCTGGTCAATGGTATTTGTATGGGTTTTGGAGATATGGTTATGCTGGGGATAAGGTCCGACACTATACCCCCAAAGAAAATGTGTCTGCCAATCAACATGATCTACATACACTCTACCTTAAAGAATAAAACCATTATAAGGATATTGATTTAGTGCCAACTAAATGTGTCAGATGGATATCAAAGAATTCTCATTTACCACCCTTTAAGAAAACACCATATAATGTAACAGAGGTACTGTGTACAAAGCAGTTAGTACTGGACCCAGAAGATACTACAGGGGGAGAATATGATGGGTGGTATATTCTAAAAGCCACCTTCATAGGATCTAACACTCAAGATTGTCTGCGTGTTCAAACATATTTTGATAGACCCATTCCAATTATAGGTACTGTAAAGGGATACTGCATGTTGAGAGATTCCCAATTGTTAATCACAAGAAAATCCAAATATGCCCAAGGTCACGTTCCCATAGATTATTTACAAACTAGTGCTATGATAATGAACTTGAACTGTAGTAGCACAGGCCAAGCTATGTGAAATAACAACCATGGGCCAGTAGAACTGGAAGGCTTGTACAGAGCTGCCATTTTGAAAATTAGAACAGATGCCAAAAATCAGAAGTACATCTGGGTAGAGGGATCACCATCTATACGGTCTTTTATGATAACAATTATGAGAGATAAGTGTACCAGAAGTTGCTGGATAATATTTTATTACATATGCCCATTGGGAACCAGATAAGCAAGTGGTTATGCTAGATCTAAACCCCTGGAGGTGGGGTATATCATGTAATGGCATAGATACTCCGATAATTGATGTATGGATGGATGGTACAACTGTGACCAAGGAGTACAGGAACAGATTTGTGTCTGTTGACTGGAAGGACCCTAGTGGCAGAGATATTAACTTTGATATAAACATTGAAGGACCTTTTAAATGGCCATTCTGCAAGGTAGCAGATGAAGGGTGTTGGACATTCTCTCAGTGGACTTATCTCTCCAAAACAAAACCTGTTAAATATCTCTCCTTACAACCAAGAGATAGTGATCAGTGGTATCCGTTTAAAGGTAGAGGACAAGTATGTGTGACTGTAGTCAGAATACCCTATGAAACAGAAGTCTTAGAACCAGCCAGGCCACATTTTGATGACTGTAACATCCCTCTCCATACAATAGCAGATGTGATAGCGCCCCCATTATCATCTCCATGGACAATAATAACAAACGTCAAATTTATGCTATACACTTGGAGAATTTCAGTGGAGGATTTCAAAGTAGATTGTTGGGATCACAGATGTGAGGAACTAGTAAGGAATCAACTAGATATGCTAAAGGGATGGGTAGAATCTGGGCAAGAAACAAGAAAAGATGACTGGAGACTTAGAAAAGATAGGGGGAAGCGAGATGTCATTGCGACTGCTCTTGGAGGAGGTGCAATGGGAATAGGTACACTGAATACTATGGAATTAGAGGTTCTGAGGAATAAACTTGGGAGCCTGGCACAACATATGGGAGATGGTATAAGGACTCAACTAGATGTAAATCACATCCTTGAGAACTTACAACATTCTCATATAGATGTCACTACCTCTCTATCTGTAGCCCTTTGGGAAAAATTTAGAGGGTTGGTGTTGGGTCTCATTGGAGAACAAAATAGAGCTTAATTGGCTCTGGCATGTACACAGGTTCAGAGTGAACGCTCAGAAAATCTAAAACACATAGGGCTAGATTTACTAAGCTGCGGGTTTGAAAAAGTGGAGGTGTTGCCTATAGGCAACACCCCCACTTTTTCAAATCCGCAGCTTTATGATGGCGGATCCCAGGATCCTATTACAGCACTACTACAAGAAACACACTTTTCTCACTCTCATCCTGGCCTTACAAACAGAACCTTTCGCCTTGCATTTTATTTAGAGATAAGTGGGCTCGGTTTCCTTGAAACCGAACCCACCCGAACTTCGGGAATCCCAGTACCGAACCTATTCGGTTTCCAAAACATCATTGGGACGTCGTCGGATCTCGGATCTCGTGAGTTTTAGAATAAATAAATAGCCGCCTCCACGGCTTTCTAGCGCCATTTGAGAGAGAGACAGAGAAGGGTTAGATCGCAGGAATAGAGCAGTATAGAGGAGTCATTTTTCAGAATTTGCACTACAAAGTGTTTGGGGTGTAATATCCCCCCTTCTAAAAAAGCTGTATTTGCTGACTGCTGAAATTGTAATATAGCAGCACAGTATATTTCTGAACTTGCACTAAGTGTTTCGGGTGTTATATACCCGCTTATAAAAAAGCTGTATTTTCTGAGTGCCGAAATTCTAATATAGCACTGTATTGTTTAGGGAGGGCCTAGCAGGGATTAAACTGTATTTTTCTGAATTTGCACTGATAAGTGTAGGGTCTAATATACACCCTAAGAAGAGTGCTCAATTGCTAACAGTCAAAAATAAAGAGGAATACAAGTAGGCTTGTCTGTGGAATTTGCAGGCAAAATCTACTGCGTTATAAAGTTAACACCCAAAGAGAAGAGTTCCATTTCTCCATTGCTAATTGTAATTGCTGAAATAGGCCTGCCTGGCTTGGGCTAAGTCTGCAGTTACATTTTATTGTACAATAGCTCACTCAGAAACAGGAGAGGTGGCAGGGTTCAGTGCTGAAACAGAAATTGTAATAATAGGGCTGTCAGTGTTCTTCAAGTCTCCGTGACATTGTATTATGCCATAGCTCATACAGAAACAGGAGGGGTGACATTGTTGGTGTCACTCTCCAGTCTCAGTCATGATGATACTAATCCCTCTAACTCACTTTCTGTACCTCTTATTTTTGAATAAAAACTCAATAAAATTTATTTACAAAAAAAACAAATAAAACTCAATATCCTCACACATGCTTATATTTAAATTAAGATAACTTTCTGACCATTGAATTGTAGAATAGTGCGCACAGTCAACTTTCACTGCAAGCAAGCGTTAGCAGTTCTAAGATTTTGGCTTTAGAAAAGCCTCCAGTGTAGTTAAGAGGAAGTGCTGTCTCAAAGATAATTTAAAAAAAAAACTGCCACCGTCAAACAAATATAATAAAGGAGAATGCAGGGTACTGATAGAATTAAAGAGATGCTCCAATATCAAGTGTTTTAAATTTATTTAAAAAATAATAAATAAAATATAGCACTTACAGATCCATAAGCAATATGAGTATATCATGAGTTAGCCCTTTCCATTGCATCCTGCTACATATTACAGATAGGTGATCCTTCACCAAGCTGTTATGATTCCTAGTGAATTCATGAAGCGGAAACAGAAGTATAGAAACCAAGTATCTTTATTTAGGCAAAATATGCAAACAAGGAATCAGTTTGTGGAATGTGCAGATTTCAGGTAGCAGAACAAACAGGTATACTCGAATACACAAATATGAACAGGTGTGATGAATGGAAGGAATAGTTCACAGAAGCAACAGGTTTAAAGTAATGACAAATAGTTTAAATGCAGGAACAAGTATCTTGAGTTACCCAATTGCCCGGAGGCACGATGCTCAAGAATAAGGAAGCAGGGATCAGGATTCCAGATTGCCAGAGGCACGAGGCAGTCCAGGGAAGCAGACAGACTAGCTGAGTCCAGTCACCAGGCAGAGGTCAGGGTCACAAGCAAATAACCATAATCCAATAATCAGACTGAGGTCAGGGCAAAACTCAAACAAGCAGGGTCCAGCAATCAGTCAGAGGATCACAACAGGAGATCATACAGCAACAAAGCAAAACTGGAACAGTGATAAACAAGAGACAAGCAGCAGCCAGGTAAAAACAATGAACTGCACAAACCACAGATTGAAGCAGGTACATGAAGCTGTGAGACAGGTACTGGTATTAATCAGGTAAGGAGATTATACCTTGCCTGTAGGGGTTAAAGTTCAGGGGGAAAACAGCAGCACCTCTGGTGGAATTGAGGTACTACAGCCACATACAAAATACAGGCAGAGTCCTAACATAGCCCCCACCCTTTAAGGAGCGGATTCCAGACGCTCCTTACAAGCTACACTCAGACTTTTTTCTTCTGTTTTTTCTTTTTGCAGGATCTCCTTGTCGAGACAATTGGGCTCTTCTCCAACAGAGTACAGAGAAGACCCAATTCTTCAAGAGCAACAGAAGAATCGGACAGTTCATCCACTAAGTCTCTAGAATTATCATTAAATTCACTCTCAGAGTCTGAGTCCCAACCTAGGGTCAGGATAGGACCTTTTATTTTATCGCAAGATAGTGATATGCCCATAAAGCCAGCCACCAAGATTGAGGTTTGTTGTGACTGAAGTGGAATAGCGAGGGTTTTTTCCTTGTTCTTTTTGTTATCTTTCTCTCCAGGTGACAGAAACTGCCTGATGGAAAACTCATTCATCAAGGACTGTTGGACAAGTGCAGGAACTGACACACAGACTGGAATGGGCACAGAGAAACCGTGATCAAATGACTTAACTGTAGATGGAATATATTTCTGGCAGACTGCATTAACAAAATCCATGGTGTTGTGTGTAATGGGATCATCAGAATCAATAAGGAAGAAGGCCCAAGTCTGTGGCTCCCCTCAAACTCATGATCATGGTACCATCTTGGTTAAATTGGTCATCGAAATATACTGGAGATTCTTCAAATTGTTTCATACAGAGTTGAAGGACTAAATAAAATTGTTTGAGGTCTCCATCAAAGTAGACTGGAGGAGGGTCTGAAGATTCAGAAGAGGCCTTTGGGCGCTCTGGCTGAACAGCAGTCTCTGGAGTGTTCCCGACTGGGCAGACGGCAGAGCAGGAGTCCCCGACTGGGCCGATGGCCCTGTGAGAAGCCTCTGAATGGAAAAGGTCAGAAGGCAACTCAGGCTGAACCGTACCGAGTAGCATCTCAGACTGAAGCGCATTAAGTGTCAATGTCTCTGTAAGGGCCGCACCAGATCTGGGACGGACTGTAAGGGCCGCGCCCCCTCTGGAGCCAGCAAAGTCAGGACAGGCGACAGCCGGGACTGGCAGCACAGGACAGGCGACAGCCGGGACTGGCAGCACAGGACAGGCGGCAGCCGGGACTGGCAGCACAGGACCGGCGGCAGCAAGGACTGGCAGCACAGGACAGGCGGCCAGAACTGACGGATTAGGCCCCATCCCAGGAAACAGATAAGGTTGTAATATAGCAACAGGAGGTGAAGTGCAGACAAATTCAAGGTTTGAAGAGGAGCACACTGAAGACTGTTCTATAGAATGTCGTGGTCTGCGGAGTGGACAGTCTTGTAAGTAATGTTCGCTATTGGCACAGGAGTGGAATAGTTTGTCAATCCTTCTATGCCATCGCTTCTCCTCTGTCAGATGGGGACGCAGGTAACTTGCCCGTTTAGAATCCCTGATGCTATAGACTACCGGCACTACCACAGATGCAGCACCATTAATGTCCTTGTAATTAGAAAAAGCTCCGGGAGGATTTTCTGCATGCTTTCTTTAGAAGAATTTGAATTTGTTGCTCTAGAATTAGTATTTGTGTTGTAACTGCTCAACACAGAAGCAGGAAGGGGTTTAAGCAGTTCTTGAAGTAAAGTAGATACCTGTATGATTTGGTAATGGAGCTGAATAATGTCCATTTGCAGCATTTGTAGTTGTGGATTACTGACATAGTCTCAACAGCCAAACACAGAGTTCAATACAAAAACACTAGGAATGCCAGGACTAAAGCAGAGGGCATGCAATCAGCAGGCCCAGATTGTATTGGCAGTTCATCATGTTATGATTCCTAGCGAATTCAGGAAGCGGCAACAGAAGTATAGAAGCCAAGTATCTTTATTTAGGCAAAATATGGTAACAAGGATTTAGTTGTGGAATATGCAGATTTCAGGTAGCAGAATAAACAGGTATACTCGAATACACAAATATGAACAGGTGTGATGAATGGCAGGAATAGTCCACATAAGCAACAGGTTCCAAGCAATGACAAATACAGTTTAAAAGCAGGAACAAGTATATTGAGTTACCCAATTGCCAGGAGGCACAAGGCTCCAGACTAAGGAGGCAGGGATCAGGATTCCAGATTGCCAGAGGCACGAGGCAGTCCAGGGAAGCAGACAGACTAGCTGAGTCCAGTCACCAGGCAGAGGTCAGGGCAACAAGAGTTCAAGCAGAATCCAGTAGCCACGCAGAGGTCAGGGCAAAACGCAAACAAGCAGGGTCCGGTAGTCAGGCAGAGGGTCACAACAGGAGATCAGACAGCAGCAAAGCAAAACTGGAACAGTGATAAACAAGAGACAAGCAGCAGCCAGGTAAAAACGATGAACTGCACAAAGCACAGATTGAGGCAGGTACATGAAGCTGTGAGACAGGTGTTGGTACTAATCAGGTAAGGAGATTAAACCCTACAAGCAAGGTATAAAGTTCAGGGGCAAAACAGCAGCACCTCTGGTGGAATTGAGCTACTGCAGCCACATACAAATTACAGGCCTAGCACAAGCAATATAAGAACAATTCTTGAAGGTCCCATGTTACAGATTAAACAGAATATACAAAGGTGTTTTAATTAACTTGGTGATGTCATACCAAACCAATCTGCAGGTAATCAAAGGAACATGCTGCTATCCATAACGTTTTCAAATACAAAAGAAAAGAGTTTTAAAAAAAAACAAAAAACAAAAACAAAAACACAAATTGATCAATTTTGTGGGAAAATATTAAAATAAAAATGATCACTGAACCCATATATATTGAATTCGAGTTTGCCCTTCTCCTCAGAATGAAGGTGCTAATTTAGATTTAAAAGTAGGAGCTTTGGTGTATATGAAGTTGGGGTTCTCCATTAACAAAGATTTCAGGAAATTATCTAATTTCTAAAATCTCAAGTCTTTCCTAATAGAGGTCAGTAGCCGCGGGCACCGCCATGACTCTCCGTCTTCTATTGGTGGCGGCCCAGCCGTCTCCATGATGACTGGGGCGTCACTTCCGGCTCCCTCGTCCCGGTTACCTAGACTACAACCGGGACGCTTCAGGCTCCCTGCCTTTGCGCCCAGCAAGCTGTCAAATAGCCGGGCGCACTCACAGGGTTATTTTAGGCTCAGCCATTCATGGCTGATTAGATTAGGATGCAGCTGAGTACTCAGCTCTTTTCATTTGCCGACAGTGCCATTGATTTATTAAGTCAGTCCTGAGGATACTTGCAGGGCTTTGCCCTGATTGGCTCTTAGTACTATTTAAGGCAGTAAGGACTGAGCCTCACTGCCGGTTATAGCGTTCTGTTCCAGTTTGCTACCTGCTTCTTTGCTGTGTTGGTGTGTAACCTTGGATTGCTTTCCCGTGTATGACCTCTGTCTGTTCCCGGACTCTGAACCTTTGCCTGTGACCCGATCTTCTGCCTGTACCCAGATTCTGAACCTTTGCCTGTGACCCTGACCCAGCATGTACCAGACGTCTCCACCTGTGCTTTGTCAGGCGAGTCAGACATTGTCATCTCTGTCCAGTCCGCAGACCTCTGGCCTATTCCTACTCCGTGTATTACCTTCTGTACCTGAGCGCTGCCGTGCGACCATAAACTTGTACTACACTGAGTGTAAGCCCTGGGGGCATCAGAGTACCTGTGAGCATAAGCAGTCTCTACGGGAAAGGTGGCTGCTATAGGTGAAGACCTCTTCTGCTAAGTTCTACAAATTTATGCTGCATTGGTTGCCATAACATTATAACCGGTCAGTGAAGACTGGACGTAATTCTGTCATGGATGACAGCGAGCCGAACCTTTCTCCATCTCAGATCTTAGCGAATCAGATCCAGGCCTTGTCGCAAGTTGTACAGAGTTTTCTTGTGCTGACAAGCGATGAAATAGAGTCCTCCAGAAACCCGCAGGTTCAACAGGCCTCCTCTGGCGTCAGTACAGAGCCAAAATTGAACTTGCCTGATCGATTTTCTGGAAACAGATCCTCTTTCCGCAACTTCAAGGAGAGTTGCAAGTTATATTTTCACCTGAGACCATGCTCCTCTGGCTCTGAACAGTAGAGAGTCAGCATCGTAATTTCCTTACTCCAGAGCAACCTCCAGTCCTGGGCCTTTACTCTTCCACCAGCGAGTCCCTCCTTGCAATCTGTGGATGCCTTTGTCAAGGCCCTAGTTCTGTTATATGAGGACCCAGAAGAGAATATATGCACTAGGTAATCATCTACCCAGTCTATTATCATTAATTCATATTATCCAACGACTGGGTTGGTGCACCCTCCCCATGTGAAGCCAATAATTACATAACAAAGATACACAGAGTGTGAAGAAACGTGTATATTAGGGGCACTCAATGATTATTGAGTAATATAAAACATACATTTTATTAGTACATTTAAAACGTTATCATGGTCCCTGAGTAGTACCTGAATACCGCTAGTGGGGAAATAAAACCAAAAAGAAAATAACAAAAAAATGACTCGAGTATAAATGAAACTATAAAAATTAGAATGGCAGGGTTCGCTGCCATACCTCACTGTGTTGTTAAATTTTACATTTCCTTTATTATATTATATAGGGGTAATATATAATCCTCATGCTGCTAGAATGCCTGTCATTATGAGGATAAAAAGTATGTTCTTTTAGAAAATTCCTGTTTATACACACAGGTTATAAAAGATCTTATACTGATAAATATAATACCCTCTAAATTGCACCTACTCGTAGGGGAGTAATAGGAGATAAGTATTTAATTTATTATAGCATATGGGTAATTACGATATTGATTCTATATAGAATTGTAATGAGACAGATATTATGCTATCATATTGCCATAACTATCTTCTTCTGGAGTACTCTCCGAGATAGCATACCATACTGTGTCACGTATTAATTTCACGGAACTAGAATCTCCTCTCATATCAAGGATTCACTGGTTACTGCCATCCTAAACATATAGAGGTTTCTGGTTTCATAATTTGTTCGGAAGGCAGTCCCTTAATAAGATATATGGCAGGACTACTTCTGCCCTAATTCCTTCATATTGCCATAACCTCCGGTCATAGATTTAGCTGACCGCGTCCCTGGTTACCTATATTGTCATATATGGTTCCCCAATGCCTATATAGGTATCAGTATGGTGCCTCCTATAATAGGTTTAAATAAATATTCCTCCCAACTCTAAACTTATTTCAGCAGCATGGATTCAAATTAGTAACACAGCGAGTCAAACGCTGATGCGCGTTTCGCTTACTCGCTTTAACCTGGTGAATTGTTGACCATCAAGTGGGCCCTTGAAGAGTGGCGCCATTGGTTAGGAGGAACAATCCATGTCACTACAATCTTCACCGACCACAAAAACCTCCAGTATATTCAGATTGCTAAAACCCTAAATCCCCTGCAGGCCCGCTGGGCTTTGTTTTTTACCCGGTTTAACTTCATCATCACCTTTCGTCCAGGTTCGAAGAACACCAAAGCAGATTCTTTGTCTCGGAGTTTCATGGCATGTCATCCTCAGTCTCCTGTCCCACAACCTATTATTCCCTTATCCTCCATTCATATCGGTCTACCAAGACCTTGGGGTCACACTCCTCCAGTTCCAAAAGATTGCTCCAGCTCAGACTCCTACAAATAAATTGTTTGTTCCGGTTCATCTGAAGAAGTCAGTCCTCATTGAATGCACGACAACCGCTCAGTAGGTCATCCAGGAATCCATGGGACGATCGTAATACTATCCCGCTGGGTTTGGTGGCCCTCCTGGTCTTCGGGTGTTGAGAAGTACGTCTGTGCCTGCCTGGGATGTGCTAGGAACAAATCCTCCAGAAACCGTCCTCCTGGTTAATTGCTACCCTTGCCTACTCCGAGCAAATCTTAGACACATCTTTCAATGGACTTTATTGTCGATCTCCCATGGTCCTCTGGTCATAACACCATCTGGGTGGTCATTGACCGTTTCAGTAAAATGGCACACTTTGTACCGTTACCCAGCTACCGGATGCCAGAGGCTTGGCCACATTATTCATTGCACATATTTTCCACTTCCACGGTCTTCCAGAAGACATTGTCTCGGACAGAGGGTCCCAGTTTATAGCACAGTTCTGGAGGTCCTTTTGCAACTCTCTCGGGATCAAAATCAGTTTGTCTTCAGCTTATCACCCACAATCAAATGGTCAGACGGAAAGAACCAATCAATCTCTGGAACAATTCTTGCGCATCTATGTATCCAAGTTCCATGACAACTGGTCCTCTCTCTTACCGTGGGCGGAGTTTGCATATAATAACTGTTGCCATTCTGCAACTCGTACATCTCCGTTCTTCGCTTTCGGGTGGAACCAGAGGTTACAGAACTCCTTGTCATCTGTAATTTTTGCTGATGGTTCCGGGACTCCTGCCTTTCACAGAAATCTCCTCCGTTTAGGCTAATACCATGCAGCATCGCAGTCCCCGTAGATTTATATGGGGGCTGCGATGTTCTGCAATGCACCAAGCTTTGCTAAGCTTCGCATTGCACAGACCGGTAAGATGGCGTTACCCATCATTTTAATGGGAAATGACTAGCTTTGCAGCATCCGATACAAGGTTAGTATTGTGTGCCTCCTGTAGCGCTGCCGGTAAGCAGGAAAAAATACTTTGCTCCACAGAGGTCACTTCGCCAGGGCTCCCAGAGTAACCCCGGCATAATGCATCTTAGCGGTACATAAATATTCATCACTGCAGGGGGCGTGTCCTGGCAGCCAAGATGGCCGGTCGATTTTTCTAGAGGCTCCTTCTACAGAAAACTATTTCTGTCCACATTTAACATCACAACTGCTCTGATCCAAACGCGCCGACCACCAGTGAACAGAGGAAGATGCGCTGCCTCCCCGACCGAGCTCTTTTCTGAGCTTATTGCCCCTGGGGCTTCATATTTCCCCCTTGTCTTCCGCCCTGTCCTTTTGGCGCAAAGAGAGAGCAGCGCCTAGTTCTTTATACAGCACTGACCTTTCCTGGCTGCTACACTCGTTGTTTGTGGAGAGCGGTGAAGCATAAAAGGGAGACAGAGTCGGTGATCGTTCCCCGCTGCACCACCTCCCGCGCAGCACTTACCGTTGTCAACTGGCTTCACTAGTGGCTCCTGTGAAGAAGGGGCTGCGCCTGCTATTCTAGCTCCCTGGAAGCAGGGTCCTGTGGAGAGAGTGACCCGTGGCATCTAACCGCGATCCCCCTGAGAAGACTGTTCAGCCGTCATTCCAGACTGCAGCCTTCCTCCATATTTCCTGAGGCCTCTGTGTCCCCCTGAAGAAGCTAATAGCACAGCGAGTGGCCAGACACTGGAACAGGGAGGAACACCTGGAATCTAATTCTGAGCTTCCATCTCATTAAAACTGCAGGTGAGCTGCTGAGGACTGATAACCCTGACAAATGTTTGCAAATCATTGCAACTCTTCATAGCAGATCTGCATTTTTAAGTCATTAAAACAAATGGCTTTATCGATAGCAGTGGGAAGAAAATAATATATTTTTCGCAGCCATATTAGCCCTCAGTAAAAATTTCTGCATCCCCTGAGGCAGTGCTGCCATCTTGTGGCTAGAATATATATTATTTTTTCTTCAGGACCTGTCCGGTACCCTCCTGCCACCTAGTGGCCAAAGTGTACAACTCACAATTCTGGTTTTCTCGTTGTTAATAATCTCAGTTTGCTGGCCTCTAACGCCATTTAGTGTCAGTACACAACACTTATCTGCTAATTGATATTCTCAAGTGCTATTTTCCTTATATTTTTATTTTTTTTAAAAAAACCCTCTCACTATGGAGTAACTAGTCTCCACCCTTGAACCTTGGGGATTGTATGCTAGCAACTTGCATTGACCATATTATTCTACAGCTGGGTTGCACCGCATTAATGCTTCTCCTACTTCTCGAGTTATGTCTCACAAGCCGAAAAAAAGCTGTCCAGCCGGCCATATTCGCCCGCAAAGACAGAACGCAAGTGAACTCCTCCTCACTTGAAACCCCTTCATCGTCAATGTCAGTACACAAGGGGCTAGATTTACTATCAGGCGTGTTTGTAAACCCGCCGACTTTCGGCGGGTTTGGTGGCGGTTTAGCCATCGCCGGATTTACAAAGGCTAAACCTGCCGTCCAAATGAAATGATGTTTTCAAACCCGCCTCTGTATAAAGCGCCATGACGGTTTCAACAATGTTCAACATACAAACAGCCGGATTTACTATTAGGGGGTTTATAAAGCCGCCGGAAAACCGCCATTCAAAAGACCAAAATGAAAGCGATGCTTGTGAGCGGTGTGATGGTTCAAACAGTGTGCTGTTTCAGGTATTTTGCCAATCAGACCATAAGAGAAAGGCCTATTTCATGTCCAATGACCCATTAGGACTGTGTATAGAAAATGGCCAAAGTGTCATGAAATTTCAGGCTACTGTTTTTTGTTTTTTTTCATTATTTTTTCACCCAGTATGATTGCATAGTAAAATCTCATTTCACCTTTCCTTTTCTAGTTGTTTTGTACTTTTCAAAAAAACACTAGAATACTGTTGTCTCAAAGAAATTAGGATGGGAATTGTTGCATTACATAGTTAACCCTTATTTTAATGCTAATGCAATCCACATGTCAAAAATGTTTTTTCTGCCTGAAGCATAGTGCATAGTTGTTAAAAAATCAGTATACTCTTGTTTAATGTGCAGAAAAGAAAGACTGACACAATAGAAATTTAACAGCATTTATTGCAGAACACAATAAATAATAACGTATAATGGTTATAGAAACTTGACAAAAAATTAAGCAATAAGAAACATTGTGCTAGCAATGCCTTTTTGCAGGCATATCGCTATGCTTGGTGCCACTCTCTCCCCTCCCTCGCCCACCCCTGGTGCGAGCACCTCTCCTTGGAGGAGTACTCTGTAGAGATGTGGTAGGCGTACTAGCGGCACTGGTGGTGGCTGAAGACATAGGTGCCGGTAAACGGGCTACAAGTTCAGAATGTAGTTGCCCTGCCAGCCGGGTGACATTGGCATTCCCCTCACGTACTGTGGAATGTAAGGCCTCCACAGCCCCAGTCATTTGTGCCAGCTGCACATTAGTTTGTTCCAAAGCAGTTGCCAGACGGTTGATTCCAGCAGGGAGTTGACTATTTGAGCGGTGTAGCCGCCTCAAATGGGCCGCAATTTGTGACATGTGTCTCGTTTGGCTGTCCATAAACTGACACTGTTGTGCCTGGAAATTTGCAATGGATTGGGCCATTTCTCGCCCTGTATCCATCCGAGGAGCTGCAGCTTGTTGCTCGGATGACTGTTCCGCAGGGGCAGTTGCTTCTTCCTGGCGCATAGACACGGGGACATCTACCATCTCCAAAGTGATAACTGTGTCTTCCTGTGTGTCGTCAGAAGGTGACATCTGCGCAGACTGGCGCTGGCCTTGCAGAGATGATGAGGTTCCTGTGGTGAAATAACCAAGGTAAGTATATAGGAACTAACATGTTTGTCAATTGAATTCTGGAAACTGTACCAAAAACAAAAAAAATTGAATCTGATAGGTTGCTATAAGCAACATCTCAAGGTTTACAAACCCTCAGTTTAGTAAATCTAGCCCTATGTTCTCATTGGAAAGCATATAAAAATCACTAAATATAACTTGAACACCAACATTTGCACAGAAAAACATCTAACTCCATTATTTCTTCCCCAAACAGAGACCACGCACCTGCTTGCTCTTCAGAGCCTGAATCTCTCATTGAAGGTGGAGGTGTAGACCTCGGACTGGGAGTTACCTGCGGTCCTGGCGAATCTGGATGTATTAGAAAAAGCATACAATGTATTTCCAGAAAAAAGCAATTTCCAAATATACTGTTTATTGCAAAAATGTGTTTGCAATTATTATTTATTTTTTTTTAAGAAAAAAAAAACCCTTTACAAACTATTAGAGTCAAAAATACACTTTGAAAAACTAAAAAATATGCAAAACAAATAAAAAAAAACTTTTGCAAAGAGAAAAGCAGTTTTAAAAAGAGAAAAGCAGTTTTAAAAAGAGAAAAGCAGCTTAAAAAAACTTTTAGGGTAAAAAAACCAAATAACTCACCAACTACTTGGCCAAAAGAGGGCGAATCTGTGTCCTGCACATTTATGCCCTCTACAATTTCAGCCGGCATTTACTGGCGCAGCTCCTCCTCGTACGTGGTGTACTCCATACGAAGTGGGGGGCCACCACCTGTGCGCCTTGTAGACCTCCTTTCCTGGGCCATCTTCTCTTTAAGCCTCCTCTTAATATCAGAGAAACGCTTGCGGCAGTGCGCCACTGTCCGCTTCAGTGGGCCCACCGCGTTCATGGCCTCACAGACTCTCCCCCACAGTTGGTGACGCCGCCTTAGAGGAGTCCGGGCTGCCAGGTTCCCTAGGATGACCTCGTAGCAGGGAATGATGTTGTGCACCAACACACAATTCTCCTCATGTGAGAAACGCACATTCCTCCCTGTCTTGGTGTCCTGCCCTGTCCTGTCTCCTCAACCTCTCCCTCTCCCTCCTCTGACCCCTCAACCTCCATCTCCCTCTCCTCAGCCTGTTCTCCCCTCCTATCTCTGGACATTTTTACCCAGAAGACAGAAAAACACAAAACACTGAAGGACTTACAAATACAAAGAACAAACTACACTACCTACAGACACACTCTCCACACAGTCACACACAGGTAACACAGACAAAGGACAAGTCAAATACAAAAAATACAAGACAGAAAATAAATGAGAAAATAAATGTACAAAACAGGAAAAAACCACAGGACTACTCATACTTCAATCAGATATCGCTCCACCAATCTCCAACTCTCACCAACTCTCAGCAAACCACTATCCTCCAAACTCCTCTCACAAAACTCCTCTAAACCCTATCAGAGAAAAAAAGTGTCAGGCCAGTGGTTTATATAGGGCTTGTGATGTCAAATCTCCTGAGTTTGAAAATAGCCAATAGTAACAGGCCAGGAGACGGGTGTAATTTTCAAAAAAACCGCCTTTACACAAAAGCGCCGTCATTTAAAGCAAAAGCGCCATGTTCTATTCAAAGCCGCCGCCGGCTTTGAGCATTACATCCCGCCGTTACATCGCTGGCGGCTTCAAATTGAAGCTGAAATGCGCCCATTAGTAAATCCGGCTGTTTGCAATGCAAACCCGCCGGAAAACCGCCGCGATGCATGGCTGCTTCATCACGCCTGATAGTAAATCTAGCCCAAGGAATCTCAACCCTCAAATGTAATTTGCTCCACACCAGAGCTGTTAAAAATCATTCAAACCACCATACAAGCCGAGATGAGAGCGGTTATCCAAGACATTAAAGACGAAGTCCTAGCTCTTGGCAATAGCACAGATTCTTTAGAACGCAAAGTGGACAATGTCTGTTCCCACCAACAATCAGTTGACCAACAAATCGCAGAAATGCGCCAATCTATATCAGACATGCAAGATCATAATGAAGATGTGGAGAATCGCACAAGACGCAACAATGTCCGCCTTAAGAATATTCCTGAACTCATTGACGCTGATGCTTTACCTAAATACTTGGAGGGCCTTCTCCATCAATGCCTCCCTGACACTCCTTCTTCCGACTTTCTTCTAGACCGCGCTCATAGAGCTCTACGTGCCAAACCCCCTTCTGACCAGCCGCCCAGAGACGTGGTGATGAGATTCCATTACTTCACTATCAAAGAACAATTTATTGCTGCGACACGCAATACTCCAGCTGTTTCCTATTCTGGTCATAACATCCAGATTTTTCAGGATTTAGCTCCCTCAACGTTAAGAAAACGCCGCAACCTGATCACCATCACAAAAGCCCTCAGAAATCATCACATTCGATATCGATGGGGCTTCCCCTTTGCTCTCCAAGTTACCCATAATGGCTCCTCTCATAGGATTAAGACTCATGAGGAAGGTCTTTCTGTGCTGGAGAAGCTGGGCATCCCGATGACGTCTCCATCCCTGCCCACAGACAGCTCTTCCGTTCCGCGAAGAGCCCCTTCACCTACTTGGTCTACAGCCTAATTCGCTTTTGGGTCTCCTCGCCGGGCTGCAGACCCGTCATTAGCAAGCTATGATTGTGTGTTTTCCTGCTGTTTCTTTTTCTGTTTTCTTTTTTCTCTCCCGCTCTCTGCTCTCCATTAGAGGTTCTCCGGACCTCCGGATCTGCGTTGATATAGAACCCGTTTTCACCTCAGGGGACACGACTAAATAGTACTCATCTGAGAAACTGTTTTGATTTTTTTTCGTTGTTTAATGTTCCGTGTCACTCCCAGACAGTGGTTATTTTTCTAATTAATAGTTTTACAGGGTGGTGTGCTTTGGGTCTGACCTATATAATTCAACTGGGTCCCTCCCAACTTACATTACTCCGACAAGGTTATGACTCTGTTAGTTGATATACCCTAGCATTTCCGTTTCCAACAACTCATGTTTGATGTTTCACATAATGTTTTCTCTATTGTAAAATGTCTGCTTAGTGGCTCTTCACAATAGTGTTTTTTGGAGAACATGTGTCCATATTGAGCCCTCCCTAATTTACACTACTTTGGCAAGGGTATGCTAGATAGGTCGTTGTTACCCAATAACTACCGTTAGATATGTACATCATTCTAGAGGTGTTGTTAGTTCTCTGTGATGCTGTTGATTTAAAACATGTTTCTATCACTATGTCCACTCGGTTCTCAGATTTCCCCCTGTATAAACCCTGATACTTTATAGCACACACACTTCATTTCTTCCTGACCTGACGGGAGACCCTCCCCATTTATATATAGTCGTTAATCCACTTTTGCGGTTTTGCCCGCTTCTCTGGATGTCCCCCCCATACTTTACTTTTTTATATCAGATATGCTTTCATGCTAGTTTAAACGATATGCCATAGTCCGGATGGGGACTCGAGATTTAGGTCTTGGGCCTTCCCCTGGACAGGGCATTATCCTCAAAATGATCCCTCTGATCACTACCCCTTCCCCAAGGTTCACCATACTCTCCCCCTTCTGCCTTAACAATTTTGTTAACTTGTAATTATCCCTGACTGTCACTTGATCTGCCAGTCACGACCCCCACGAACCCCATTGACACACAGGATGTGTCATCCACATTGTTTTAAACCGGAGTCTGGAACCCCCATCTCCGGTCCCTTCCCTTCCCCTCCCTCCCCCTTCCTACTAACATCTCTTCTCCTCCTCTCTCTATGCCTATCTTTCAGACTTGCCTCATTAAGCTTTCCTCTTCCACACCCACCATGACTATCAAGATAATATCTTTAAATGTTAACGGCCTCAATGCCCCACAGAAACGCACCATGGGCCTCCAAGAATTAAAACGCCTTAAGGCTCACATAGTTCTCCTGCAGGAAACGCATTTTACGCACTCGCATCCAAGCCTTACAAATAGAACCTTACCGCATGCATTCTATTCCACCTCTCCTTGTAAAACTAGCGGCACTGCTATCCTAGTCCATCAGTCAGTTCCATTAACTGTACATTCCACAATAACAGATGACCAAGGCAGATACACAATACTGGTTGGTTCTATTTCCCAAACGCCCATAACCATAGCGACTCTCTATGCTCCTAATGTGGGACAGGGATCCTTCATTTCAGATTTCTTTGTGGGGACTTTAATGCCACGTTGGATGCCAAACTAGACCGCTCTCCGCCATCACCCTCCTCTTTGCGGACCTCTAGAGACTCTCGTCATCTTTGCTCCCTAGTCAAGCTGTATGATCTCTATGACTCTTGCCAAGTTCTGAACTCTTCTGCTCGTGCATACACACACTTTTCCGTCCCTCACAACATCCACACACGCATTGACATGATTTTCACAGATAAATCCTCCACTTCTTCCCTGCGCTCCTCGGATATAATCCCAGTTACCTGGTCGGATCATGCGGCGGTCTCTCTTAATGTGGATATCCTTCCCGCAGTCCGCCCTCATTGGTCCTGGGGCATGCACGACTCCCTTGTCTCCAAACCGGAAAACTTTCAGAAAGTGTCACAGGCAATCGAGGAGTTCAGAAACTTCAACTCATCCCCAGATATCTCGTACTCTGTTTTATGGGAGGCTCATAAAGCCACTATCCGAGGCCTCTTAATTAGTATGTCATCAGCCCAGAAAAAAATCCATTTAGCTCGGATTCAAGATTTCGAATCAGAGCTTGTTTCCCTCAACAACTTTCCCTCAACTCATCAACGCTACCCAAAACGCAAAACTTATCTTAAAATCCTAGCTGTAAAAGCTCAGTTACAACAACTTTTGTCCAATAAAGCGGTCAACACGCTGAAATGGCTCAGACAAAAATTCTACGAGAAAGCAACAAAGCAGACGCCCTTTTGGTTCGTAGTTTGCGCGCCAAACGGACCCGTAACAGAATTATTCATATTCAGGATGCCTCCTCCTGTAAGCAATTTGACCCTCAGAAGATAGCTAATCGGTTCCAGGAATTTTACTCTAAATTGTACGACCTTCAATCTAACACCACCCCCACCTAGAGACCTCAGACTTCGAATCAAAACATTCTTAAATACTTGTCATCTACCCGCGCTTAGCGAGTCGCAATCTTCCTCACTTAGCCAGGTTATATTCGCTGACAAATTGAAACTTACGGTTAAATCTCTGAGAAATACCTCTGCCCCGGGCCCGGATAGTCTTACAGCTATATATTACAAAAAGTTGCTTCCTCTCCTCTCATCCATGCTTCTAGATCTTTTCAATTCTATCCTCAGGGGTCAAAATTTTGACAGCGCCACCACCAGAGCCAACATAGTGGTGATCCTGAAAGAGGGAAAGGATCCTAGTCTTTGTGCAAGTCATTACTAAACACAGACCTAAAACTCTTCGCAAAGATTTTAGCAAATCGCTTGGCCAATGTGAGTCCCTCCTTGGTCCACCCCGACCAGGTGGGGTTCATTCCCAATCGTCAGGCAGCCAATAACATAAGGAAGGTCATCAACTTGATCCATGCTTCAAATAAGCTTAAAACTCCAGCTCTGGTGCTTGCCCTTGACGCTGAAAAAGCCTTTGACCGGGTGTCTTGGCCTTTCATGCGCAAGATCCTCAAAGCACTAAACATACAAGGTCCCTTTCTCAACGGCATCGCCTCTCTTTATTTCAACCCCTCAGCAATGGTTCTGGCTAATGGATGCGCTTCAGCAACGTTCTCAATTCGGAATGGCACCCGACAGGGATGCCCCCTCTCTCCCTCCTCTTTGCCCTAATGATGGAACCTTTGGCCTCCAGAATTCTCCTCAACCCCAATATCTCTGGTATATCCACAGGTTTAAGATCGGCTAAACTAGCCTTGTACGCAGACGACGTCCTTCTTACCCTTACAAATCCTCATGTCTCTGTCCCGTCTGTTTTTGCTGAAATTAACGAGTACGGTCTCCTTTCGAATTTTAAAATCAACTCCGATAAGACCGAGGCTCTTGCCCTTAATCTTCCTACGATCACCTAAACTCACTTGCAAGACATCTTCAAATTTCCCTGGCAGCAACATCATATTAAATACTTAAATAGGTGTTAATCTCACCAAAACATATGATCGCCTGTTTATTGCCAACTTTCCCCCACTGGTAGCCGCCCTGAAACGTGATCTCAAATCCTGGTCCCCAAAGTATATCTCATGGATTGGTAGGGTGGCCTCAGTTAAGATGAATATTCTACCAAGGATTCTCTACCTCTTCCAGACCCTCCCTGTACGAGTCCCATCATTTTTTCTTAAAGATCTCCAGACAAGCATCTCGCAATTTATATGGTCCGGCCGACGTCCTAGAGTACGCCTCAAAGTTCTCTTTCGTCATGCCCGTAACGGTGGGTTGGGGCTGCCTTGCCTCCATAAATACTATCTGGCGTCTCACCTCACCCAAGCCGTCCTATCTCATTCTCTTCCCCAAACTAGACTTTGGGTTGACACAGAGGCGGATCTCCTCCAGATGCTTTCGCCCAGTATCTTGTTCTGGCTAGAGCCTAAAGACCTTCCCCCTGTGCACGCCCTCCCCCCAACAGTTCGTTTTTCTTTAGAAATATGGAGATATTGCACGCGCACTTTTAAACTCTTATCTAATCCCAAGCGGATGTTACCTCTATGGCATAACCCCTCTTTCCCTCCAGGGGTCAATCCTAAATCTTTCTCCCAATGGACAAAATGGAATATTTTGTTCCTGTCTGATATTGTCCCAATGGGTTTTTTCCCGACCTTTGCTGATCTCCGTGAGCGTTTCCATCTCTCGCCCTCTGTGTTCTATCAGTATCTACAGATTCGACACATTTTCTCCACCTTAATAGACCCTCGTGCTCCTCACAATCCCTCCCCCCTAAAATCCTTCTGTAAAAACAAAACGTCTTCTAGAGGTTTAATATCTACTTTCTATTCCCTACTAATGAGTCACAATTTGCCTGACAAAGAGGCTCATGAGCTCCGTTGGGAGGAGGAGATGGCTGAATCTTTGGATCCTGAGGAATGGATGGAGATTCGCGAGGCAGTCGCTAAATCCTCTATCTGTACACAGATAAAAGAAAACTCCTATAAACTCTTATTCCGGTGGTATTTAGTCCCATCCAGACTGAAAACAATCTAGCCGGCAACCTCTGACCTCTGCTGGCGCAACTGTGGCCAGCGCGGCTCCCTGTCCCACATCTGGTGGAGCTGCCCAAAAATCATCCCCTTCTGGAAGGAGGTAGCTGACCTTATTCATAAAATAACTAATCTTAGATCGCCATTCCACCTATCTTACTTTCTCCTCCCTCGGCTACCTCCTGACACCCACAAAATAATGTGGTTACTCCCGGGCCATATCTTGACCGCAGCCAGATGCTTAATAGCCAAAAAGTGGAAACAATCAGAGAGGCCTTCTGTTTCGGAACTAATTCAAAGTGTTTGGCATATATATATAACCTAGAGCACATGACTAGTGAAGTTAATGATCGCCCTTACAAATTTCTCTCCACATGGCATAGGTGGCAAGAATACTTCTCTGCTACACATTCCTCTTCTTCAAAAATGAAACTAATGATATTTCAGTAATTGTTTGAGCTGAGTCTCACTAGGTCTGGTTTCCTTTCTTTTCTTCTTCCCCTTACTAACACTCCCTTCTCCCCCCCTCCCCCCTTGCAATCCGCCTCCTCCCTGTTTTCCACTTTTCTTATTTCCTCTTCCTCTACCCCCTCTCCATTTTCCCTTCATGGTACTCCGGATATCTCATAATCATATTTCTTTTGATCCTCGTTTTACCCGTATGTTACGAATCTCGAGGACCTCTCCATCTGTGGTGGTTCTGAGTTCCTTATCTCACCTGTATTACAAACTCTCGCTGTTACTACTGTTATGAGTTGAATGATCATAACATATGCTGTACCATTTATGTTTGACAAAAATCTGAATAAAAATATATTTAAAAAAAAATATTCATCACTGCAATGTGCAGCGATGCATGTTGAGTTGTACCGCATGAAATTGATGCATAGACCCCTTTAGTGTGGCTATAAACTAGATTAAAAATATTGTAATTCAGATAACAACAAATCTTTTTACAATTCCAGTAAATAAATGTTTACATCTTTCACCCATCTACTTAAATTGGGAGGCTTTCGCTTTCTCCCAGTCCTGAGGAGATAGACAATTTGCAGCATTCAGCAGATATGGTATAATAAGCACTTATACAGTATGTTACTCAAGAAGATGAGGTACCATAGTACAAAAAAAACAGTACTATTTAGTAATCATAACGAATCTTGCTTCTTAATATTTGATACTTTGCAATTTGTCAAAAAAGGTTTAATAACTACACAGTACCACCATATATGGCTATAGTTTTATGTAAACCAGCAACATAACATTGAATAGTGTAGGGGTATAATACTACCTTGATAATAATTTGTAGTTTGATTCCTGGAACCTAGAACTAATAAAAATAAATATGGGTAGATCCAATATTTATGTTCTGTGTTTCTTTTCTGCTCCTTCTCCCACTTTGTTACATGTGCGGGTGCAGTGTTTACCTCGAAGCTGGGTACAATTGGGAAACAGTGTGCAGGCGCTGTCAGAGGCATTCAGAGCTGCTCAAAGTCACAAAGCTCATCAACAGATCAGAGGACCTGGTAAAGAGGCCATAAACGGAGAGTTGTGCTTGTCTCCAATTGTCCAACAGGTGAGAGACAAACTACTTCCTTCCTTAAAAGATTATAATTTGTTACCAGTCAACACCTAATTAAGAGTATGTGCCTGGTGAACCAGGAATAAAATGCATTGTTTCCTACCCCAGGGAAAAAAATGAGACGTACACTAGTATGTGAGTAAAGGGGGAATTGGGTTTAGACAAAGCAAATTTGCGATCTGTGGCATCCCAGACCCTAACAGTTTGCTCGCATAAAGAGATAATGCAAAAATCAAACCTTCATGGATCATTGGGAGCTCTGTTGCTTCTGTTAATTATTGTGTGTCAAATACAACACCCTTGAAAGAATAACAGAAGTATCATTTAGATCCGGGTTAATCTCAATGTACAAAACTGTAACCTTGTATCTGCTACTGACATTTGTTTTTAGACTGGTTTATGAAGACATTCAATTCCATTAAACTATTGGGCAATGTTATGTGTGGCTGAAGTTATGTAGAAGAAAATGTAATGTTTCAACATGCAGGTAATAGGTGAGCCTGAGACACACCCTGAATCCCACAGATAGTAGAGATGAACCAGAAGGTACACAAAGGGTGGTTAATATAATACTTTAGCTGCCATCAAAGGGCTGTAGTTCGAACAGTGACTGCCATGCCTGTAATTACTTATGTGCAAGTGATCACTAGTACTACAAAAGGTATCTAGAACAGTGATCGGTGAAATGGAATGATGACTATAAGTCACAATGTCTATGTGACTGAAAAATATATTATTCCAGTGACTCGAATTACCACAATCCGGAGGGAGTGGAAATAACGGTGTGGCCACACCAGATGTTGTAAACAGTTGAAATCCCTAGGTATAATACAAATATCCACTCCTCAAATGCAGGTAAGTGGTAAATGAATATATAATTACCGTTAATCCACTAATAGGCTCAGCTAGAAGGATGTATGTCCCGCTCCCCGCAATGAGCGGTAGTGCAATACAGACCTTGGGCAAAAGAATAAATCCCGTATAGTGGTCTACAGGACCAAAAGGGACACTTGAATAAGCACACTCCGTTAAGTCCAACACTGGACACAGGATATATAGGGGCACATTTATCATTATTCACATAAAGTGAAAAGTAGTTTTCAATCCTTATCGCAATGATAAGGATTGAACTACTTCCCACATTTATGTACAGCCGTGCAGAGAAACAGCAGTTCCGAAAAACTGCTGTTTCAGTGATAAAAAAAAACATACTTACCCCCCTCTTCGGAAGCGCTGTCTTCAGGTCTTCTCCTCACTCTTCAAGTGCGCATGTCCAGTACACAGATCCCCTCTCTGTCTCTGCAACTATCGTGTGAGTGACAGGGAGGGATCATGTGATCCCTCCACACATGCGCTGTCCAGCTCTGCTCTCCGGAGCAGAGCTGACAGCATTAGATTTCCTCATGTACGCCAGCTTCAGCTGGCGTACATTAACATGACAAGTTCCCGAAAAAAATGTTTTTTCGGGACTTGTTAGATTGCAGCCAGGAATTCAACAGAATGGTGACTGTTAGAAAAAATGAACTGCAGCGAAAATTAGTGGTTTTGAAGATTGAACAGTCGAACGGAGCTGTCATAAATATCAATTGCAGACTTCCTTCACCTATTTTCACGGTAAGTGCACGATCGTGCAATACCGTCATTTGTTAAATGTGCCCCATAGTCCCTGACCCCAGAGGAAATGCTGGGCTCCTGTGAGACAGTGCCGTGCTGGAACTGTAGAAAGCGCTCGTGGACTGAAAAAACAGCAAATGTCTTTAAATCCCGATAACTGTATCTTGAGTACACAGATGGATATAGAAACAGCGATACACTCGCATGCAGTAAAAAGTCCAATGGCACAGTGAGATCTCTCTCAACCTGACACGTTTCATCACCTGGAGGTGATTTCATCAGAGGTAGTTTAATTGCTAAGTTCTCATTATATACCCTTAATCTGATCAATTAGTCAACCGCTGGTTTAAAAGCTGAATATAAACACATGTCTTAAATGAGACTCGCTATAAAAGTACAAAGCATTCCCCACTTGGATCATAAGCACATCACTTATAGTCTCATATTGATCATCACAATATTTCATGTATCAATAGCAGTAGCGGTATCAGATATCAATGTTTCAAAAGATAAAACGAATACAATAAATTATACACATGCAAATAACAGTAGCAAACAATACTAATATCAAACTAAAACAAATAACATGACCCTCACGGATCACAAAATTCAGACAAGATCTTAATCAGAGGTGCAGGAGGCAATCCCACATCTCTTATTCTCACACTGACATATATAAGAAAACTCTAACAATGGATTGGCGGATTTTGCCAATACATAATTGAGATGCCAATAAAAAGCCCTCTCATATAAGGCTAAATAATTAATGGAATAAAATTATCAATAAAACATTGACATTGAACATTAGACTCCTATCATATAACCAAACACCAAAAAGCCAGTATGAATATAAAGATCTTGTGAATATGGACAAAAATCCCATACCACAAGAATTTAAACAAAACACAATATGATAATAAACCGGACATGCTTGGTCCCTATAACTTATGTCCACTGGAAAAAAAAAAATTCCAATCTATATGATCAGAACAAAATGTTAGGTTATATGGTTACATTCATTCACAATGTTTTCTAATCTATATCTTAAAATATTTTGAAGGAAAATCTCATCAGATACAAACAAAGTATAGATATACCTGATGAAGAGTGATAAATTGAAAGACAATTAATGTACATATGGACAGCATATACATATATGGATTAAACAGTTCATCTACTGGGAGTACCCTGATCGTTAAGAATACTAATACTAAAATAAATCCCCACATAAATTTCATATGGAGAAACAGATAAACCACAACCTGGCACATCAATAATTATTATTATTATTTATTTATTTATAGGGCGCCACTAGGTATCCATAGCGCTGTACAGGGACAGACAGAAACACGATATAGGGTGAGACAGCACAGAACAGTTAACAAAAAGCACAGTAACTCGGAAGCTCAAAGTACAGCTAGATGAAAGGTGAGAGCCCCCGGGGGTAGAAGGGCCTCACGGAAGAGACAATGAGCTGCAGAGCAGAGTTAAGGTGGTGGAGAACAGGAGGAGAGGAGGCCCTGCTCGAAGGAGCGTACAATCTAAGGGGAGGGGAGGACGGACAGAGACGCAAGGGTAGGAGGAGGAAAGGGGGAGAGCGGAGGCATTGACGGAGAGAAGAGCGACGAGGAGGGAGGTAGGAGGGGGACAGGAAGGAGGGCAGGAGAAAGAGGGGGGTAGGTGGGAGTCTGGAAGGAGGGCAGTTAAGTCTCATAGACGTGCACAGGAATTCAAATAACGAACTTGAGCATAAATAAATAGGAATAATATGAATAACAATGGATTTATGAAATGATTTTATTGAGCTCTAGTGCTTCATTGAGTCCTTCAGGACTCAGGGCATCTAGTTGGTGGATCTAAAAGACCTCTTGCGTACGGAGTCTCTTGAATCGGTCACCTCCTCTAATGGTTTGTTTGATGTTCCAATCCACATAGTGTTAGATCTTCTACTCTGCTAATATGTACAAAATTAAAATGTCAGGGGACACTATGATTCATTTTTCCATTCAGGATGTTCCTCCTATGTTCTAGAAATCTCAATTTTAATGCTCTCGTAGTTCTCCCTACATAGATTAGGTTACAACTACACTTTAAAAGATAGTGTAACACGTATTACAATTGATGAATTCCCTCACTTTAAACGTCTTATCCCCATGTATAAATTCCACCGTTTTGTTATTAATGAAAGAGCAAGTTGTACATCTACTCATACCACATTTAAAACATCCTTATTGGAGAATAGGATAGTTTTTGGTGATAATTTTTCTAATTTCTCCGGATTTATTATTAAATTTGGAGATAAATGCAACACATGACTGAGGATCACCTTGTTCCTTCCCTTGAATAGCTGGAGATCCAGCAGATTTCTTTTGCAACAACACATCTCTATCCAGTAATGATACCTCTTTTAAAGCCCTATCCAGAACATAATCCGGATACCCCTTCTTCCTAAACTCACCTAACATATTTTCTACCTGGATATCAAACAAAGCTTGTGAGGTACAATTTAATCTTAAGGCGTATCAATTGTCCTTTCAGAATATTATCTTTCCATTTCTTATAGTGTGAACTCTTATAGTGTAAACTAGCTACATCAACCTTTTTCTTATAAGTAGAGGTTTCCAATTTACCATCTATAATCCTCATCTGTAAATCCAAAAAGTCCATAGTAGATACATGGTACCTACTAACAAATTTTAAATTATAATCATTATTGTTCAATGCAGATACAAAAGCATGTGCGCGTGATTCTCCCCCTCCCCATATGATAAATAGATCATCAATGTATCGGCCATGAAGGACCAGGCCCGCGCCGAACCCGCCCCCCCCCACACATGGGTCTCCTCAAAGAAACCCATGTATAGGTTGGCGTAGCTCGGCGCAAACCTGGTCCCCATGGCTGTGCCCATAATCTGTAAATAATAAGTGTGGTCAAACCAAAAATAATTGTGGGTCGAAATAAAATGGATAGAATCAACAATAAATTTACCCCGTGCCTTCGTGACTGAGGGGTCTCCTAGCAGTATTTGTTCCATCACTTAATCCCTTTATCATGTGGTACATTACTATAGAGTGCCTCTACATCCAAGGTGAGAAAAGCATAGTTCTTCCTATTCCAAATCTTTTAACTGATTCAACGGGTATAGGGGGTCGCGAATATAAGATTTTAATTTTACTACTCGGGGCTGAAGAAAAGTGTCAACATAAAAAGAGAGACGAAGTAAGGGATCCTATCTCTGATATTATTGGTCCCCCTGGAGGAGAAACTGAATTTTTGAGTAGTTTAGGTAGATAATAGATTGCTGTAACTGGGTGCAAAGGAAAAATAAATCTACATTCATCTTTATTGATACCACCTTGTTCCATGGCTTCATCTAATAACATTTTAAAACTTATCTGGAACTCTAAAGTGGGATTGGAACCCAACCTAATATAAAAGAACGTATCTAGAACCTGTCTGTCTATAACCCTCATTCATATAATCTTGTAAGTCTTGGATCACCACTCCCCCTCCTTTGTCCGCTGCCCTGATAACCAATGTTGGATCTTTTCTTAGTTCCTTCAAAGCTATTCTCTCAGAGGAAGATTAGAGTGTTTAGCCTTTGTTTTCTCACATAGTTCTTTCAAATTTTTTAAGTTCATCTGATAAAAGCATTCTATGTAAGGTCCCTTGCATAGGTGGGAAAAAAAACCTCTGATTTTTAATTTGACAGTTTACAGTCCTGTCAGACGACAAAGGAGTAGTAATGCTTATAAGATCATCACCTCAGTGGGAGCGGAATATATATGTATTATACAGAGATTTGTAAAAAGTCTTCCATATTAAGTACAATTCTAGAAGATAAAGTTCTTTCATGACATAGCATGAAGTAAATCTTTAGAAGCTAATTGGTCTCAATACGCTTGACTTTCACTGAATGCAGAAATTTGAAGCAGGTAGCACTAAAAAAATCTACACTGTTCCACAATGCAAACAATGCTCCCACTTCTGGCTACATTGAAAACAACTGGCTCTAATATGACTTCCATTTACCTGTATGTGTTTACAAGCCAAATGCATGTATTTTGACACCAGTGGGTATCAATGGAGCAAGTTTACGCCTGCCAACTAAAATTCAGCATCTGTATTTGAGGAAACACAACAAACATGTTCCCTCGAATTTGGAATGGCAACTTAACATTTCAATTCCAAAAAGAGAAACAGCACTTTCAGAAAGAAAATTAACTGCTTAAAGTGAGAAAAGGTGCAGACAAAATGGTTGTTTTTTTTAAAAAAAAAAAAAAAATTATTAAAATCATATTACAGTGTCTTATGTGTATGTCTTTTAAATGCAAAATTTCAACCAGAAAGCAGATTTTGTTGAAAAGTTTTAAATAAAAAACAAAACAAAACATGCATGCCCATGTGACAGACGCTTTGTTCAGAATTTTGCACTTGGAAAAACCAGGGCAGCATTGTAAATTAAATTAAATAATTTTAATTTTGGCCAGACAATATCTAATTTACAGTGGCAGTCAGTGACATGTGTCAAGTAATTCCAAGACATTTATCGAAAAACAAGAAAACAAACCTTATTATCAAAGTATATTTATCTTTATGCATTTATGTTATGTGAAGAGAACATTGGAAGCCAATGTGTTTACAAACAGGCTTGAATTGTTTAGAAAAAGTCAACAAAGGATCCTTTGGTTGACTCATTAAGCACATAATACACAAGGAAAGTATGGTAAAAATGACTTTCATCCAGTCTGGGGGACACTGCTTACCATGGGGTTGTGGAGGGGAGCTCGGGAGTTGGCACCTAGCTAGTTAACTTTTAGCACTGCTGACAGACCCCTCCCCTCTACAAACCCCCTGCCTCTTCCTCTCCGTTTTTTCTAGGTGCCAAAAGGAGTTGGGCTGTAGATTTTTAGCTAGTGAAATTATTAATTTAATTTATTTATTTTTTCAGGTATTTAACTTTTAGTTTAGACACTTTTATTTTGACAGCAGACTTGGGAGTGTGTTCTATCATAGAGAGCACACTCCCAAAAGACCGCAGCATAGACCCTGCTCTGTCAGACAGGAGCCGAGAGCTCTCACTGACTGAGTTTTTTTGCAGGGTTTACATCAGAGTGACAAGCGGTCTCTCCGGACCGCTGTCACTCTCCGCCTCCCCGATAACCAGCGCTGCCACTGCAGGCATAGAGCGCCGGTTATCGGAGCATCAGTCGGTGGCCATTTTGGAAAGACCTGGCCAGACATGAGACAGAAGACCGGGAAGGTATGAAGGGGGCAGACCAAGATCACCCTATAGAAATAGGAGGGGGCATCGGGGTCCAACCGCTGCAGGAGACCTCAATCTTTTCGAGGTCTCCATTACTCTGCTAATTATTTATTTTTGTATTAAAAAAAAAAAGAAAAAAATGGAGACAGAATATCAGAGGAGGGGGGAGCTAAAATTATATAGAGCTCCCCTGCTCTTCAATTTATTGGCAGTATTCCGCTCTTCTGGACTAAGAAGCAGCCCGGGAACAGAGACAGCCTTGTGGGAGCAGGCATCAGGACATCGCTGATGGACTTCTCTACTGTGTTTGGCCTTTTTGCTAAGTATTCTATTTTTATTAAGCATTTATAAAAACTGTATATTGTTTACTGACAAAATGGGGCTAGTAGGGGCAATATTATTGTACTCTTTACTTGCTTAAAATCACATTGTTTATTTAAAGAGACAAGTGCAACTTTTACTGTAGATTAGTTGATTACTTGTTTTTCTCTCTGTCTCCCTCAGGTCCGGTGTGCTTGGTGATTCTTTCCTTTGTAAATTGTTAGATAAAGGAAAAGGTCCTATTAAAAAATATTTTACCTGTTATAGAAGTAAGGTTAATTTACCATATGGGCAGAGTGACCCGTTGGCGCTGTCTTCTGATTGGGAAGGGGGCCCCCCATCTCTGCAAACACAGCAGTTTTTAGCCTCTCTATCAGAGGAACCAGCCTGGGTGGCTTTACACAGTCAGTTCCCTCTTTACCCTAGCTTCTCACTAAATCTACTTAGTTATTGACAAGCTCGGCAGCGCTTTCTTCTGTATTACATAGTAACATAGTTGATGAGGTTGAAAAAAGACACCAGTCCATCAAGTTCAACCTATTTTGGATCTCCTGCGATCCTGCACTTATATTTGAAATTAATCCAGAGTAAGCAACCGCCAATCTGTTTCAATTGTGAAAATCCCTCCAGACTCAATATTGCAGTCCTATTTTTACCCTATATCCACTACTATTCTTCATTTTAAATTAACGGTCATATCCCTGGATACACCTTTCCGCTAAAAATTTGTCTAACCCTTTCTTAAATATATCTATTGAATCTGCCATCACAACATTCCCTGGCAATGAATTCCATATCTTGACTGCCCTTACTGTAAAGAACCCCTTCCTTTGCTGGTTGTGAAATTTCCTCACCTCTAACCTTAGGGGATGACCACGTGTCCTGTGTATGGTCCTTGGGGTAAAAAGTTCCCATGAAAGCTCTCTGTATTGACCCTTAATGTATTTGTACATAGTAATCATATCTCCCCTTAGACGCCTCTTTTCTAAAGTAAACATGCCTAAACTGGCTAACCTTTCCTCATAACTTAATGACTCCATACCCTTTATCAATTTTGTCACCCTTCTCTGAACCCTTTCTAGTTCCAAATTATCTTTTTTATAGAGTGGTGCCCAGAACTGTACTGCATATTCAAGATGAGGTCTTACCAACGATTTATACAGTGGCAAAATTACACTGTCTTCCCTTGCATCTATGCCCCTTTTTATGCATGCCAATACTTTGTTTGCCCTTGCAGCTGCTGCTTGACATTGAGCACTATTGCTAAGTCTACTGTCTATGAGCACTCCCAAATCCTTTTCCATTATAGATTCTCCTAAATTGATTCCATTTAATTTATAGATTGCGTTCTTGTTTTTGATCCCTGAATGCATAACCTTACATTTATCTGTGTTAAACCTCATATTCCATTTGGCCACCCAATCCCTTCAATTTATTTAAGTCCCTCTGTAGAGAAGCTACATCTTGCTCTGATTTTATTATCTTACAGAGTTTAGTGTCATCTGCAAAAATAGAAACTTTACTCTCTAAACCATCACCAAGGTCATTAATAAATATATTAAAAAGGAGTGGTCCCAGCACGGAATCTTGAGGTACTCCACTTAAGACTTTTGACCAATTAGAAAATGTTCCATTTATCACAACTCTCTGTTCCCTATTCTCTAACCAGTTTTCGATCCAAGTACAAATTTTGATTCCTAGACCCAGTTCCCTTATTTTGTAAACCAAACTCTTGTGTGGCACTGTATCAAAGGCCTTTGCAAAATCTAAGTAGACCACATCTACTGTCCTGCCCTGGTCTAAGTTCCCACTAACTTCCTCGTAGAAACTAATTAGATTAGTTTGACATGACCTATCCCTCACAAATCCATGTTGATTCCCACTAATAATTTTATTGCGTACCAAGTAATCCTGAATACCGTCCCTTAAAATACCTTCCAGTAGTTTCCCCACTATTGATGTCAGGCTTACAGGTCTATAATTCTCTGGTTGTGATCTCGTCCCCTTTTTAAACAACGGCATCACATCTGCTATTCGCCAATCCCTTGGTACTGAGCCTGATGAGATTGAATCTCTGAAAAATAAGAATAGCGGTCTAGCTATTTCCGAGTTTAACTCCATAAGGACCCTTGGATGTATATGCCATCTGGACCTGGAGCTTTATTTATCTTAATATTCTTCAGTCGCCTTTGGACTTCTTCCTCTGACAACCAAGTATTAATTAATGGCATGGTTTCATTTCCATTTTTATGTATTACTCCTGCCATTTGTTCCTCTCTGGTAAATACTGAAGAAAAGAAAGTGTTTAATACCTCTGCTTTTTTTTTAGTATCATTTATCAATTCACCCATCTCACTTCTTAGGGGTCCTATATTCTCTTTTTTAATCCTTTTGCCATTTATATACTTAAAAAACTTTTTGGGGTTTGTCTTACTTTCTTTTGCAACGTGCCTTTCATTTTCTAATTTAGCCAATCTAATTTCCTTTTTGCATGTTTTATTATATTCCTTGTACCTACGGAAGGACTCCTCTGACCCTTCAGACTTAAACAATTTAAATGCATGCTTCTTCCTTTGCATTTCTTCCCTTACCTTTTTATTTAGCCACATTGGTTTAGACTTAATTCTTTTACATTTATTTCCCATAGGAATGAACTTATACGTGTATGTTTCCAACATTTTAAAGACAGCCCACATTTCTTCCGTATTTTTTCCTTCAAAGGCTTTGTCCCAGTCTATGCTCTTTATAGACTCCTTTAGCATATTAAAATTTGCCTTTCTAAAGTTTAAAGTCCTAGTTGATCCCTTATACTGTTGTTTCTGGAAACTAATTTCAAATGAGACCATATTATGATCACTGTTTCCCAAGTGCTCCTTTACTTAATACTTAATATTTGATATCACGTCTACATTGTTTGTTATTACTAGGTCCAGTATAGTCCGGTTGCTAGTTGGTTCCTCTACTAATTGGAACATGTAATGGTCTCTTAGCGTGCTCAGAAACCTATTTCCCCTATCTGTACCGCAGGTCTCAGTACTCCAATCAATGTCCGGATAATTAAAATCTCCCATAATTAAAATTTGACCTAGTTGTGTAGCCTTTTCAATTTGCTTTAGAAGTTGGGCTTCCACAATCGTACTAATATCTGGCGGTTTATAGCATATCCCTATCAGCAACTTCTCTGAACTTTTTCCTCCGCTGGATATTTCCACCCACAATGCCTCTATATTATCACAAATATTCTTGTATATAACTTCCTGAATACTTGGTTTTAGGTCTGGTTTAATATAAAGACATACTCCTCCTCTCCTTTTATTTACCCTATCCCTCCTGAAGAGAGAATAGCCTTCCAAGTTGACTGCCCAGTCATGTGTATCATCCCACCAGGTCTCCGTAATACCTATAATATCATACTGCTCATTCATTGCTACTAGTTCTAACTCCCCCATTTTACCTGTCAGGCTTCTTGCATTTGCAAGCATACACTCAAGTCTATTGCCTCCCTTAGGTATTTATTTTTGCTTTAAAAAGGGCCTCTCCTTATCGGCTATGCTTCCCTTTCCCCCCTCTCCACCCCCTTGACTCTTGTTAAATTCCTCCTTACTACTCTCAATGTCTATCCCATAAATACTTGCTTGCCCCTCCCCCCCAGAGCCTAGTTTAAAATCTCCTCCAACCTTCTAACCACCCTCTCCCCTAGCACTGCAGCCCCCTCCTCATTCAGGTGCAATCCATCACGACAATAAAGATGGCAACTGACCGAGAAATCAGCCCAGTGCTCTAAGAATCCAAAACCCTCCTTCCTACACCAATCTTTTAGCCACGCATTAACCTCCCTAATCTCCCGCTGCCTCCCTGGACTAGCGCGTGGCACAGGTAGTATTTCCGAAAATACTACCTTGGATGTCCTTGCCTTAAGTTTGCGACCTATGTCCCTGAAATCATTCTTTAGGACACCCCTTCTTCCTCTAACTCTGTCATTGGTGCCAACATGCAACAAAACCGCTGGCTCATTCCCAGCCCCTCCCAACAATCTGTCCACCCGATCCGCAATATGCCGAGCCCGAGCACCCAGGAGACAACACACTGTTCGGCTTGCACGGTCCTGGTAACAGATTGCCCTATCTACCTTCCTAATAATTGAATCCCCTACCACCACAATCTGCCTGGGTCCCTGAGTAACTTTGGTCCCCTCTATGCTGGAGAGACCATTCCCCTGGTTGCTAGAGGAAGCGGTCTCATCCAACTCTACCAATTCTGAACTGCCTTCCACAGTATCTTCATCCAATCTGGCAAATCTGCTGGGATTGCTTAGCTCAGAACTTCCTCCCTCTGCTACCCCTAGTAACTGTTACCCAGCTGCCTATCTGTGCATCCTCCTCTGTCTCTGCTCCACCCTGCTCAGCTAACGCATCAACGGTGAGCTGTAAACTCTGCTCCCAGTTGGCAATGTCTCTCAATGTTGCAATGGTCTGCTTTAGTATTGCAGAAATGTTGTCACGACTGTGGGGGGGGGGGGGGAGGTCCTGCTGCGGCTGCTTCTTCTGGGACGGCTATAGCAGGCCCTTCTTCTTTGATAACGGATCAGACCCCTGTCTCTGCAGAACCAGCATGGTTCTCATTATTAATAAAGGATTTAGACAGACTAAACCAGTTACTTGAATCCCCATATTTGGGCCCTACTAAAAGAAAGCGGTTTAGATCCACTAATCTTTTTCTGAAGGGGAAGCAAATTTTGACCAGGTTCACGTATCTAATCAGGAAGAAACCACCAGATAGCAGGCCATTGATGATTTGGTATTAGCGGTGAGGCAGGCCTTGGACCTCCCAGAGGCAGAGGATCCTAGTCCTATAAACAGAAGTCTCTTTAAAAAAGCCAGAAGAAAAGGTTATTTGTTTTCCTCCTTTGGTGGAATGGAGATTTATTGCTGAGGGAATATAGAAACAACCTGATAAAAAGTTTTCTATACCAAAAAGATTCTCCTACGTAGATCCATTACAAGAAGAGCATCTGGCTCGCTGGAAAGAACCATAGGGTGGATACTCCTATAGCCCGTCACACTATCCTGCTGGTCCCGGGCACTGCAACTATGCAGGACACCACTGACCGCAAAATTGAATCTCAGCTAAAGTCTAATTTAGTAGCAGCGGGTTCTTCATTCAGACCCACATTTGTTTCGCCTTGGTTCGCTAGAGCCATGGAAACATGGGCAGAACAGCTGGCTGAGGCCTTGCAGAATTCAGAATTGCTTTCCCTAGCTTTACATTTAAAAGAGACATCTGGTTATCCTTATGAGGCAGCTCAGAACACAGCATCTGTCTTCCTCTATTCAAGCTTCGGCAATTTCAGCAAGAAAAACCTTATGGCTGAAATCCTGGGAGGCTGTTTCGGAATCTGGAAAATCCCTAGAAACCATTCCTTTTTCACCATCAGGTTTGTTAAATTAAATTTGGAATTAAACAGTATTCAGGCAAAGGGTGACAAAGACACCTTTTTGCCAGTGAACGTAGGCAGAGCCGCCCCACGTGTTTCAGCTCCTTAAGGCAGTCCTTTCGGGGGACCTCCTTCCTAGGGGCCAGTCATCCAGGGACAGACAACAAACAAATTCTTGAGGCTTCTCAGACAGAGATAGGTCCTAACAATGGACAGCGTCCTCAGGACCCTGGAATTCGGGGCATTATAACAAGGGGGTAAATGATAGATCTTTTGGGTCCTGTTCCACAAAGTTCTTGTAACCCCGCTACCTGAGATCCACAGAGAAGACAGGCAATATAGAGTTGTGTCGACTCTCTTCTTTCAGAAAGAAATTATTTGCAGAGTCCCAGAAAAGAAAAAGGTTTTATTCAAATATTTTCTTGTCAGGAAGCTGGACGATTCCTTTTAACCCATCCTAAATATAAAGAAACTAAATGTGCACTTTACAGTGGACAAAATTCGGATGGAGTCCCTGAGGTCAGTAATATTTGGATTGCAAAAGAATTAGTTTATAGCTTCCATAGTCATAAGAAACGCATACTTTTACGTTCTTAACTGGAGCGGTCATCAGTCTCTCCTGAGATTCAGGGTGGGGACCTTCCACTATTAGTTTCGGGCTCTTCACGGCTCCACGGGTTTTCACAAAGATCATATCAGTTATGGCAACTTGTCTTCACTCAATGGGAGTTCAGGTTGTGGCCTACTTAGACGATCTTCTCATAAAATCCGCCTCAGAGGTTTGCTTGCAACAGCATTTGTCCCTCACCATAGCTTTTCTCGAGAGCCATGGGTGGTTAATAAACTTAAAGAAATCCCAGTTGGTTCTGAGCCAACGCATGATCTTCCTGGGACTCATCATGGATACCAAACAACAGAAGGTGTTTCTGCCAGAAGAGAAAATCAGGTTGGTTCGTTAGGGCTCTCCGCATTTATGTTAAGAGAGCTTTCCAAAATTCGGAGTACCGATTTTCTGTTTGTCCTTTAAGGATTCTCATAGAGGCTGGCCAGTCTCTAAGCAGTGAATTGTGAGATGGATTAGGGTAACAATTACACAGGCTATATCAGAGCTAACCGTCCTGTGCTAGAGAGACTTGCGGCCCATTCCACCCGATCGGTGGGGGCGTCTTAGGCGAGAAATGGGGCTTCTGCGGACCAACTGTGCAGAACAGGCACCTGGTCTTCTGTTAAATCCATTTCTGATTCCGTCTGGGGGACACTGCGATCCCTCCCTTCTGATTTTCTTGTGTTTGCTCTTGGTTGATTGGCCGTTTCTCCTTGGGGCTTTTTAATTAACTGAGAGGAAGATGAAGAGGCAGGGGGATTGTAGAGGGGAGGCGTCTGTCAGCAGTGCTAAAAGTTAACTAGCTAGGTGCCAACTCCCGAGCTCCCCTCCACAACCCCATGGTAAGCAGAGTCCCCCAGACGGAATCAGAGAAACGGATTTAACGTAAGTAGAAAAATCCTCTCATTACCATCTACTATTAATCCCTTCTAACTCAAGTTAATGGGTGCTGGTTCTGATTTAATTAGCCTTTGCAAGCGTTACTTTACTGACAACTCTGAAGGAATCCCTCAAGATTCCAGGGCTGACCTCTGCAGAGCATTTCCGAGAGGCACATGTATAAACAAGGTGGCAGTGCTTAAGAGATTAAACAGAGTAAAAGAAGTAGAACTTGAGCATAAGTGCATTCACTTGAAAATCCTATATATTGACACTCCTTTAGAGACCAAAAGAATTGATTTGCTTTATACACAGGTAGACTGGTCAAATCATCTATTTGACAAGCCCAATCGTAGAGGATTATTCTTTAGGCATAACCATATTTTCTGCAAGACATGGGGGGTTAACTATATGGCATGCACTGTCAGAGATGAGCCATCAAATAAAACAATCCCAGCCATCATGAATAGCGACAATAACAAGCATTATGAAGGGGATAAAATTACAAGTGCGTTCTTTACTAAAAAAATCTTTACACAACCCAAGTCTTGTATATTGTGCCCAGTCGCCGAATTTTTTAGATGTAATCGATTTGCCTAGACTCCCAATAGAAACTACAGAATTTTCAGATTTTCCCATCACAGAGGAGGAAATAGACCAAGCTATTACATATTACACTAACTGAAGGGCTCCAGGCATGAATGGTATTCTGCTTGAGGTTTATAAAAAGTTCAGGCATTTTTTTTTTCTACCTAAACTTATAATTTTTGCCAACTTTTGGAATCTGGGACTTCTTCTATGCCTAAGGTTCTCATAATAACGGTTCCTAAACCGGGCAAAGATGCCCTATATCCAGAATCTTTCTGCCCCATATGACTGAGACATATAAATTTTGACCAAGATCATGACCATGCCTTAATACGGTCATCATTGAGGCAGTCTTCCTAGTTCAGATGGGGTTCATGACTAGTAAATCGATCGCTACCAATCTTAGATGTCTATACACCCACTGTCAAATGGCCCAGACAACTTATGAAAGCGTACTGGTAGTGCCCCTCGACATAGCAAAGGCCTTGATTTGAATTAATGGGATTATCTGTGGCATGTGCTGGCGCACTTTGGACTGGGGAAGTTTCATCCAATGGGTGAGGCTACTCTATTCCTTCCCAAAGGCCAGGATGTTTGAGAGTGGATAAAACATCTCCGGTATTTCTGGTGTGAGGAACTACAGGTATGACCCATCACTTGTTCTTTTTGCCTTAGCCATAGAGCTTGCTTGATATGCTCCCAGTTCATGGCCTTCAGATGGGTAATGTCACAGACAAGTTTGGAAATTTTTCAGGCCTCAAGATTGGACAAAATCAGACATATTTCCATTAGGATTGTCTATCCTGTGTTATGTTAATACGTGCCATTCATTACTGTGGGCAAGCAAGTTCAAATACTTAAGAAGGAGCACTGGTTATCCAGCTGCCTTAAAAACTCAAAGACCTGATGACAATTTTAAATATAAATCCCATACCTGGAAATAAAAAAAACAAAACAAAAACTTCCACTCAGGGTGAAAGGGAGAAGTCATCAGACTATAATAAACCATACAGCCCAAGTACCTCTACCCGATATAACATGCCTCAATTTCCCTATCAAATAAAAATGTTAAAATTTTTCAACAGACATATCTCTGGTGTGGGGTATACTGTGCAGATCCAAGACTAAAGGGAGCCAACTTTAGAATCTATTATCTTGGTTCTCAACTTACTCATTTATTCAAATTGCTTAGCGACTCACCAAGGAGAGCAGACAGATCCTTCTCGAAAGTCTCTATAGTCCAAGATTCTGAGGACTGGACATAAGCTTATGGAGGCATTGGGGTAAACCCAGACACATCTCTCTGGTTTAAAAACAAACTCCCAGAACTAATCAATCTTGCATAGGGCAACATAAGGTAGAGAGCACTCTTGGCCAGGTCTATACAAATAACTATTTAAAATTGAACAGCTGAGAGTTGAATCTCTAACTCTCATAGATATCTCCAACTGCACCATGCTCTTGGGACCCAATTTGGTGGGGATCCTCCCCAACTTGTTGACTCCCCTCTGAAAGACATCCTGCATAAGGTGGCACATATAAGGTTATCTTTTCCCAGCTCAAGCCGTAGAGTGTCACCAGTGAGACGATAGATTTATGTACGAGTAGAGAAACAATCCGCAAGTACCATAAAATCTAGTCTCACTGCTACAAGTCCCGGTTGGCAATACATCCCCAACTAAGATGAAAATAATTAAGAAAAGGAATGGATTCACTTGCTACTCCTCCTCACCTTTCTCCCGCTCTCTTTGCCTTTTCTGAGGGCAAAATTATACTATGTTATAAGGAATTAATCTCAGACAATATCATATTAATGGTTCTCTCATATTAACACTTATGTTTATTTTTGTTTAAACAGGTAGGTTTGCATTGTTGTTTGTTTTAGCTGTATATGGACTACAAAAATCAAATTTAAAAAAAAACCCAGGATTTACACACAAAATAAAAAAATTCCAATAAAAGTAAAAAACAAATTACACCCAATGGGGTAGTCCCTGCCATTATACTTACTTCATTGTTTCTCCATTACATGTTATAGATCTTAATCTTCTCCAGTTTACGGACCCTGTTCGTCTCCACTTTACTTTTATAAATTCTGGCTTGGTAAGTAAGCAAAGTACAACAAGCACTTCACAATGTAAGGTGGCTAATTGTGCAATTTAATAAACAGATTCACAGTGTGTCCATATTTAAGTATTGAGCATTGAATATGATTTTCCTGACACTTTTGCACACTGTGTGCTTTAGATATAATATTTATTATCATATATACAAACACAATTTTTCAATTTCTTATTGTTTGAGGTACATTTATACAGAACATGGGGTGTTGGGCACAGATCGTAGTCTCACCCCAATATTTACTGCATTTATTCTAACTAAAGCCCATTTATTCTAATAAGCCCATACCAGGCTGTGCATAGGAAGCAGTTGTAGCATCCACATAGCTTACAAGTGAGTGTTTATTCACCTTACTCATTACCGAGAAAGGACTTTGCCAACAACTTCTTTAAAAACGTTCAAGCTGTGTGTCAAAAAGAGGATAGGCAATACGTGGCTCAATGTCCGCTGTAAATCAACAACACACAGCAAAGCCAAATGGGAGTGAAAATTAACAACAGAAAAAGAACCACATCTTGCCTAGACCATCACTTTAAAGAAAAACTAGTTAGAGTACAAAATCATCTCTCAAAGAAACTGTCCATATATTGATAACAATTAATGTATTCAAATGGTATAAAAACAGGATCAAATTCAAATGCATTTGTTTTTTTAAGAAAAAAAAAAAAAGTTTTCTTAAAAACAGATCCAAAAAATATTTTTTAGATGTTGTAAATAGCACAAATGAACCACAACCCATATGTGCTATTTGTACACTAATTAAAAAACACCTGTCACATGGTGAGGGCATACATTTTGTAAGAAGCAATATTTAGCAGAATATAGCTTATTTATTCACAAGGAAGCAACAATATCATTGAGGCACATAATGACCAATATTCATAAGACACTGACTGACACTATATCCCCGAATAGGCGGCATTCTAGCGAATATTGATTCTGCCCAAAAAATGGCTGCCTTCACTGTCACAGTGACAAATGCTTTTTAAATAAGCCTTAAAAAAAATAATGAAAATGAATGCACATATTTAGTCAAGGTGACAAAATGTTTACATACAGCGTTGGAAAATGAACTTCTATTGCAATTTTATTTTTATGTTAATTGACACCAACAACATTTTATTTTTTTCCTTCAAAAATGCAATATTTATACATCCCTGGCCACAAAAGCTAATGTTACCTTATGTAGATTACTGGAGAAGGACAAGAGCAATCACTGCCATTTCCATGTTTAGAAACTGAACAGACAGATACCTGTCTATGAAGATAGAGTGTAAGCTATTCTGCAGGACATGTTTTTGGCTTAAAAACAATATTGCACCTGGCCAAGTAAATCACCGCAGTGAGAGGAGGTACCAGTGGCAAGACTGGAAACTGCATATGACAAATTTCAGGTTACTGTGTCCTCCTTAGTAATATCAAATCAACGCCATTCAATGACCTACCAAAACTCCAAAAACAATGTGTTGCTATATGCTGGGGAAAGATACCTCAAGTATCTATGTATCCATTTAAGAAAGCAGAGATTAAAAATGGGACCAATTGCAAATTATAAAGATTTCTAATCAGCACTTATTCTGCATCTGATTTAAAAGACATCAATTTTCTCTAAATTTTTAAAGTGGAGGCTATTCTCTTACTCCCTCTGCATTCTGTGCCCTTGACAGCTATGATGGCAGCTGCCCATAAAAGGTAAGAGGTGAACTTTATCCTCTGTAGTGTTTTGTTAGTGTTCACAGCTCAGGCAAGTTGGCAGCAATAACGGCTGAGAAAGTACATTTCAACCAAATGACCAGACTGCATAATTTTGTATGCAGAACTTTACCAAGCTGCTGATCCGATTTGTTTTATTAAAGTTATGATGAATACAATTATAGCATGGTGTAGGCTCGTATTTTGGTATGGTGTTATTTTTTCAAATCTATATAGCTGTGTCTATATTTAAACATACACTAACGTAGGTATCAATTTGTATCTGCACACGCCACTCCCACGCATTAAAGAAAAAGTGCAATATAAGAAGAAAACAGTTTTCACCCACTGTGTGCACAGTCTCCTGCTGCAGTCACAATTAGAAAGGCACATATACACACACATTATACATACCGTCTGTCACAATCAGCTTTCAGGCAGACTGTATGGGTACCTCCAGCTACAACTCAACTAACACATCTGTCCCAGTTTACGTACTTACATTCCATAACGCTGGAAAAGCACTGTAAGCACTAAACAGAGGCTGCAAGTATAAAAACAGTGGTCTCTGTTTCCAAATGTATTTAAGTTTCGCTAATCAGACTGTTTATTTCTTAATACAAAACCAATGAATCACCCCTTTCTTGGTCAGATGGCTGCGGAGTGGAATTATCAAAAGCTGAAATTACCCAAAGGGCCTCCTTCATCTAAAACTCTTGACAGAAGCAACAATAGGGGTGAATAAAGTAATATTGGTGGGCAGATTTATCATAATTGGAACTTAGCATTATCTGGTAGAGACATGAGGGTACATATCAGTGTATATGTACATAAAATGTACACAACATATATACGGCCACAGAACTCTTTTTTTAAAAAAGTTTAGGAAACTTTCTATGTCCTGTTAATCATCTGAATTTAGACTCTGGTTTGTTTTCTGACATTTAATTTACATGAGAGAAACAAAAAATGTAAGCAAATGCAGTCAGTTTGTGTGCATGAACACACGCATGCACTTGTTTGAGTGTGCTGCAAGCCTCTCGCTCCAACGCAGAGGGATAAATTGTCTGTGCAACTCCTTGTTAGGGCAAGTGCACTTCGCCCAGATGCAGAGGGCAGTATATTTGGAATGGAGGTTCAGCTCACTAGTGACCAGCCAGATGCTCTGTATCAAATGCATTCGGCTGTGGAGCATTAGCTTCTGACAGCAACTCCGTAGAGACTGATGTCGAGAGATTGTTTTGCTCTATATCGTGGCTGGTAACTAAAAATCTTACTGTGTTACAGTCTGTGGAGAGTGACACATCTTCCACGTGGGGCTCAGTCAGTTTATTGGGGCTGTTTTCAGGTGTAGCAGTTGGCAGAATAAGAGGAGGATCTCCAGTCTGTGTCATTGCTGCCATATCAGATTCAGGAGGTTGATTACCAGCAGCTTCCCGAGTTGGTTCTTCAGGTGGGGAAAATACAGGTGGCATACCATCTTCTACAGGTTGTATTGCCGCTCTGCTCATGCCTGAGTTGGTGTCCGTTAAGAGTACACCTGCAGTCCCTAAGCTGGCTGTTGGTGACTGAAGGGCAAGGCCAGGGACAGGTGGTGGCGTCACAATGGAAGGCTCAGTTGCTGTATTGTTGTTCAGGTTGTCCTGAAGACTAGTCTGATTCTGACCAGCCTGCTGGTTTTGCAGAAGCATTTCCTGGATTCGGATCTGCTGGAGGATGGCAGGAAGTTCATAATGATGGAAGAAATAGATCATAGAATGCTATGGAGAAGATAAAGCAAAATAGCAAGTCAGACATGTTTAAGTGTATTTGTGGCCAAACACACTTTTCTTCTTAAATCCCTTCAAACCTTAATAAGCAAGAGGAATCACTGATTTCTAGAAGAAACAGAACACTTACATTTTCACAAAGTCATCTCATTCCTGTTGTGACCTGCATGCAAAATCTACTTTTCAGTCACATACACATAGAAAAACCATTAATGAAAGTTAAGGGGTGCATATATTGTAATGCACAGGAGCAATAGATTTCAAAATGAAAAAGTGTTTATGTTTAGGGGGATAATTGCGTCTTCCCTCTGGGATATTTTTGAGACAATGAGAGAGAAATATACTCTATGATGCTGTGCTACCTGCAAAAGCCATCTTTTTAGCAGATGCATTGCATCATTTTAAGTCTCTTGCAATCTGTGCAGGGTGATGGGATTGAGGGAGGAGGGAACTACAGACACACATGCTCACTATGGTACCATAATGCAGTAGTTTATCACACTTTACATGTGAGGCGGGCACTGGGGGCCTTCGGGCTCACTTAAGACATACGCTGTAGGCAAAGAACATAGCTTAGAACACTGTGGAAGCGGATGTCAGGTGATGCATCATCTACATCATTATCCTCCTAAGTACGGGACACGAGATTATGTCGCTGGCAGTGAAAGACTTAAAAAGTTTAGAAGAAAAATACTGGACAGAAAAACTCAGGCAGAGAACAATTTTTGCAACACAAATGTATATTATACATGCGGTCCTTTACCAAAAGGGTAGTGGCTGTAGCAGGGAGAAAGAAGCCTTTCTGTGTTACCTGGATGAAGAGCCAGGATGTGACCAGTGCCAGGCTGCTGTATTGTCCATTGAAGCGATAGTGGTAGGCATAAAATGCAAAATGATACAAGTAGAAGAATCTGCATGGAGAGAGCAATCACATTACATTAAAATATTAAAACTATAGTATTATAAAAAAAACTAAGGGTGCTTATTTAAATGTTCCCCCCATCCACATATCAAATCTGACTTTGCCTCTATCTTGTGGTTGTTTCCACTTTTGGTTTAGTTTATTGCATTGTATGCAGTAAGAATACTACTTTGGTAAATAATCTAATCCCTAAAGTAGGGAACTAAGCTACAATGCCGAATTGAAAAACCGCAAGGGAAGTGTATTAACGTTACAGTGCCAGTAAACTAGTGCATAAAAGTAATAAAGTACACCAGATTTATAATTCAATACACACTTTATCATTCCCTTCTGATCCATGAGCCTCATGGCTGCCTTGCACAGGCTATAATAAAATATACACCACTAAGAACATGATGAAGAGGAATGCATTTGAACTGTGTGTTTACAGAGGTAAAGAACATAAGAAAGGTAAATAGAAGAAGAAACCCATGAAATGGTGGGGTTTTCAGCTGACCTGAGCCAGTGCCTCTTGCTGGTGTTAGTGTGGCAGCAAATAGCATCATACTGATCGGCAAGCCACACTATGAGGATGATGTAGAAGGCAGTGGTAGTGTCATTGAAGAACTCAGACATGATGGCTTCCATTCCTGCTCGGGGAGAGAAAGTGAATGGATACAGACACACTGGTATATGTAAGGAGTACTTCAGAAGAAGGGCAGCGTTCTTACCTACAAGTGCCAGTATCACAGTAAGCAGAGGAGCAGCTGGGAATGCAATACTCATATTCATCTCTAACATCTGCAGCAAGTCCACTGTACAGAGACAGAGGGGAGAGGGGAATTAAATGGGAAAAAAAGAAGGTTGCTAAAAGAGAAAAGAAGATCACAACAAAGACAAATGAAAGAAAATCATTATGTATTTTCATATACAAGTAGGTCACTTACCAATAAAGACAAATATTTGATGGTGAGAATAACGCAGGAGCATAGAGACTGAGAGAGTCTACAGGAAGTAGAACAAACACAATAAATCACACAAAATGGAAAACAAATATGAGCAGACACATAAAAGAGTATACATTTTCAGACTAGACACAGAGATTTGGAAAGTAATGAAGTAGTAAACAAATAAAGTAGTATGTTTGATCAGTACCCTCCCAAAAAGGATGCACAGACGCAAGGAAAAAAAAATACTTAACAATATCAAGTGCAGAATGCAAAAAAAGATTACAAAGATGTGATCTAAAAGAAATAGGATCTTGAAGAGTTCACAATAGTTGAAGTATAGTTATGAAGGATGATTAATGAATATTCATTTTCCCAAAAAAGACAACTTACAAATATAACCATTATAACAAAGGCTGCGAGGTATGATGTGCGTGCCATCCACATACTGACAAAACGGTAATGTTCCCCTGAAACCACGTTCCTTAGGAATCCTGAGAAGATGCAAAGAAACATTTACACTGAAAATAAGACAACATGTGACAATACAAGTGGCTGACACCTTAGAATCACAAACCTTTGTTCTCCTCATTTTCAGCCAGGGCCTTCACACTTGACATGAGAATATCATCATATCCAAGAAACTCATCCAGCAGAAAACGGCTAAACCTGTCTCCGAAGCACAAGTCCCGGGTTGGATCTGAGACCAAGAAGATGAACAAACAGGCTAGGAGCTTAGCATTTGTATCCACTTATAAATTCCACATATTACTGCCCTGTTACATTGCACATTTGTTCTCGCAGATCAGAGAACTGTTCTGTTTAACTTTCTGCAGGTGAGTCTATTTGGTATTCAGGGGTATACAACAGTAGTTAAGTGTAAATTCTTGTCCATTCTTATATTATGTATTATGCGATGTGATGTATGTATAAACTTATGTAAATAGCAGATATATAAGCCATGAGTTCTAATTCCTTAAGATTAAATTACTACAGAGGTTAGAAGTCACTGTGTTTCTGTGATATGTATAAAAACACTCAGGGCTAGATTTACTAAGCTGCGGGTTTGAAAAAGTGGGGATGTTGCCTATAGCAACCAATCAGATTCTAGCTGTCATTTTGTAGAAAGTACTAAATAAATGAAAGCTAGAATCTGATTGGTTGCTATAGGCAACATCCCCACTGTTTCAAACCCGCAGCTTAGTAAATCTAGCCCTCAGACTGCAGCCTTGTTTTATATGGTCATAGAACCCATTCAACTAGTATATATATAACTTACATTAGGGCGTGCATTATCACATATGTGATATTACAAAGGAGTATTTATAATGCAATACATTTACAATATGTTCAGGTCTTCATGTTTGGTGCAGCTATACATTGTCCCTGAAAATGAACATGTGGATTTTGAATCAATGAAACAAAATCTTTCCAATTAACAATCATTCATTCTAACAATAGTTTCAATGCTGCACCTACTGTTTGCAGTCAAATAGTTTAAAGTTATTGTGCTTTATTTATTTAATAACCCTAACCAAAAACCTTATTCTAAAGAATATAAGTAATTTTTTTTCTGAAACTAATCTTAAAAAGATTTTTAAATTATATTTTAAAAATATTTTAGCATGCAGGAACAGCTGGCATCAAAGCATTTAAAATATGTGCTGCAATCAAAAGCAGTCTGTTATGTGTGGCCTTGTGTAGCGTTTACAAACTAACAAAAGCCAATACCTAGATAGTTAGACATCTGCACACACAATTGGTCATTTTGTCTAATATTAATTTATTTTCTTGACAGTCTACTACAACTTACTTAGATTAAGGTATCATTTAGAAAAAAGGTGGGTGCAGTTATGGTTGGTGCAATTGTTGCTATTGTTATATGTGGATAAACAAGTAATGCGGCAATTTCTACATATAAATTCACATATTACAAGAAGTTTATTCGGTTTAAATTAATTATGCTTACTACACAGAAACCTACCTCCAACATGGTCCGCTCTTTTCCTTCCATTTCTCTGCGTTTAGTCAAAAACTGCTATGATACATTTCAGAGCTTAGACTCTGCACTACAACTGCATTACAGTAATGTGTAATAACAGTGTAAGGACTGAAATGTTGAGAAATAAATGGAAAAAGACCACCATATTTATGAATGTTGTTTAGCTAGCGTTCTCCAAAGTATTGATGGAAGTCAGTATATTCTTTGTGGCAAAACAGTGCATTTATACCAAATTATACATCTATTAAAAGGGTATCTATAATCGCTTAAATTAACCCAGGTGCGCACAACCTCACACAGAATGGAAAGGTCATTCTTATTCTGCAAAGTACTAGCAAGCTCTACTCTGCAATGACACTGCCCCAAGCTATCAGATACAGCGAAACCACTCACCAAGGGTCACCACCATAACTGGGATGTTGAGTCTCTGTCGAGTGCTTTGAGACAGCCGGAGGAATCCATATTCAAGCGAATACTCCACTATGTACTCCTCCTGTGGCCACACTGATAGCAACAAACACAGTTAAATTCAAAACAGGACACTGAAATTGCAATTGAAAATATACAATTTAAGTAAAGGCACCAAATATTAAAATAAGGCGTTCCCTCTACACTATCGCATATTGTAGGGTGTATTTGCTTAAATTGACATGATTATATTACCATTTCATTATCATAGCTTGTCTAGCACATGTGTCAATCTGAAGATGTTAATATGCAACAAACAATGAGGAAATATTATAACACAACAGTCACAGGCAGTGAGGAAATGCACTTCTCACAATGCATTTGAAACAGTAATGACCCTATGGGAAGAGACGTTCTATGCACACGAGTTCTCATTTTCAGGCTACTTAATGACACAGCAGGAAGATAATTGGAACCAACTTCTGGAATAGTAAAAAAGGAAAATTGATTTCTGATGATTAGTTAATTATACAATCTCTTAAATATTGTAAATGCATTGATGCATCTTTTTTAGAAGAATGTCACAAGTACTCTTTTCTATTGAAACAAATGCAGCCCCTGACAGTTGTCACATCTAAAAAAGGCTGTTCTAAAAACTAAGGAGATAAGTATGTTCAGTCAAAGCCCAGAAAGAGTGACTCACTACAAACAACAATTGTATTTATATAAAGTTTGGAGAATAAAATATTATAAAAAAAAATGACACACTCACCTTTACTGGCTGCGTCACTGAAAGATAGCGACTGGCTCTGATTGTCGGAGGTTCGTGGCATACTCTCAAGTGATGGCTTTAAAAATACCTTTGGCTCAATGTCAAGTTCAAACTGCAAATAAAGTGAAAAATTCAACTCTCTATGTAAAGTTGACAATGATTTAAGAGAATTCACTCAAATTAAAAGGACACAAAGAGGATTTTTACTCAACGTAAAATCAATTTCTCTTACTATACTGGGGGACACTGCGTTACCTTGGGGACACTGCGTTACCTTGGGTATAGTAGGTGGGACTGGAGTTAGGCACTTATAAACATGTTTGTTTCCCTGACTCCTCCCCCACTATGCCCCTCCTCTGTAACTGACTTCAGTTTTGTATAACCAAGCCAGGAAGAGAGAAAAAGCAATTCAGAAAGCAACACCAAAGACAGCACTACTTTCAGAGCAAGGGAGAGCGCGCAGTGTCCCCCAGTGTAGTAAGAGAAATTGATTTTATGGTGAGTAAAAATCCTCTTTTCTCTATCCTACCACTGGGGGACACTGCGTTACCTTGGGGAGCTACCAAAGCTGTGTCCAAGGGCGGGAATGCTCTGGAACGGCTGTGCGCAATGTTTTGTGTTCAAAACCCTGCATTTGTGAATGCAAAGGCATGCAACAAAGAAACAATATGCAGCAGAAACAGACACTGCCACTCTGTACAACAGCGCCATTGAATGACGCTTTTGTGGCGTACAAAAAGCAGCAACCCTCCTGGAAAGTGCACTGTAAAAGTCACTGGAACCTGCAGAGGGGTACAGACAGAATGTTGGTGGTGATGCAGTGGCAAGAGACCACCTAGACCCTGTCCCCCCTACGCTCTTTAGCGTTAGAGAGGCTAAATGGGCATTATATTCCTAAACAGGAACTGTGCGAACAAGAGCACAAAATCTCCCATCGGAGAAACGTTACACAAAAAGAAGAGGCACAAGAATGATGAACTACAATCTCTGACTCAGTGGAATACAGGCACTAATTGTCTTAACCAATAATGTCTCGAACAACGGGCCACCAAGTTTCTGGTAAAGAAAATGAGGAAGAGCCATACACACTCTCGCCCCAGATCCCCTACGAGATGTGACATCCAAGAGAACAGCCTGCATTGAGCTAACAACTCAATCCACTCAATGATATCCAAAGCATCACCATATAAACTGATGCAACAGCTTAAGCCACTCCGCGATATCTAAGGGAGCACGGATACAGTGCTTAAACCATTCAAAGATAAACAAGGGAGATCTCATTTCATGAGCTAACGGCTTAACTAACTCAGCGATATCTGAGGGAGCACTCATATAGAGAGTTAACAACATAAGCCCGACATATATACCAGGAAGCACTCATACCATGAGCTAAAAGCTTAACTAATTCAGAGAGTCACCGGAGGCCAAAGCAAGCCTCCCAATGACGAGAACTAAACGCCCTGGAAATCTACAACCAACCAAAGGCGAGCTGAGCATGAAGAAACCGCTTAAGCAAAACAACCTTCCACTGAGCTAGACAGAGAGCCACGGAAGCTGCACGCTGAAAGAAGTAGGGCGGAGACCCAATTGAAGCCAGCTGGTAAAGAAAACCTTTTAAAGATTCCTGAGTGGGGCGTGTGAAATTCTAGGAATTTACACCAATCGAATATAGTTTCTAGCCCAAAGAGAACAGCTGAGGAAGAAGCTCAACGGCTGAATTGAAGGTAGCAACCATCTCCCTGCAGGGATTCTCTAGCCGAAAAGGATAGCCATCCGACGCCACAGCATCAAACCAGATGATGAAAACAAAAAGAGCCGAACTACGAGATGAGGCCGCTCTGGAACCCGGGAAAGGAGGGACGACAACACAAGTCCCCTAAACCAGGAGAACACTGCTTAGCGAGACACACGGCGGACCACCAGACTAGCTGGGATGCGCCCCCTCCTAGAAACTCTTGAACCCCCACGAGGAATTGGACCTGTGAATCACCTGTACACCCCCTAAGTTCTAGGGAGACCCAACCTGGCTATGGACAAATCCACCTGAGGGTCATTAGATTGAGAGCCGATAGAGAAAACAGGTTAACATGTGAAAAGAACCTCTTTCTCAGAGAGCCCTATGACCGAACCAGGAGAGAGAAAGGATTACCCTGAGGTGACCCACTCTACCTGTTAAAGGATTGATTGTTAAGGCATTCGGCCCTCAATAATAATAAGTTGGTCTAGCTTGGCCCATAGTATGGCACAAGGAACACCTCTCCGACCATACACAGGTCGACCCTTATCCTGCATTAGGATACGGGAATTGCATAAGTGCTACAAAAATGCAACAGCACTGCATTTTGAGGCCGAATCTCTACAGGTTTTCTGACCTTCTGTACAAGAAGAACAACTGACTCACTAATAAAAACAATGTGACTAAGCACCACCAGACAGGTAAATTAGTGAATTAGGGCAAAGGGGTGCTATGCACGTCCAAAACAATGAAAACAGCCTTCCTTGATGAAAATCTCCCTGTTGAAACATGGGAGATGTTACAAATAAGGAGAGCCAAAGATACAAGTAGAAACTTATTATCCTATTTTGCAAAACAGAAACTCCTGTTACTGAAAGGAAATTCTGCCAGGAGCATTTTTGGAACTGTGTAGAAGAGAGGAGTGTGTTCTTCGGTAGTAAGCTACTGAAAACCCCAATCTAGAATTTAAGGCATAAGCCAACGCTTCTAGTGTGGTAGAATAAGCGAAGACCTGGGTAGGCTCAAAGAGACCCCTTGTGAACCCAATAATGCAGCCCTGCAGCTTGCTGAGAGACTGCCAGTATAATGTTCTGGCTGAAAACGTCTAGCTGTAAGCAAAGCGTTGGGTGTAATAAATAACTTCCACCACCGGGGAATGTCCCCAAACCTATGAATGTTTACCTGATTGCCACAGTACATAAACTAGAACTACTCCTGTAAGGCTAAGCCTGACTTGGGACGTGGTACCCTGACCTCAGATCAACAGAGAGGATCAAAGGATTGAACACGTAAACATCATGGCCTGGTGTCGCTGACATAAAAAAAAGAAAGCACACCTACCGCCAGAAGCCTTTGGATACTCATTTGTAATAGTGCAAACAGAGATCCGATACTGGAACGTAGTCCTGTAAGCATGTGGCTAACTATAGGTATCATGGCTAAATAGCTGTATGCCTACCAGCTATGATGCTGCTGGGTGAATACAAACCACCCAATTAACCCTTCACGTGAATAAAGGCTAGAGCACTTATTCTGTCCTAAAGCCACTAGATAAACCCCTATACTAGCCCCTGCTCTGTGTAGGAGGACTTCTTTGTCTGCTCCCGCCGGGGTGTCACCAACAGGGACCTCCCTTGTATTGACTCTGGAGAGTTAGGGGAGGTGAAAATATAGCCAGTCTATTACTGTTTACCTGGTCTTTGACAAAAGACAGACACCAAGTCTAAGATATGAGGAAAAACATTTTCCCAACTAGGGTGTCACTAAGGCTTAGGTTGACAATTGAAAAATCAAAAATAGACTGTTGTCTTGTAAATGCAAAAACTGTGTACAGTTTAAGCTGAGATTATCCACCTCGTGAGTGTAATCAGCAAGAATATTCCTCTTGATAGTAAAAGAAGATGGAGATAGACATCCTCTGGTGAGGAATGAACTACATCCCTATTCTGACTGTGGAAACAGTCAAAGGTAAAATCCTCTCCATCTGTGGAAGATGGTGAACAGCAGCATATTTGCCCGGATGGTTTTATACCTGAACAGCGTAATGCCGCTTCTGTGGTAGCGGACAGATATAAGCTGTGTGGGTGCTTAACCAGCACAGTGCAAACATGTGTAGAAGCATGAAAAAGGGTATACTCACATACTATTTCGAATTTAAAAATCACCTTAATGTGTTCGGCCACCAGAAGCGACAATGATTTAGACCAGACCTGTTTCTGCAAAACAGCTGACACCGAAATGGGAGCACCCTGTTTGTAGACCCTAGCCTCGCAGTCTGTACCGAGGCATTCGGGCTAGGCTGTGGAAAAGAATTTAAAAATTACATTTCGCACATATATAATGTCACTCCTATTTCCCAGTTGATCTTTTTATTAGAAAACATAAGGAAATGGAAGACAAAGTAACAGGAAATAAGATTGTCTAACATATATATATAATTTTTTGAGTATGCCAACCAGCGAGTATTCTACTCCTGGAAGACTCACCTATTTTAACCTGATACAACAGTAAGAAAAAAGACACAGAATAAATCTGTTCTATCTTTTAAACAGGTTATATATATATATATATATATATATATATATATATATATATATATATGTGCTATTAGGGAGATTGAACCCACAACACCATATATTCAAAACAGTGTAAATATCAGATGAGCCCCAGCTCCTGATGTACACATACACATATACATTTACGCACACAATGCAATACAGACCAACCAGCCTACCACTGGATAACACTGTATATTATTTTTGTGCCACATAAATAATGTAGAGCATATAAAACAGCGTGTTTATTACCCCTTAGGTAATTCCTCAGACATACCGCATATTTGGAAAACTGTATAAAAGTTAACCACAATACTTGGGAACACAGGCTATACGCAGCAAAAGGGATTGTATATATACGGAACTCCCTTTACCAGACTTATGGAAAAAGTCCATCCACAGTAACCATATGGAATATCATACAGATATGTATTCCCATATCAATGTACATCTGCCTGAAAATCAAAATATGTCACAGGAGGATAGTAAACTACCATGTCTAATAGGTAATCCTATAATATAAACAACAGTCACAGGATTCTGAAAGAAAGGTCCTAACTGTGTGGCAAACAGGCTGACAATCCTTTAAAAACAGAATTAAAAACGATACTACATTACCCGGTGAAGAGAGGCAGGAGTCAGGAACAGCATGCACTGATGTGTGCGCTCCGGATCCAAGATGGCCGCCATTCGCGCCATTAGGGAGAGAGAGAGGGGGAGGTGCACTCCCCTCTCCTAACATGTCCGCCTCTGCTCACCGCCGCTCAGCCCATATACAAAATATGGCTGCAGCTGCTGGAAGTGAGAACCGCCGCGCTGCCATGCCCAGGGTGTGTGCGGTCTCACTGACAAATGTAATCGCCTCCTGAGAGAGCGATTCTTGTCCTTCTCCCCCGCTGCTCGTTGTCTAGGGGCGGAGGAGGCTGCCGGCGGAGAGGAGAGGCTGAGACACCTTCACTCCCGCCCGCATGTTTAAACATGGCCGCGGCCGTCTATAAGGCCGAAATTAATAAATATATCTATGCCCCACATAAAGCTGCCTTTAAAGGCATACTTTAAAATAAAACATGGCCCCTTTGCTCGTTTTTTCCTAGGGGTAGACTGCCGGCAGAGGTGCAAGGGAAGCGTGCTGCTTACCTGCGCTGGAACTCAAGAGTGACGGAATCACTGGGACTATTCACTCCTCTGGGTCTTGGCATGGAGTCCAGCGCTGCACCTGAAAAGGAACAAAAATAAAAACAGGAAAACCTAATGCTAAACTAAGTATAGGCAGGAGCCTATACAGAAGTGACCTTTCTCCAGAAGGCACTTACAACAACTGAAGTCAGTTACAGAGGAGGGGCATAGTGGGGGGAGGAGTCAGGGAAACAAGTTTATAAGTGCCTAACTCCAGTCCCACCTACTATACCCAAGGTAACGCAGTGTCCCCAAGGTAACGCAGTGTGCCCCAGTGGTAGGATAGAGAAATACAGTATTTTCAGATGTATTGTAGAACTCATCAATGGAATTTCTGCATAAGAAAAGCTTGATTTGGATTTTACTCCAAGTTTCGTCCTTATGTTCCTCCTCTTTAATATATATAAAACATATGTAGTGTGCTTCTAATAATATGCTATTTTCCTTTTCATGGATGGTAGCAGTAGTAAATGAAACAGCAACAGTTTATAAAGAAGTTGTATATATGAACAATGGTCCATTAGAAGCTTTTTCACATAAATGTCCTGCAGAAAACTGCCTACACTTATCTCAGATAAAATGGGCACAAAGGAGCCATTTATCTATTTAATGTTGGTTACACATATTGCAAATCTGCAACCGATATCAGACAACCGACACCACACCTAGTGAGATGCTCGATAATAATCGCATTGAAATAGATTGGATGATTATCAGACATCTTCAGACCACATTAACAGGCCCCAGTGGTGCCAGCAGTCCAGCTTAAGGGCGATGAATGGCAGGATCTTATTCAATATGGACGTCACTCCTGTCACGATGCAGGTGGCAGGATCAGTGAGCTTATTGTTTTGTCATTTATGAAGAATATACACATTAATGTTACACATGAACCAGAAAGTTACAGAAATTAACGAGCACTACTACTGTGCTGTACTGTACTGTTAAGGCAGAACCTTTGATTTATTTATTTTTATTTAAAAGGGAATTTTTCTTCCCAGTCAGAGGTTTTAAATATGAGATATAGTTTTTTCAATAACATTTCTAAGGCCATATTAATAAAATCAGTCCCTGGTCGAGCTGTGGCCCATTACGTTTCACTGATGGAATCTATCCAAGTAGCAATTACGGAAGATCTAAGCAGGACAGAGGATCCCCATTGCGGCACTTTAAATGCAACATGGGACAGAGAGCATTGGGGGTTTGAAGGATCACAGGTAAGTCACACTTTCTGGTTTTATTCATCTTGCATAATTATAATAATCCCCCAATACAAAACTTTTAGGGGCAGATTCAGATCCTAAGAACATACAGTTACTACAGTAAAAAGGTAAAGTTGAGTCTTGCTCGCATCTCTATGGAGTACGAGTAAAAATCTACATTACCTCTATCAAAAAATATCCACGCAAGGTGTCTCGCGGCGGTTCTGGAGGCACCTTGCGTGGATATTTAGGCAATTGAATCTGCCACTTACTGTTGGGTTGAGTTGCCCTTTAAATGAGGACATTTTTCTGGTAAAGGAAATTTAGTTGGAGAGTTTGTCCAACATGTATCAACTGTGTTTCAAAATATATTAGTCATATCTTCCTTTCTCTTCCCCAGTCACAACAGAAACTGACATGATGCTAATTCCTGGTCAGTTACCTTAACTGCAACAATATTTAAAGTGTCTAATCTCTCAAAACTGAAATTATTATTAAGATGCCAAACAAGTGCTTTAATTGTTTGATCAGTTAATAAGACCCCGATAGCAGCGCTCAAAATAAACGTTCTCCAATTGCAATACATTATAATGGAGTAGATCATCACAAAAAGCATTTCAATCAGTCATTATAAACTGAGAGATTAAAAAGTACTGCACTTTGCAAGCTGCAAGAAAAAAAATCTTTAAAAAATAAGCTATGAGCGTTACTGTAGCTGGAAAAGCACTAGCATTAAAAGTGACGTGAAAGAACAATCAGCTTGTTTTCATCAATCAACTTTCTTGTGCTTTTCACACAAAGAAATGCATGAAAAGCACATTGAGAAATCATGATCAATGTGCTGGTCCTTCACTATATTCTAATTTATTTAATGCAGTGTTTAAAAATACAGAATGTGCAGTACCAGTACTATGGATTGTATTGGTAAATAGGAACCACCCAACAAAAGCACATGGAAATGTGTTTAAAATACATCTAAAGTGCACAATACTTTACAAATTTTACTTGTTTTCCCAGCGCATGTGTGAAGAATCCCTAATTAGTGCAGAAAAGTGAGGAGTTTAAGAATTGTTTTTCAACCATAAAGTAACCGAAAAGAAAAAAAGAATACTTTATAAGTTTGGTGAAATGAATCAGAATGAAGATCTCAATATATTTAGATTGGATGTGCCCTTGTAATGTAGCTTAATAAAAGCAGCAACCCCCATTGTGTTGCGAGAGAGTCCCACCCTCCAGCCTATTCTCACATATCTTCAGTTCTGAAAAGTTTCTAAAACCATTACAATGCATATGACAGTTTTACTAACAGTTTACCTAACTAGAATGATAGATTTACATTTCACATATTAAATATCGATTGAATCGCAACCTACTATTGTCACTATAAAAGCCCTCAATGTCTTGGTTCAATACCATGAATTAAGTGTGGCAATGACAAATAGCACTGACAATGGAACATATAGCACTGCTACCAAAACAAGACATACCAGAGGACATTAACACCTGTATAAAGTAATAAAAGCAAACAAAAAAAGTTTTGTAATGCTATCAAATGAAGGCATTCAAAAACACCAGAAGTAAAGGGACAGGTAGATAAATTCTGACAGAAAAATTATATTATACCATCTGCACACCATTTTTTTTTTTTTTTAAATGTCTCTAATAGTTTATTTTTCTGTTCTTCCTTGTGAAATGCTGTTACAGAACGCCACACAAAACAAACGTAGCTTTCAATGAAATACAAAGAGCTAAAATGAAAATCAATGTATTATGTGAGTGCGATCAATGTGAAGGGGGAAGTACATAGGAGAAGAGCATTGACAACGGGCTTGCTCGTTTTCAATAGGCCGAGCAGGAAAGAGTGGAGGGACCCATCATGGGCCCAAGTGGATCCAGCAAGCTGGATAACGGATAAGTTGCCGATTTTTATTTTCACTTTGTAAACCTAAAACTACATTTTTCATTTTGGTTTGAATTATCAGTTCATGAATGCATTTCATCCTCGGATTTAGCATGGCACCTCTGCTCAACTAATTAAGAAAAAAAGCTTACACATTCTATTAGTACACGGGTCACTAACAAGCCTAGATTCCATACCTTGATAGAGCTATTCTGGTACATATCCACACTCATCTCCTCCTCATCCTCGTCTCCATCTTCCTCGCCCAAAGGCTCCTTCACCAGGCCAGGGAAGGTGTCGCTGTCATAAAATTGTAGAAAAATAGGTGCACGGCTTGAATTCAACTGGATTTCCACCCGCAAGATCCCATCTCTAGGCCATTTATCGCGCACGTGCTCCAAGCAGTTGATGGGAGAACGAGAAAATGCAATGTGGATGTAAGCAAGAATGAAGAGCACCAAAAGAGCCTACCGGGGGTGAAGAACAATGGAAATGTTACTAAATGAAATGTGATTAAATAGAAAGGAAACACTTTAAATGCATGCCTTTTGCCTTAGGTCAGTTAGTACTCAAAAGGACAGAGATCTAACTAGTGACAATAGCAAAAATATATAATATTTACCATTTTACATAATGTTTCTTTGCATCATAGTCACAGAAATATTACATAAATTGCCTGAAGCTGATAATGCACAATTGCTTTGTGCAACCTGTCCATGTAAGGCAACACTTGGAGAAAAGGGTGAAAATCGCAATCATCAAAATCTTAGGGAGAGCAAATTATTTATTACAAATTGTCAAAATGCATTCTGATATTTTCTTTGCACCACTATACTGGTATATATTTTAAATTACAACATAAACAAGGAAGCTCCAGCACAAAATACAATGGGGCATATTTAAGAAAGCACAATAGTGCTCTTACCGGGTAATTAATTTTTAATTTTTTTATTTTTTTTTTATTTTATGAAAGGTGCATCGCAGCAGATATCATGGATATCTGCTGCTTTGCACTCCTCTTCGTTTTTGGGAGCAGTCACCATTCAACAGTATGGTGACTGCTCCCAGTCGCAATCTAACAAGTTCCGGAAAAACATTTTTTTCGGAAACTTGTCATGTTAATGTACGCAACATTATCATAAATGAAAAAATCCAATGCTGTCAGCTCTGCTCCGAAGAGCAGAGCTGGACAGCACATGTGTGGAGGGATCACATGATCCCTCCCTGTCACCCACAGCTCTCTCTCTGCAACGATAGTTGCATAGACAGAGAGGGGATCTTTGTGCGCATGTGCAGCTCTTCGAAATGCACATGCGCAGTTGAAGCATGAAGAACACCTGGAGGAGACCCTGAGACAGCGCTTCCGAAGAGGGGGGTAAGTATGATTTTTTTTTTTATCACAGAAACAGCAGTTTTTCGGAACTGCTGTTTCTGTGATCCATTGTTCATAAATTTGAGAAATAGTTCAATCCTTATCCATGTGATAAGGATTGACAACTATTTCTTATTTTTGCCAATGATTGATAAATGTTCCCCAATATGTGAAAATAAATGCTGACTTTTTTTGAACACCTTTTAAAATAATATTCAAGGATTATCCACTAGGTGCGAATATGAACATACTGCACACTGAGGGGGAAAAAAAAAAAAGTTGTAAAATGGTATATTCAGTATGAAAATACACCAAGTCAACCAGGCACATTCTCCAGGAGAGCGATCCAATTTGTTCCTACAGACTGAGACATATTACCAAGGCACCTAATCCATATTTTCACCAATGCATATGTGTATATATTATTAATTCTTCAAACAATGTAATGTTACTTATTCCAATTCAGTGTCACTCTGCAGGTGCCCCAACGGAACCAAATTCTGCTAAATTCCTCAAAACACAAAGTAATTCCTGGTGAACCTTTATCTCCATAATAATCTAATGTGCAAAAACTGTGGTGTGAGAAATTTTAACACTATAAATGCATTCAATGATATGAGCAGTAGGAGAATTTTGCAAGCACAGGACAATTCCATAGGAGGTATGTAAAGACACCCTGATCAGAATGCTGCAGTTCAGAGAGTGTATATATAGTATCATTTACTGCCTGAACAGCTGAGACAATCTACACACAAATTCAAAAATACTTTTTTAAAAAGACCTCTAAAATTTTACTCCAATGTTATTCACAAACAACAGCTTCACATTTTACATTAGAGAGCAGCTTCTTATAGGCTGGGAGAGAAGGAAAAGTCAAGAGCAAACGGCGACAGCGCCTTCAAGCTTGAAAGAAAAAAAAAAGAAAAACAGCAGGGCTCAAACAGAAATTTAGTAGACTATACCTGTAAGAACATGCATATGATTTATGTATGTTAAAAGTGGCAGAATAAATTAAGAGGGTAAAGTATTATTTTTTTTAATATTCTCCTGCTAAAAAGAAAAAACTAGCAGTTTCACAATGAAAGACAAAAGGTAAAAACGTAATATAAAGTGTTCTTGTGTAACTGAAGCACCACATTTGATTTCATTAACCCCTTAATGCCTCAAACAGACAGATTTGAGTTCTCTATTCGGATGGCGATTGTTTTCCATCAGACGAATCGGTCTGTCACAGACAGTGTTTGTTTCCAACAGAGTGCATTGAAACCATTTAAATCAGTTGTCAGGAATACAATTGCAAAATTAAATGGCATACATTTGTACTTGGTCCTATGACTTTATCATATCTTGTGTGAATAGCACATATTCGGCATCCTCTTAGAAACAAGCAGAGTAAATTTTGGGCTCACTTCCTGGGATTGCTCTAATTGTGCTAAAGTAACTATATCCACCATGTAGCCTACATAATGCCTAAAATTTATAAGTGAGTCTACTCCCCTTTGATAGCATAAGAAATCCATAACTTTCCTCAAAAACACAACTTAAAATTCATGAGGGTGTATAATGAAACAAAGCTAATCCCTATAAACACATCTCCTAAAAATTTATTTTAGTCTACCCATTGAAGGCAATCAATATAAAATGCAATAATAAAGTAGCAAACGATCAACATCACAGAACACAAAAACAATGGGCAAAGGTACCAACGAAAAAAGAGTGATAAAAAAAAGTGGTGTTGTCCATTGCAACTTATCACAAGCTTGCCTTCATTTTATAAGCTGCACTAAAGAAATAAAAAATAAAAAAAATTCGTTTCTATGAGCAACACCACTTTATTTACAGTAGTTTTTTGTTTTTGTTTTTTAAATGTTTATGCAACAGCATCTGCTGTAGTGTTACATCTCAAGTTTCCAACACTGAGTGCTATATAAACTATGCTAACATATGTGCACACATTTATGTTAGTCAATGCTGGGTATATCATGCCATTTCATTACCAGTATTCTAAGAAGTGCATTTAAGTATCCCTAGAATGTACACTTGTGTAGAGGAAATAAAATAAAACAAACAAGATACCTCCACTTACATACCCATCTGGGAAAATAAACACCATTCCCAATCAAGTATTGATTTGTACATGCATAAGGGCAGATGCTATACTATATTTATATATCTCCTATTCCTTTGATTTGTTGTGCAAGATCTGTTACCTAGAGACTCCAATCCCTAAGGATATTAAGTAGGTTCCTAAAAGTGACAATCCCTTCTTCCTTCAATAGGTTGTAAGCTTGCTAACAGAGCTCTCTTACCTCTCTGTCTGTATGTATTATCAGTATTGTTTTATTACTGCTTGCTCCCAATTGTAAAGCGCTACGGAATTTGCTGGCAATATCTAAATTAATGTTGATAATTGATGATGAAGGGGTGGGTGGCTTTTGGAGGCAAGCACCAACTCTTTTGACACCTCCTCCTAAAGGCCCACTCTGCCTGCCTGTTAATCATATGTGAGCGCAAATAACATACGATCACATGCAAGAATAGGTCAGTTTGATATTCATTTCATAGGGGTGTTTTTGTTTTTTCATTTTAAACCATATAAATTGTTTCTTTACCCTTAGACTCTGCGTAGTACAGCTCTAGAATATATCTGACAAGACATTTATGACACATTCTCAGGACAAGTAATAACAGTAAATTAAACTGTACACAGTTTATTTGGCTGAAGGACAGTTGACAACTCTGCACCACATTTAAAAAATGCCAAAAATGACCAAAGTCTGGTTTTATAAATGATTATTAATGAAGCCATTCATATCACAAATTCAATCATGCAAGTTATCTAGCTTACATTTTTCTTAATTAGTATCTGGTTGCAATTCCACTCCTCTGTCTTACCTACTTTTAATCACCTCAACAGTGTAAACAAACAATACCCATCCATGTCTTACAAAAAAAACAGATTTATTTTCAAAGCATTTGTAGTTTTCTATGTAATGGTACATTAACATACCAGAAAAACAAAGCAGATCTGACCCTGAACTACTACACGTGTAAAAACTTGAATAAAATTACCTTAAGGAGGACGAAAAATTCAAAAATTCTACGGAAAGATGGTGGGAAGAGGCGAGCATAGGTGACTGCCATCTTAAAGAACAGGGCATGAAACAGGCGATCCCGCACATTAATCAAAGGGTTCTGGTTCAAGTTTGGTGTCCGCACCCGGTTTCCATTGGCGTTATTGATGGGGATATTCCCCTGATTCTCAGACATCTTGATAGCTCCTTCAGATATGGATAAAAAAAAATAAAAAACTTTTTCAGTATATATCCATAACCTCTCTCACATCACAAGTGTCACAACTGTTGACAGCTGGACCCATTACTCTCAAAGGTAGGTAGGTAGGTAGGTGGGTTTTCCATGTCTTTCATTTTTACCTGTACAAAAATATGACCTAGCTAAAAGCACACATCATTTCGCACATAGCGTTTATAACACAGCAGATTTAATGTAATTTGCCTCATATTGACATAATCTGGTCAGTGTCTCTCAGTCAATATACCAGATAACAATACTGTTTATTACGGCGGCACTATAACTACCTGTTACAATCGTATGACTGTCAGTGCATCTACCTGTGCCTTATTCGGGGGGGTCCCCGGTGCTGCCCCTATCTCTGTGGGGAGGGGACCCCTTGAAGTCTACGGGGTCGCACAGATTCTGCTCAGCAGCTACTTCCGGTTTCTCTTCCGCTTCCTGTGGCCTCAGCCATTGCGGTGACCGTGAAAGTGAGCGTGCTGGGCGGTATGGGATAGTGGGCGGGGCCATGGTCCCAATTTAGCATGACACGTTTCCCAAAATGCATTGGAACAAGACCTCATATCTACAAATATTGATTGACATAAAATAGTAACAAAACGAAGAATTTTGTAAAAATTCGTGATTTTACAAATTATTTTGGATGTTACATCATAAGGAAAGATACAACTATTTAATCGCTTTAATTTAAATATAAATTGGTTTTTGGGCTTTAAATTTCGATGCGGCTAGCTTAATGTTTGTGCTTGCTTCGGCAGCACATATACTAAAATTGGAACGATACAGAGAAGATTAGCATGGCCCCTGCGCAAGGATGACACGCAAATTCGTGAAGCGTTCCATATTTTTGTTAAGTTACCGCTGCTGGCCCACCACTCATGTTAAGTGCATGTCCCTAAAGAGACGCACCAAACAGCTGATTAGTGTAGCTCATTCTTTTGGTTGCAAAAATTATTTTCTGTTGGAGAAATCATGAAATATTCAGCTGGAGAGTAAGCATTTTTTCCTGCTGTAGCCTCTAATGGGGCACCAGGACAAATTTAATTTACATGTTGTGGAACTGTTTGACTAATTTTGAGAACATTTATATGCATCAAATTAGATTATTGTTTGTAATCCATATTTGTAAACCTCTTAAACCTAGATGTATTTTTGTGCATTAGTTCTTTGAGTAAATTTCATTTATCAAGTTTAATTATATAACAAAACAAAATTAACACCACTAATCATAAAACTTTTCAGTTCAAGGTATCCACCAGATGTGGTTTAGATTTGTATACTAGCCATCAGACAGGGTTCAGCTTTGTATATTATCCACCAGAAATCGAAATGCTTTGAGTATGAGCCTCCAGATAGGGCAGAACATAATGTAGTGTTCAACTTTATAAAACTGATGAGCTTTACAGAGCATAAATATAGTGTGGGAAATGATTTGTATAAAGTTTGGTTGCACAATGCTGGACCTGGCTATTTCTGGACCTAATGGGGGATATACCGTATATAAAGCTCTTCCACAGCCAATTGAAAAGAAAAGGTTATATTACTCACAGTCACCAATCAAATGTTTGATTTCATTTTCTAAACAAAAAATTCAGAGTTGCCAACTTTTCTACACAGTTACATAGAAAACAGTTTTCATAGCTGTTCCCCAAGGTGTGTTAGGTCGTTGCTAACTGAATGTGTGCGATAGCTTCTTACAAAATAATAAAAGGAGATTTTCAGTTGCAATATAGAAATTGGGGTTGCAATTCAAGAAAAACGGTTTGCTTTTTTTAACAACTTTCTGTTACGAGCCGCCGCGGCTCGCTTCCTGGGTCCTCTAGCGTCCCGGCCGTCACCTTGACGACCGGGACGTCACTTCCGCCCAGCACCCGACCGTTGCTAAGGCAACGGTCAGACGCTCCTTCAGCGCGGCGTCCCGGCGGTATAGAGAGCCGGGCGCGCACGCGCATTCTGTAGATTATTTATTGGATTCAGCCTGTGGGCTGAATTAGCAGGCATTAGCCTGCAAGTGTGTATACTTCAGGGGCAAGCCCTGATTGGTCCCTCTGTGTATTTAAGGCAGTGAGGTCTGCAGCCTCACTGCCGGTTATAGCGTTCTGTCCTCAGTCCTGCTGCCTGCTTGTGCTATCTGTTTTGGTTCCTGCTACCTTGGATTTGACTACCCGTGTTTTGACCCCTGCTTGTTATTGGACCTGTGACCCTTCTCTTCTGACCTCGACCTTTTTGCCTGGACTTCGGATTTTGCTTCTCTGCCTGTGTGTTTGACCCTTCGCTTGTCTTTGGATATTGCATCTGTGCTTGTGACCCTTTGACCTAGGATTCTTCTTAACTACAGTCCGCCAATCACTCCACTTCTGGGAACTCCTTTAAGTCAGTATACGTTACTCGACCCTTGGTCGGCCCGCAGCCCAGTCTGTCCCCACCACTAGGGGCTCCAGCGAACACCTGGCCTTCAGAGTAGTTCCGAGTTTCACTGTACTGACTTGGGAGTTCCTAACACTTTCTTTTGGTTTACAAACAAGCATTGGGTGTGCACATAAAGGTAATACTTACACATAATATAGTTAACAATGTCATAATAAACAAGATAGTGAAATTTCAGTGGTGATTCCCAGCAGGGCCGGATTTACCACTATGCAACCTAGACAATTGCCTAGGGCCCAGCGGTCCCCAGAGGGCCCTCCCAGGGTCGGCGGTGAGACCAACCTTTAAAAATGGGCCGTTACTTATGGGCCAGTGCTATTTACTTGCCCCCCTGGGCTAAAGTATGCCAGCCAGCCCCTGAATAGGGGTATATGTTATGCTAAAAACTATAGTGCTATGGATTTTTTTAGGGAGGGGGCCCTAAACCAGTATCTTGCCTAGAGCCCCATGAGGTCTAAATCTGTCTCTGATTCCCAGGTACTTGAGCATGTGAATGGTTTGGGAAAATGTCTGTGTGCATTGATGTTGAGAAGTAATGGTTAATTATAGGGGAAATAGAGAATGGAAGGAAAGGGAGCTACAGCCAACTTCCAGGGCCAAGGAAAGATTGTTGTAAGATATGCAATTGTGAGACTGTTTTTATACCACTACAGAACTGCATCAGAGGACAGTCACAAAACTTTCGTTAGCCAATCCCCTATTACTGTGTCCCCTATAACCATGGTAACAAGAACCCTGGATGGTACTGTAGGACTGGTTGGGTGCTTCTAACATAGCATGGATAAGAAAAAAAATATTTGCTCCCTCCCCTTTCCAAATACACTAAGCTCCAGTGCTGAGTCATGCAAAGGCTCTTCCTAGCCACACTGGTGACAGTGCAAGCTAAGGTAATAAATTAATTTATTAATTTATATAGCGCCACCAGTTACACAGAGAATATTTGTCTTTGACATCAGTCCCTACATCAGTGGAGCTTGGTTGCTATAGGCAACATCTCCACTTTTTCAAACCCGCAGTTTAGTAAATATACCCCTTAGACTGTAAGCTCCACTGATGTAGGGACTGATGTCAAAGACAAATATTCTAAACCCCGAAACACACTTACACAAAGACACAGATACACCCACTAGGGTTATATTTTGGGGATTTTTTTTTTTGCAATTAATTTAGGCTGAGGTGGACAGTATACCACCCCAAAAATGATCTCAGTGTTTTGTGAAAGGAATCTGAAAGCCAAAAAAGGGGTATTTTAGCTCCCATTAAAACCAACCCTAAGCTAGCTAGTTTAAAGCCTACATGGTAACCAGTGTCTGGGCTGGACTGTGTAGGGCTGTTTGCTTATTGTAGAGGAAGGGGATGAACAACAAGGTGTTCTAAAAATCACTATCAGCCCTAACCACTGTGGAGGTAGGAGTGACTTGGACACACACATTTGAAGGTGGCAACTTTACAAAACCACCCATCTTTCCACATCAAGACTCAGTGTAATGGTTGAGGGGTCCATAACACATTGGCAGATGAAAAGCAACAAGGGACCAAATGTCACCTAGAAAAAGGGTAATCAGAATTGGGTTCCAGTAAACATTTTGGAGGATGAATTAGACACTGAGTGGTTTTAATGACTTTTTAACTGTATACATTTTAGGGGGTTTTCTAACCTTTTTTGGGGGGAGGGGAAAGGAATTATATAATCAAGGGTCTTGGTGAGCCCTTGTCCATTACTGTGGGGGGTTGGATTTTGTTCAGCGGTCTCTGATACTCTTTGAACAGTGTACATTTTGTTGAGTGGTTTTCTTTTAAACTTGAATTATTGTTTACATTACCATATTCTCTAAATATACAGTAGTAGGTGTTAGGACTCTGCTTTTATATTAAATCTGGTCTGCAGTACCTCTGTACTACCAGAGGTGCTGCTGTTTTACTCTGACTATTCTTCTCACCTAATTTAGTCCTGGATGCTAATAACCTGTGGCTGGCCCTTAAAAGACTGCCTTTCCCTACAACCTTGGAAACTATTCTGACCTGCTTCTTGGTATTGACTCTTACTTGTCCCTATGTTTTTGCAACACTTCTTGTGACTCAAAGTTTATTCCAATAGGTATTGACACCCTAGTGCAGAACTGCAACTAGAAGTTTTAGCTGAAAGAAAAATTACTCTGCCCAAATCCTCAACTGTAATTAAATTAACCTAAATTGATTATCCATTGTTACCAGTATAATGCGCCTTAATGGTAAAAGCCAGTTTACTGACATTTATTAACACCTACCAATAAGACTCTCCCAATAGTCCAATTTTCAGTTTATAAATGACCACGCTCCCTAGAGACTTTTGCCTCCGTATACTATTAACATTGGTCAATATAACCAAATCTTGCTCCTTATGGATTTTTTTTTAGAAAACTATTTATTTTTTACTAGAGTCTGGTTCATCCTGATGTTTCTGACCTCTTACATGTCGGGAAATATAATGGGCAAACTAGATGGGACTTGTGGTTCTCATCTGCTATCAAATTCTATGTTTCTGTCAATCACTCCAGCTTTGTTGATCAATACAGTTTAAGGCATCCCAGATGTCCTCTGTTCCAAAGCCTGTGTTCACGTTTAGCACTCTCCATCATTTCATAAAGAATCACTAAGCCTAAAATACAATTTGGGATATATAAGATAGGTATTTATAAAAGTCACAAATCATATATGTAAAAGTAGAAGAGGCATATTGAAATAATATTTGAGATAGTGATTTTGGGCGGAGCTATTTTCCGACACACTGTAGACTTCCTGTCAGTTAGTTCCAACTAAAGGACACTACCACCAGCCCCTTTTAGCCACCGTTTGCAGAAAATGACTGGTAACAGAAAACAATAGCTTGTACTTAAATGAAGAGCAGATGTTAATACATTGTTAAATATCTCAAGTTCTGTCAAGACATAGGAACCTCTACATGTATATTTGTGAACTTTATTTGTAGTCCTTTTACATTAGGCAGCATTTGATAAATAGATGAATGACTTCTAAAATAGAAAAATTCCAGCCTCCTGGCAGCCTAGACTCCTGCTTGGGCCGTGTGGGCTAATCTGTTTTTATGTTTGGGTTTTTTTATATTTATTTTAAACAGGGGGATAAGTGGGCCCAAACTAGTTTTTTGCCTAGGGCCCCAATGGGCTTTTAGTAGGAATCTGATTGGCACTGGCTTATTGCTGCAGAGCATAGACATTTGTAGACATTTCTAACGCAAAACATATCTATTGTTTATTATTTATACTATATGTAGAATTTGTAGAGTATCATCAGCTATTTATATAGTACCACTAATTCTGCAGTGCTGCACAGAGAACTCACTCTGTAAATATAGAATATCAGCATTTTGGTTAACGGCAAAGATGGAACGCCTTTTGCAAAAATACTATGCATGCCCCTTTATACTGTGTTCTTGGCACGGTTGACAAGGCTAGACTTAGGATCCCTAGGCTCTGCTGGGCATGGCTAGGCCCACTCATGGGCGTGGAGTCTAACAGGAAGGTGGTTTTCACCAGGAACCCCCGCAAGAAAGTATGGTCTTAGCAGCACCAAACCTGCAGGTTGCAGTCCCGCGAGTGAGTGAACAGTAGAGTGGTGTGGAGGAGCCAGGGGATGCCAGGAGGCAAGCACTGATACCAGAAGGTAAGTGGTAAAGACACTGGAAGAGCAGTAATACAATGCCGGTCACGGAGGTGAGAACAAGCGGATGCAGCGGTGGCAACCCGGGACAACAGCTGAGAAGTCACAGGAACAGTAGTAGCAGCTCTGAGAGGTAGCGATGAGAGAACCTAAGCTGACACAATGTAGTACTCAGGAGATAGTAATAAAGATACTTGGAACAGTGGTAGTTCGACAAGGCCATGAGCTGAGAGCAGACTGAAATAGCGGTGGTAATTTAGGACAACAACTGAGGAGTCAAAGGAACAGTAGCAGCTCTGAGAGGTAGCAGTGAGAGAACCGAAGCTGACATGATGTAGTACTCAGGAGATGGTAATAGAGATACTTGGAACAGTGGTAGTTCAACACAGGCCACGAGCTGAGAGCAGACTGAAGTAGCAGTGGTAACTCGGGACAACAGCTGAGGAGTCACAGGAACAGTAGCAGCTCTGAGAGGTAGCGGTGAGAGAACCGAAGCTGACACAATGTAGTACTCAGGAGATGGTAATAGAGATACTTGGAACAGCGGTAGTTCTACTCCTGCCACGAGCTGTGAGCAGATGGTCAGAAACAAACGCAGACCACAAGGAAGAAAGGAACCAGAACAACAGGCTGCAGGAAGTGAGCTTGAAGAACAGGCATCAGACAGGTGAACCCAGGAGGTTTAAATAGTGCTCCATAATCCCATAGCCAATGAGGGAAGAGAGGAAGTCTTAAAGGAGAACAGACTCTGCACCTGCGCAGATCTGACTGCAGGGTGATGTATGGTGTGAGCCTGATGCCAGGGTAAGCCGGTTTCATGGTCTGTGAGAGGCAGGTAAAGAGACAGGTGCCCGTATATGGGACCTGAGCGTGACATTTCTTACCCCAATCCAGCGATTCCCAAAGTGTGCGCCGCGGCTCCAGGGGTGCCGTGGCCAGGAAGAAAAGAAAAAAAAACTTACCAATCTGGTGGCGCACGGGACCCAGCATCCTCCTTCTTCTTCGCTTCTCACTGAATTTCAGACGTGACGTCATCACGTCCGATATATTCAGTGAGAAGCGGCGGGAGAGAGGAAGATGCTGGATCCCTGGCGCCGCCGGATTGGTAAGAAGACAGAAGAGAAGACAGAAGAAATAGAAGAAAGAAGGCTAAGTATGGTAAGTAAAGAAAGGGGAGGGGAAATGGTGATACGGAACAGCAATGGGGGGCAAAAGAATGAAGGAGGGGGCAGAGTGAGGATGAAGAGGGGCAGAGTAAAGATGAAGAGGGGCAGAGTGAGGATGAAGAGGGGCAGACTATGGATGAAGAAGGCAGAGTGAGGATGAAGAGGGGCAGAGTGAGGATGAATAGGGGCAGAGTGTGTGGATGTAGGGGGCACAGTGGATGAAGGAGGGCAGAGAGTGTGTGGATGAAGGGGGCACAGAGTGTGTGGATGAAGGGGGCAGAGAGTGTGGAGGAAGGAGGGCACAGAGTGTGTGGAAGAAGGAGGGCACAGAGTGTGTGGATGAAGGGGGAACAGAGTGTGAGGATGAAGGGGCACAGTGTGATCGTGAAGGGGCACAGTGTGATGATTTTTGTACATGTTGTTTTATTTTGTTTGATCTTATTCCTCTTAGTATTAGCTGTAAATTATTCTTTGACAGAAATATGATTGAAAAAAATGTATAAAAATATTCTTTTTCGTTGGATTTATGTGTATTATTTTTTGCAAACAACATACTAAGTATTTCTGTCCTGACCTAAATACTTATTACGTTAGTTTGACACAACTACTTATAAAACGGTACTGCTCGGTAATTATTTTGGAGGGGTGCCTTGAAAAAATAATGGAGATTCTAAGGGTGTCGCGAACTGAAAAAGTTTGGGAACCACTGCCTTAATCAGTCTCTACCTGAAACTTAATTAGGCTTTACATCATGCTGAAAAACAGACCTGGCCATTTTACGTCTAGTTAATTAGATGGCAAGATTGCTGTAGCTATCTGACAGAGGAGATATCTAATAGACTTACTAGAATACTAAGCATAGAGCATACATAGTTCTTCTTTGTAGTATCTACTGTGGTTGTCTTCTACTCAGGCACAATCCCAACTGTCTATTTTTTCATAATTGGGTAAATATGACTTGGCCTAAAAGTTTGTAGTCATGATAAAATCATTGCTTAATCAAGGTGATTACAAGAGCTCCAGGGTAAAAAAAAAAGCTTTAAAAAATAAAACTAACCTTTTATTCCGCAATTTCTACATTAGAGTAGCTTTACCCATAGACTTAACATTAACCTCTGCCCCAATCAATGCCAAAGTCCTAACTTTAACTGTAGCTCAAAGTTTACTGATCTACTGATTTACTGAAGTGGTGATCTATTGATCACCACTTCCTATCTATGTAAAAAAATAATGAGATACCCACTGGGAAGCCCATAAGGCAGTGGTTCGAGGCCACCTTATCAGCATGGCCTCGCGCCGTAAGAAGCTGGCCACCTCTAACCGTGCGTTACTAACTATTCAACTCCAGACTCTGGAGAGACAGCATAAACTCTCCACCAATGAAGAGGTATTGACCAAACTTCTAAAGGTGAGATCTGATCTGAACCTCCTTCTCTCTGAATCCACTGCCTCGGCCTTGAAACGGCTGAGGCAGACGTTCTACGAAAAGGGAGATAAAGCTGACAAAATACTAGCGTCCCGTCTGAGGGCCCAGAGATCTCAAAACAACGTCATGGCCCTGAAGTCTCCCTCCGGCTTACCTATTTTCCGTCCCAACCAGATAGGGTGAGAGTTTCAGAAATTTTATTCTTCACTGTATAAACTGGATGCTCTGAATCCCGCGAGTGCCCCTCCTGCGGATACAATAGCAGCTTTCTTGAGGCAAGCGAACCTCCCTACCCTTTCCAGCAGCCTAATCCAACAACTAAATGAGGAGATTACTTCGGAGGAAATACTGGCAGTTATCAAGGCCCAAAAGACCTCCAAGGCCCCAGGACCTGATGGCTTTTCAGCAGCCTACTATAAAAGATTTTCCCAGCCCTTGGTTCCTCACCTCCGCTCCCTGTTCAATGCGGTCTTACATGGCGAACCTTTCCCGAAATCAATGTTAGAGGCACGTATTGTAGTTATACATAAGGAGGGAAAAGACCCTAGCGAATGTGCAAGCTACCGTCCTATCTCCCTTCTCAATGTCGACATTAAGTTATATGCAAAGATCCTGGCTACCCGTCTGAATGGAGTCCTTCCGGGTCTAATCCATTATGATCAAGTGGGTTTCATCCCGGGTCGCCAGGCGAGGGATAATACTCGCCGCGCGATTTACCTTGTTCAAATCATTAACCAAAGGCGCCTCCCGGCCATGATGCTCTCACTGGATGCCGAGAAGGCGTTCGATCGAATCTCTTGGGATTTTATGACCCTAGCTTTAAAGGCATACGGCTTCACAGCTGAATTCCTGACCGGGGTATCTGCCCTCTATAACTCTCCCTCAGCTAGGGTTCTTGTTAATGGGTCTCTTTCCGACCCTCTTTCCCTCTCCAACGGGACGAGGCTGCCCCCTTTCGCCCTTAATTTTTGCTCTAGTGATAGAACCCTTGGCGGCGATGATCAGACAGTCGACGTCAATCTCAGGTGTGACAGTGGGACCGCGGGAATTCAAGGTATCTCTCTTCGCGGATGACATACTTCTTTCTCTGACAAATCCTCAGGAGTCTTTACCCGCCCTATATAAACTTATGGATGAATATGGCCTCCTGTCTGGCTATAAAATTAACTTTGTTAAATCTGAGGCCATGCTCCTCCACGCTTCCCCTTCCCTTAGGTCCAGTTTACAGACTAATTTTGCACTACGCTGGCAGGTCAATAAGATCAAATATCTTGGAGTTTATATCACCTCGTCCTATGAGAGATTGTATCGAGAAAATTTCCCCCCCCCCTTCCTTCTGTCAAAAATCAAACAGGACTTGGAGATTTGAAAGAGCTATATCATATCGTGGCTAGGGGGGATTATTGCTATTAAGATGAACTTGGTCCCTAAACTTCTGTATCTTTTCCAGACTCTTCCAGTGAGGGTTCCCGACTGTGTTTAGGGATTTGCATTCCTCCTTTCTAAAGTTCATATGGCGTGCCAAGCCCCCTAGAATTTCGATAGCAGTGCTTAAGAAGCCCAGGGCCCGGGGAGGCAGGGGATTTCCAGACATTAAATTTTATTATTTGGCATCCCACTTGACCCAGGTGGCGGTAACTTATGTGCCTTATCAGTCCATAGCCTGGGTGGACCTGGAGACCCACTATGTTGGGGTCCGCTCCATGGCATCACTCTGGGGTTTGGCTAATATAGATAGGCCACCAGCGGCCTCCTCTCTTCAATCTCTTAAATTCTGCTTATCCCTCTGGGACTCATGCCGGGTCAAATATAAATTGTCCTCCCCTATTTCACCTCTGACTCCCCTTTGGGGCAACCCACACTTCCCTCCTGGCAACTCAACCCAGCAATTTAAAAACTGGATAAAGGCGGGATTACAGGGGGTCTCGGACTTGGGCTTCTATGTCAGAACATAAATTTGAACCGTTTCGTCCGCTCTTTTTTGAGTACTTCCAGGTTCGACACTACACCATGTCTTTGCCCCCCCAGGAGGCTCTTCGGGCCCCGACCTCCTTCGAGTACATGTGTTTACATTCACCTCTCACTAAGGGGATGATCTCCCAGATCTATAATTGGCTCATAGATTATACCTTTGATACTCCAGGCCGACATGAGCGGGAATGGGAAAATGACTTGGGTCCTCCCCCAGACGACTTATGCTAGGAGGAGGTCAGGGAGGGGATTGCCAAGAGCTCGAACTCTACATTAATTAAGGAAACTGCCTATAAAGTGTACTATAGGTGGTACTATACTCCTGATAAGCTGTCTCGAATGTTTCCTACGGCCACTCCGAGCTGCTGGCGGGAATGTGGCCAGAGAGGTACGATGTTACACATATGGTGGACCTGCCCTCGCATAGTTCCTTTCTGGAACATGGTTCAAACACTCATAAACTCTGTGTCAGAACAACAGATAATTAAGGATCCCTGGTCATTCCTTCTCTCTCGCCCTATACCTGATGAGAACGCGCCCTCTAACAAGCTTATCTCCCATTTTCTGGCAGCCGCTAAATCCCTAATAGCAAAGCACAGGAAAGACCCTAGGGCTCCCTCTATGCAGGAGTTACGGTCATACATAGGACATGTCGCAAGCATGGAAAGTATAACGTGCTACCTTCATGATAAATCATATAACTTTGATAAGGTGTGGGCCCCGTGGTACTTTCTAGAAAGCCGTAGCTGCCTTTCCAGTACGGCTCCTCCTCCTGCAGATGGACCATAGCTCTTGGGCCGCCTCTGGACCCCCCAGGGTGGATTTGGTGCGCGGATGGTGAGTAATGTCTGTATGCTACCCCTCTCTCGTGCAGTCATTGTAACTTTGTGTCCTAGCTTTTCCTAGCAATGTTCCAAGTCTGCGTGCCTATTGGTTTATTAGCTATATTGTTGACAATATTTGTGCCTTTCTACCCCCCACCCTCCCTTCCCTTCTCTTTCCCCCACCGATATAAAAGATAAAACTCAAAGGAAACACTTTGATTATTAAGATTTTTCTTGTCCAAAATGTTATCTGTACTGTTCCTGTTGTTTCCTCTTCAAATAAAGAGTTTTTAAAAAAAAAAATAATGAGATCCCACCAGTAATATTTTTTTTCAGTAAAGACACAAGTAAAATAAGAAAATAGATTAATTAAAATATCATTATATTACAAACCAATAGTGACAATTTAAGGGGTATTATATAAAAATTTTAACCCTAGACTTAGACCTAATCCAAGCTAAAATTGAAAATATCTTAACAGAGCTCTTCTTTTGCCTCCACAAATTCTTATAATATAGTAAACCCTTTGTCATTTTGTAATTGGTACTAGTCGCAACAGCAAATTAATTACAATAATAAATATGCAAAAACAAAAACAATATGTTTCGAACATGAAATTTTTGTCCTACAGTTGTAGCAAACATTAAAATGACCAGACGTGTCATGCTGCAATTCATGAAATTCATGGCTTTGCCCTGTGTTTTGTCACGATTAAATATGTTATATGCAGTACCGTTTTTTTGCCACTAGATGTCATCAAGCTGTAATAATGGATACAGTATGATACTGTATTAAGCTCCAGCAAATAAACAAACATACCCTCCAGCATTTCAAAGATGAATAAAGGTAAACACATAACAGTTAGCTGCAGAAGAGACGTGTCTTGCACCTCCCAAGGAGTGTGTCTCTCCCCAACCCATCATCTTAAATCTGGCAATGTTGCCAAACCCAATTATGCCATGCTTTATAACACAGTCACATACTATTTGACACAAAATCAGGTAACATTGAAATATATATAAAAAAAAAATATCACACAGTTTTAAGTGCTGTCAGTTTTTAAGGACTGATATTAACATACCCCCTCCTCATTTTGGGGCCTATGTATCAAGCCCTAAACCATACGGAAATGGCTTTTCCACAAGGTTTAGGCACTGTTAAGTAAAACACTAATTTAAGTCCCTATAACACTCAATGGGCCAAATTTATAAACTCTGAAAAGCTTAGATTTTCAGAGCTTTACGCTGATGGCTAATGCCACCTGAAGATGACTTTGGCCAGTCAAACCTATGGGGAGAGGACAGGGATCTTCAGACCCCTCAGCCTTCTTGCTTTCCCCTGAGCTTTTAAATGCAATTGCATGTGTGTGACCCTATGTCGTGCATGTGTAGTAAAAACTCTGGGTCAGATCCCAGAGTCTTCATTACAAAAAAGAATCATCAGATGCGCTGTCCCGACATGACTTTTATAGTAAATTACCATGGTGACAGATGACACTTAACAGAGCAAAAATGAGAACATTGTTAAACAGCACTAACAGAATCGGGAGTACTATAAATATAATATAACATAAATATATAACTACACCTTTGACGTGCAGTGCTTAGGTGCTCTGACTGTCTGTCTGATGAATGTGTCAGCCAGTTACCCAGTTCACAACTCTTTTATTCCATCACCTCCTCTGTAATCAGTAAGGGGAAAACTGGGATACAAAGGCAACATGGATATGAGTGATCAGATGCAGTGCACAAGTGCACTTGTAGATCACTGGTTATTTACCAGATCCTTGAGATCCACTCTTCCCAGACACAGCTGCCTACTGATCTCAACTCAGTGCCACACTGCCTGTCTACGGCTCAGTGCCAGGCCCTGCACTCCACCCCTAACTCACACTGTGACTGCTGCTGTTGAATCACATAAGGGATTGCCCCATTAGGCAATCCCTTTTGAGGTGCTGCTGTCCCACCATTGTACATTCCACCTCACTAGCAGGTGTTACTCCTTTCCCAATCAGCACCCACATCTGTTCATTGCTTTTATAAGACTGCCTCTCCCAGTAATCTGTGGGAGTTTATTGTTGTCTTGCCTGCTGCTTTTGATTCTTCAGAGTGTCCTGTCCCCTGTCCCCTGTTTCAGTTTGACTTCCTGGTATTGAACCTTGATTATTTTCTGACCCAGACCGTGGCTCCATTCTTGACTACAGTCCAGCACATTCCCTGGTCCCTTTGTGGCTCTCCTGACCCCTTGGCTTCTTTGAGTCTTCTCTACTTTGAAACTCGGGGATCGATTCAGTGCCTCGCGCCTACTGGCAAAGCCTCGAGTCCTGACTATTGTGGTTCTTCCGGTACCTCGTGCCTTGTGCCTCCTGAGTAAAACCAGGTATCCTGACACCGTGGTACGTCCTGTGTCTTCAGCCTTCTCTGCTTCTCCAGCATCTGAGCTAGGTCTGGTATCCGGCTACTCTGTACTGCCTCTACGAACTGTTTCACTATTTGCGACTTTCTGAGTTATTCAGCCATATTGCCAGTCATGCTGTTTGTATCTACTACCTTGAATGCGTTGCCGTTTATCATTTACTGCACCATTCTTTGGCTGTGAAGCTCTGCCTAATAAAGAAATTTTTGGTTTACACTATCAATCTCTCTGGAGTTCATGCTATGAATCCTGACAGCAGTGCTGATCCAGACTTCATAGATATCATATATCGGCCATTAGAATGCTTTCTGGATTGTATATTGGTCACTAGAATGATCTCTGTATTGTATGGCAATAACTATGATGTTCTCTGTATTATATATCAGTCATAAGGATGCTCTCTGCATTGTATATCTATCACTAGTACTGGGCAAATTATTATGCATAAAAGTATAATACCTGTGTAGCACCCACCATTTCTGGAGACACAGGAGCCGGCAAGGCAGCGGTGATTCAGCAATTGGCACTGGAGAAAAGGGCAGGTTGCCCTCAGGAGAGAAAAAGGTGATTCCATAAAGCAACAGCTCTATTGGAGCGAGAGGCGGCCGCTGAAGGTGAATGGAGCATATCCTGGAACCTAGAGAAAGAGGAGTAACTGGGTGAGTGAGGGAAGTCACCGAGTCACTGAGAGCTTGCTTCATCCACTTGAAGAGACTTAGGAAGAAAGGTACATTATTGCCCTCAACATGGGAAGTGTTTTATCAGCAGCTTGTCAGCAGAGAGAGAGAGAGAGAGAGAGAGAGAGGAGTCATGTGAGTACCTGTTGTCTGGGCATCTAAAGTGAATCCATGTTCAAAAACGGTGAGTCCTGAACTTGGTGAAATTTGAGTGAGCGGAACGGAATATTTAGTATAGAGATAAGCTATGAGCCATATTTTAGTCTGTTTGGATATTGATGCTGGTCTAATCTTACTCTTAAATTGTATTAATGTTTGTTTCTAATAGAGATGGGCGGGTCCGGTTCTCCGAGAACCGAACCCACCCGAACTTTGGGTATCCGAGTACCGAGCTGAGCAGCTCGGTACTCTCCCGCCCGTTCCGAATCCAAATCGAGGCCGAACGTCATCGTGACATCGTCGGATCTCGGGGCTCGGTTCTCGCGATACTTCAACTTTATAAATACACGCCTCCACAGCAATCCATCGCCATTTGACAGAGCGAGAGAGCAGGGTGTAGTCATAGGCTGATTAGAGCAGGGACAGAGAATACAATATTGTTCTTGCAATTGCTCTAACCAAAATCGCTAGTGCAGAGAGGAGGATAGAGGTTTATTATTTTTTCTTAATATTTGGCACTCCCCAGCGCTAATTGTGCATAAATATTTCTGGCTGTCAAAAGTCATATCTGTCAGCAGTATCTACCAAATAATTTTTAGCACTCCTCAGTGCTTTTGTGGTGTCCTCCCTAATTGTGCATTAATATTTCTGGCTGTCAAAAGTCATATCTGTCAGCAGTATCTACTAAATAATTTTTAGCACTCCTCAGTGCTTTTGGGGTGTCCTCCCTAATTGTGCATTAATATTTCTGGCTGTCAAAAGTCATATCTGTCAGCAGTATCTGCTTAATAATTTTTAGCACTCCTCAGTGCTTTTAGGGTGTCCTCCCTAATTGTGCATTAATATTTCTGGCTGTCAAAAGTCATATCTGTCAGCAGTATCTACTAAATAATTTTTAGCACTCCTCAGTGCTTTTGGGGTGTCCTCCCTAATTGTGCATTAATATTTCTGGCTGTCAAAAGTCATATCTGTCAGAAGTATCTGCCAAATAATTTTTAGCACTCCTCTGTGCTTTTGGGGTGTCCCCCATAATTGTGCATAAATATTTCTGGCTGTCAAAAGTCATATCTGTCAGCAATATCTACCAAATAATTTTTAGCACTCCTCAGTGCTTTTGGGGTGTCCCCCATATTTGTGCATAAATATTTCTGGCTGTCAAAAGTCATATCTGTCAGCAGTATCTACCAACTAATTTTTAGCACTCCCCAGTGGTTTGCGCTCAGAATGGATTCAAAGCAGTCCACATATGATCAGAATGAGCAACCAGGTTCTGTCACCAGTCCTGATGTTAGTGTTCCCAGTACGTCATCTGGCCAAGGCGATGTCAAACAACAGAGTGTTTCCAAATTAGTGCAAAAAACAAAAAACAAAAAATTTTTTGCTGTATTGAAGCGAAAAAGAAGTGTAACTGAGCAAAAGTTAAGTGACGATAAAAAAAAAATTGCAAGCATGCCATTCTACACACGCAGTGGCAAAGAGAGAATGAGGCCTTCACCTTTGGCTATTAGTGGCAGATCCCAAAAAGTTACCCAGCCTACAATTGGTGCACAACTACTGTTACGCGTCAAAGCCGAGCTGCAAGATAACAGTAAGGCATTAGAGGAGAATGTTTGCTCTGATTCACAAATGACAACAATCCCTGTAGAGAGTCCATCCAACAGTGGGATGTCTAATCGTGAGCATTCTGCTGATGTGTGCCTTAATAGCCCGAGTGTAGCCGGTGATACCCAAATTGAGGATGCCACTTTGGAATTAGAAGAGGATGAGGGGAAGATTTGTGTAGGCGACGAGAGCGCTAATGATGATGTTGATGATTATGATGCAGACAGATACCAAATTGCCTTTCTCAATTTCTATTTATATTCTAGATTATATAACGGCTGAATAGTTTTCTATTTTACTCCTAGTGGAGAGAGGATCTAATGCAGACAGATACCAAACTGCCTTTGTCCATTTCAATTTTTATTGTACAGTATATAACGGCTGAATTTATTAGTATTTTATACAAGTGGAGGGGGCCTAGAGAGACAGAAACCAAACTGGCTTTCTCCATGTCAATTAATATTGTACAGTCTATAACGGCTGGATTTTTTGGTATTTTATACAAGTGGAGGGGGGCTTGGAGAGACAGAAACCAAACTGGCTATCTCCATGTCAATTAATATTGTACAGTCTATAATGGCTGAATTTTTTTGTTTTTTTAAAAAAGTGGAGGGGGGCCTATAGAGACAGAAAGCAAACTGTCTTTTTCCATTTCTTTACATATTTAACTATAAGTGTAGGGTGTAATATACATCCAAAGACGATGGCTGCATTGCCAATATGCATAGATGGAGAGGAAGACAATCTGTTTTGTGTGTAGAATAAATGAAGGCCTACCAACGAAGAATTAAACTGTTTTTTTGGATGATTTATTACCTCAACAATTAGATTACTTATCTCTAAAACAGTTGGAGCACTAAATTGGGTTATTTTAGGCACAAAAACATGGATTTTCCAACAAAATAGCAAAACAAAACCAAACAAGACCAAAACCAAAACCAAAACACGCAATGGCGGTTTTGCAAAACCAAAACCAAAACCAAAACACGACGGTAATCCAGATCCAAAACCGAATCCAAAACCAAAACTCGGGGGTCAGTGACCATCTCTAGTTTCTTATGTCTTTCCTCTCATCCTACATAGGAGACAATACGTATTCTTCCTGCTCTTGACTCCTCACTCCGATCTTGAACCCACACACAGAGAAGAAAGAGGCATATAACTCGGCTCATGTGGCTACCAGATCGGTCATAGAAAAGGCATTTGGAGTTTTAAAGACGCGTTTTCGCTGCCTGGACCGTTCTGGTGGTGCACTCATGTATGAGCCAAGGAAAGCTTGTAAGATCATCGCTCTGTGTGTGGTTTTCCATAATATAGCCATCCAGAGTGGGGCTCCAGGGTCGTGGACAAGGTTGCTGGGGTGGACGAGGAGGAGGAGGAGGAAGATCGTGAAGACCCCCCTCGTGAAGCAGTGCGTGGGTCCAACTTCAGGCAGTATGTGGTGGAGAGATATTTTTGAGGTAAAAGAGTTATTGGTACTGTTTCATTTTAAACAACAATGCTCTCTGCTGTAATAATGACCAAGCTTACTCAAAATATGAATCACTAATGTATGAACCAGACCAAATGTGGATAGGAATATACATAGGCTGGTGTGCTACTGAAATATGTTACATGTGTCCTAATAGTTAAATTCATGACAACCTGTAAGTTATTTTTAAATTGTGTGTTGGATGTCTCGTTAAATACCTCAAAGTTTAACGTCAGTGTTTTTTGTGAAATGGACCTTAATGTGTTTGATTTCTACTACTTGCTAATGTGCCTACATCAACGTCCTTGTGTTGAAATGTAGAGTCCATTTTGAACAGTCCAAACATTGCACATTTGCTGCTTGTATTAGCTATTTAACTAAAGGGCAGAATGGTCTAGTATGTAAATGTCCCCTAGTGTCAAAGTGTTAATGTCAAATATTTGTATTGAAATTGTAGCCTAACACTGGTCAGTGAGGCATGTGAGGTTTATATGTTATTGTGCAACACATACAGTGTTGAGAAGTGCACATTTGAGACACTTTTTTTGTGTTTTTTATATATACAGCCTGTTTCATCCATCAGACCTATTGTGCTGGCCTCAGTGCCATAGCACTTTCCATTGGAGTTGGTGGATGTGGCCATGGTGAAGGCTGTTGACAAATGTAAGTATCTATAGTGTTTTCATCACTAAAATGTAACTGGCAAGTGTGTGTGCTGCATACAATATTGATGTTTGTAAGCATTAAATGTGTGGGTCTGCTAAGTCAACGTATGGCCATGTGCTATGTATGTTACTTATGGGTTTGGGGTTACTTTCCTGTCAAATAGAAGACTCTGAAACCAAGATATAGCTCAAAGACACAAGCCAGTATTAGAGAATACTGTGTAGAACCTTACCAGACCTTTTGAACATTATAATACAGTGGCCACCTTCTAGTGCACCAATGTATCAACTAGGTACATAAATGAAAGTTAGTTGTGACCTAATATTGCTTTAGTAAATGTTTGTTTCCCATTCAACAGGGCACGTTGGTCTGGATTTTGGAGTTGTGCATTTCGTGTTTCCCTACATGTTGAAGTATTTCTCCAATGCTCCAAGCCTGCTTATGTATTTCTTCACTTTGTCCAGATTGTCAGCTCTTCATCCAAGGAACTTTGCCACACACAGACCACTGACTTCTTTGCTATGTCTCAGCCCAAGTGGTGAAACAGTCCAAGCTGGTTTGCGTTTTGGAGTTGTGCATTTCGTGTTTCCCTACATGTTGAAGTATTTCTCCAATGTTCCAAGCCTGCTTATGTATTTCTTCACTTTGGCAAGATAGTCAGCTCTTCATCCAAGGAACTTTGCCACACAGACCACTGACTTATTCGCTATGTTTTTTGTAGCAAGTTTGGAATCATCTATGTAATAAATAAATCTTAGCCTGCAATAGTGTCACCAATCTGTCCCAAGGAAGTATTTGCTGATTACTATACTGCAGTGCTTCCTCTTGGCATACACAACAATCCATACATAGTGCTTTTGGGCCCATTTTGGAACATGTCTACTTGTAGAATATATTGAATGCATGCGTGGTTATTTTGTCCTTTGCCACAGAAACACCGTAGCCTACAAACCCACTCTCTTGAGTGGATTGAAACTAATAGCCATTATGGTTTGTTAGAAGGTTTGTATGTGTGGTTGCTTGTTTACTAGGCAATTTTAAGTCATTTCTCTGCTTGAAGGTCAACATGGTATGTGTACACAAACCTCTTACTTTAGAAATATACTCAGCACAAAAATGTCCTTTAAATGTTAAAAGAGTTGCCTCAAACACTACAAAGCTTTGGACCTTTCCCAAACAACAGGGCCAAAATAGACTTCTGCCCCAATTGTCACTTTGTTTTCAAGTTGGTCCACACCCAAATGCCAACCACAAAGCCCACACAAACAATCAAAGTAAACGCGTTTGTTTCAGACGCTAGTTGTGCATCTTTTGAAGGCCTTGTCCACAATACCTGAAAACAAGCTTTGGGATACCAGATAAACCACTATCCACACTTTTCAGTGTTTATTTTATTGTAAGCTATTTGAGATAGGGATGTGCACAGGCGACTTTTGGTGTCTCGTGTTTTGTGTTTTGGATTCGGATTTTCGCTATGTTTTGGGTTCGGATTTGTTTCGCAAAACACCTGCCGAAAGGTTTTGGTTCGGATTTAAGGTTTTGGATTCGGATTTTTTTTGAAAAAAGCATAAAAAGTTAACAAATCAAGTTTTTGGGCTTATTTTCACTCCTACGCTATTATTAACCTCAATAACATTCAATAACAAGCATTTCCACTAATTTACAGTGTATTCTGAACACCTCACAATATAGTTATTAGTCCAAAACGTTGCAACGAGGTATCTTTCTGGACTGCGTAGTGGAGTGGTCCCCACAATATAATAAGAAAACCATCAACTGGTCTTAATCGCACCAAAACATGTACCTGGACTGCGTAGAGGAGTGGTCACCACAATATAATTTAAAAAACCTGAACTTGTATGATTCGCGCCAATAAATGTACCTGGACTGCGTAGAGGAGTGGTCACCACAATATAATTTAAAAACCCTGAACTTGTATGATTCGCGCCAATAAATGTACCTGGACTGCGTAGAGGAGTGGTCACCACAATATAATTTAAAAAACCTGAACTTGTATGATTCGCACCAATAAATGTATCTGGACTGCGTAGAGGAGTGGTCACCACAATATAAATTAAAAACCCTGAACTTGTACGAATCGCACCAATAAATGTATCTGGACTGCGTAGAGGAGTGGTCACCACAACATAATAAGAAAACCATCAACTGGTCTGAATCGCACTGAATAATGTACCTGGACTGCGTAGAGGAGTGGTCACCACAATATAAATTAAAAACCCTGAACTTGTATGATTCGCACCAATAAATGTATCTGGACTGCGTAGAGGAGTGGTCACCACAATATAATAAGAAAACCATCAACTGGTCTGAATCGCACCGAATAATGTACCTGGACTGCGTAGAGGAGTGGTCACCACAATATAAATTAAAAACCCTGAACTTGTATGAATCGCACCAATAAATGTATCTGGACTGCGTAGTGGAGTGGTCACCACAATATAAATTAAAAACCCTGAACTTGTATGAATCGCACCAATAAATGTATCTGGACTGCGTAGAGGAGTGGTCACCACAACATAATAAGAAAACCATCAACTGGTCTGAATCGCACTGAATAATGTACCTGGACTGCGTAGAGGAGTGGTCACCACAATATAAATTAAAAACCCTGAACTTGTATGAATCGCACCAATAAATGTATCTGGACTGCGGAGAGGAGTGGTCACCACAATATAATAAGAAAACCATCAACTGGTCTGAATCGCACTGAATAATGTACCTGGACTGCGTAGAGGAGTGGTCACCGCAATATAAATTAAAAACCCTGAACTTGTATGAATCGCACCAATAAATGTATCTGGACTGCATAGAGGAGTGGTCACCACAATATAATTTAAAAACCCTGAACTTGTATGATTCGCATCAATAAATGTATCTGGACTGCGTAGAGGAGTGGTCACCACAATATAATAAGAAAACCATCAACTGGTCTGAATCGCACCGAATAATGTACCTGGACTGCGTAGAGGAGTGGTCACCACAATATAAATTAAAAACCCTGAACTTGTATGAATCGCACCAATAAATGTATCTGGACTGCGTAGAGGAGTGGTCACCACAATATAATAAGAAAACCATCAACTAGTCTGAATCGCACTGAATAATGTACCTGGACTGCGTAGAGGAGTGGTCACTACAATATAAATTAAAAACCCTGAACTTGTATGAATCGTACCAATAAATGTATCTGGACTGCGTAGAGGAGTGGTCACCACAATATAATAAGAAAACCATCAACTGGTCTGAATCGCACTGAATAATGTACCTGGACTGCGTAGAGGAGTGGTCACCACAATATAAATTAAAAACCCTGAACTTGTATGAATCGCACCAATAAATGTATCTGGACTGCGTAGAGGAGTGGTCACCACAATATAAATTAAAAACCCTGAACTTGTATGAATCGCACCAATAAATGTATCTGGACTGCGTAGAGGAGTGGTCACCACAATATAATTAATAAAAAACCCTCCACGGCTCTGAATTCCCCCCAAAAAAAATCTGGACTGCGTAGTGGGGTGGCCCCGATACTAAATTTGGTACCGGGGCCACAATACCTCCTCCAAGTTCCAAGTGTAGTGTTTATAACATATTAACACTATACTAATTCTAGCACGTCAATACCTCTTGTTTTAAATAATGACAGGGCATTTAACTTTTGGTTTAATCTCTTGAATTTGTTGACATTTTCTTTTACTTTTTGAACATGGCAAACGACTGTTGAATGGTCACATAATGCCAAAAAAGAGTTGCAAGAGGGAATTGTCCTTGGGACCTCCCACCCACCCTTATGTTGTTGAAATAGGACATGCACACTTTAACAAACCAATCATTTCAGCGACAGGGCCTACCAAACAACTGTGGCTGAAATGATTGGTTTGTTTGGGCCCCCACACCAAAAAAACAATGCATCTCTCCCTGTACAAACTAAACAGGCTCTACTGAGAAAAGATGTCGTCCTCATCCTCAACCTCTGATTCCTCTCCCCCTACAGTGTGTACTTCCTCCTCCTCACACATTATCAATTCGTCCCCGCTGGACTCCACAACCACAGGTCCCTCTGTACTATCTGGAGGGCAGTGTTGTACTTCATTGAGGAATTGATTATTCATTTTTAGAAACATCATTTTTTCAATGTTGTGAGGAAGCAACCTCCTTCGCCGCTCACTGACCAGGTTCCCCGCTGCACTAAAAACTCTTTCCGAGTACACACTGGAGGGGGGACAACTCAGGTAAAATAGAGCCAGTTTGTACAAGGGCTTCCAAACTGCCTTTTTTTTCCTGCCAGTAACAATATGGACTGTCTGACATGTCTATTTGGATGGTGTCAGCAAAATAATCCTCCACCATTTTTTCAATTGTGACAGCATCCAATGCAGCGACAGTAGACATGTCTGCAATGGTTGGCAGGTCCTTCAGTCCGGACCAGATGTTATCAGCATCCCCGCCAGCGGCTCTTTTAGGAAAACTGAGCTTTTTCCTCGCAGCCATAGATGTGGAAGAAAATGAGGGTGGAGCTGTTGGCATGTCACGGTCCTCTTCAGAGGACAATCTCCTGACCAGAAGGTCTTTGCACCGCTGTAGACTTGTGTCCGCCGGAAACAGAGACACAACATACGCTTTAAACCGAGGATCGAGCACGGAGGCCAGAATGTATTCCTCTGACTTTAAAAGAGTGACCACCCTCGGATCCTGGCAAAGCGTACGAAGGGCTACATCCACAAGAGCTACATGCTTGGTGTAATCGCAATGGTTTACCAGCTCCTCCCTCACTTTCTCCAGCTGCTTCTGCAACAGCCTGATCAGGGGAATGACCTGACTCAAGCTGGCAGTGTCGGAACTGACTTCTCGTGTGGCAAGTTCAAACGGCTGGAGAACCTTGCACAACACGGAAATCAGTCTCCACTGCGCTTGACTCAGGTGCATCCCCACTACTTTGCCTATGTCGTAGGTGGCTGTGTAGGCCTGAATGGCCTTTTGCTGCTCCTCCATCCTCTGCAGCATATAGAGGGTGGAGTTCCAGCGCATCACAACCTCTTGTTTGAGGTGATGGCAGGGCAGGTTCATGCTTTTTTGATGTGCTTCTAGTCTGCGGTAGGCACTGGCTGAATGCCAAAAGTGTCCAGCAATTTTGCGCGCCACCGCAAGCATCTCCTGCACACCCCTGTCACTCTTGAGGTAATGCTGCACCACCAAATTAATGGTGGGGGCAAAACATGGGACGTGCTGGAAATTGCCCATATTTAATGCCCGCACAATGTTACTGGCATTGTCTGACACCACAAATCCCCATGAGAGTCTAAGTGGGGTAAGCCACTGGGAGATAATTTCCCTCAGTTTCTCTAATATGTTGTCAGCGTTGTGCCTCTTATTAAAGCCTGTAATACACAATGTTGCCTGCCTTTGCACGAGCAGCCATTTTGTAGATGCTGCTACTGATGCAGCTGTTGCTGTTGCTGCGGAAGGGGATGCATCTACCCAGTGGGCTGTCACAGTCATATAGTCCTTCAATTGCCCAGAACCACTTGTCCACATGTCCGTGGTTAAGTGGACAGTGGGAACAACCGCATTTTTTAGAGCACTGAGGACACTTGATCGTACTTCTCTGTACATTTTTGGTATCGCCTGCCTAGTGAAGTGGAATCATGACGGGATTTGGTACCGGGGACACAATACCTCCATCAACCCTCTAAATCCCACTCCACTGATGGCAGACACCGGGCGCACGTCTAACACCAACATTGCAGTTACAGCCGCAGTTATACGCTTTGCAATAGGTTGACTACTATCGTATTTTGTGGTCATGGCAAACGACTGTTGGACGGTCAATTGTTTTGTGAAAGACTTAGCGATCTTACGACTTCCCCTCTGGGAAGATGACCGACTAACAGCAGCAACAGCAGCAGTGGCAGTAGTAGGCGTACCGCTGCAGGATTCCTCGGATGAATCCCGTATTGGAGAGGACTCAGTCTGGCTGCTGACTTGGGCTGCAGGACTGAATCTGATGGAGATTGTGGAGTAAGTTGACTAGGAGGGTGTTGCTGGTGTGTATCCAACTGGACCACGGGATTTAGGTGTCCCTGTACCGATGACAATCCTAGCCCCAGTTCCTGAACTAACTACTGAACTATGAAGGTTATTCAGGTGACGTATAAGGGAGGATGTCCCTAGGTGGGCAAGATCCTTACCCCTGCTTATTTGAGCTTTACATAAGCTACATATGGCCATACATTGGTTGTCCGGATTTGGATAAAAATAACTCCAGAACGAAGAGGTGCATTTTTTGGTCTTCTGACCAGGCATGACGATGGGCTTTTTCATCCCATGGACATCAGCTGTTTCCCCCCCCTGGTGCCTCATTTACAATAACCACATCACCATCCTCATTATCAAGTTCCTCCACAGCGCCAGCTACATCATCAATAGCCTCCTCCCGAGCCACCTCTTCCCGTACAGTGATGGGAAGGTCAGGCTTGACAACCACCAACACCCTTGGACTCGCCTTGGGGATTTGTGATAATTTCTCTTTAGAAGGCAGAGTTGTTTGCTGTTTTGTTGCTGACAGCATAACTCTCTTCAATTTTTTGTAGGGGGGGAGGAGGAGGAGGGCTAAGATCCTTGGGTGAAGCTGGACCACTAGTCATGAACACGGGCCAGGGCCTAAGCCGTTCCTTGCCACTACGTGTCGTAAATGGCATATTGCCAACTTTACGTTTCTCCTCAGATGATTTTAAGTTTCTCTTTTTGCTATTTTTTGAGAACTTGGGCTTTTTGGATTTTACATGCCCTGTACTAGGAGATTGGGCATCGGGCTTGGAAGACGACGTTGATGGCATTTCATCGTCTATGTCATGACTAGTGGCAGCAGCTTCAGCATTAGGAGGAAGTGGGTCTTGATCTTTCCCTACTTTATCCTCCAAATTTTTGCTCTCCATTATATGTAGCACAAGATACTGCAGAATGTGTTAACTTGGTAATATTGCAGTACCAATGGGCTTATACTGCAGGATTGGTTTTGCAAATTTTGTTGTAATTAATTTTTTTTTTAATTATTTTTTTGTATTTTTTTTTATAACTTTTTTTTAATTTTTTAAACACTTGGGAATATTGGGGAAATAACTATGCCCTTAGAAGCACAGAGCACAGGACACAGGACCACTGGACTAAACAGGACACAGCACACAGGACCCAGCAGCACCACTGAACTCAAAATTGACAGACCACAGCACACAGCACCACTGGACTGATACTGCAGAATGTGTGAACGTTGTAATATTGCAGCAGTACCACTGGACTTTTACTGCTGAATGTGTGAACTTGGTAATATTGCAGTACCAATGGGCTTATACTGCAGGATTGGTTTGGCAAATTTTGTTGTAATTAAAAAAAAATGTAATTAGTTTTTTGTATATTTTTTTTATTAACTTTTTTTTAATTTTTTTTAAACACATGGGAATATTGGGGAAATAACTATGCCCTTAGATGCACAGACCACAGGACACAGCACCACTGGACTGAACAGGACACAGCACACAGGACCCAGCAGCACCACTGAACTCAAAATTGACAGACCACAGCACACAGCACCACTGGACTGATACTGCAGAATGTGTGAACGTTGTAATATTGCAGCAGTACCACTGGACTTTTACTGCTGAATGTGTGAACTTGGTAATATTGCAGTACCAATGGGCTTATACTGCAGGATTGGTTTGGCAAATTTTGTGGTAATTAAAAAAAAATTTAATTAGTTTTTTGTATATTTTTTTTATTAACTTTTTTTTAATTTTTTAAACACTTGGGAATATTGGGGAAATAACTATGCCCTTAGAAGCACAGAGCACGGGACACAGGACCACGGGACTGAACAGGACACAGCACACAGGACCCAGCAGCACCACTGAACTCAAAATTGACAGAGCACAGAACACAGCACCACTGGACTGATACTGCAGAACACAGCACAGCACAGCACAGAACTAAACAGCACAGCACGAGATCTACCAGAACAGAGGACCACCTAACACACCCTCCCTCTACCCTGATCAATGCCCGAGTGAAGATGGCGGCGACTAGCGGGGAATTTATAGGATCCGAGTATCGCGAGATCCGACAGCGGGATTATGACTCCGAGCCTCGTTTTCAATTTTTCATTTGGCGCCAATACCCAGATCTGTCTCGGATCCGACTCGGATCGGCAACGTTCGGGTGGGCTCGGATTCAGGAAATCCGAGTGCGCTCATCTCTAATTTGAGATATGTTAAACATTACTTTTATTGTTCATTGGTCCAGCCATGCAATGTTCCATTCCAGGCCCACACAGATACTCCTTTTTTGTGCAATTAAAATGTGTATTAATACACACATTGTTAGCCAGCACACACTGGACATGTTTTGTGCCTTTCACAATGTGTGTTTCAAATAGCTAGTGTACAAATTTGAGATTGGATTGTGGTATAAAAATGTGTCATTGCTTGGCAATACCATTTACATTGCCTCTGAAAGGGCCAAGCCTCCAAATTAAGCCACAATCAGGATGGGCTAATCTTCGAGTCAGAGCTGTCAGAGTGTGTGTGTGTGTGTGTGTGTGTGTGTGTGTGTGTGTGTGTGTGTGTGTGTGTGTGTGTAAAACAATCTTTAGGGTGTAAAACAATCTTTAGGGATACTTTGTGGCATAGTAACAACAATGCCTGTTTCAACATGATAGCAAATGTAAGGAAATCACCAGTACTTTCAAAGTGTTACACATCACATTACTCTAACATAAGTTAAATACTGACTCTTTTTTCATGAGGCACACAAATACTTGATACCTTATTTGTACACTGAAAAGAAAAAGTTGCTATTTGTGTGCTACATGATAAAACAGTCAGTATGTAACTTATGTGCAAAACCGATTACTCATTTGCACTCATTTGCACTGTAACATGGTTTTGGCCAAGAACCTTTATTTAAAAACTTAAGTCCCTTTATTATTCAGGCCCCATGTAAGATGTTCTTTGGGTCCCCATCTCATCCTAGAGTGTCTGCCCTAGCACACAATAGTCCTTTGAATGTTTAATGTCTGGGTGATAATGTAGATAATGTATTAATGGTATTGTGAGGCTTCATAGTTTATAGTTTCATAGTTTAGCCTTCCGCTAAATGGGTAACTGTCTGTGTATTATCAAACATTAAAAACATGCATAAAAAAAGTTTGTTGGGGTTGTCCCTAATTTCAATTACCAAGACCTAGCTTAACTTAAAGCACCTACTGTAGGGGAGCTTCAGCCTACTGACCTGGGCTCTAAAAAAGTGTATACATGCAAGTGTTCAGAACCAAACAAACACAATGGCCAGAATCGGTCAAAAACCCATACAGACTGACGTTTTGGATATATTTTGTCTGGTGGGGCAGTCTCAGACCATTGTGATTTATTACATCACTACCGGATAGTTCAGTTATTGAGACAAATGAGCTCTTGGACATCCATCACTAGTCGAAGTAGATAATGTGTTGTCTACTTACTAGGATAACAGGGTGTGGTTCTTCGGCCGTGGTAATAATTACCAATCCTCCGTGTATTATATTACAAAACATTATTATCCAGACACACGGCAAACAGCTCACACAACACTACAGCCTTAGGTTCTTATAAAAAATATGTGCCTATTGCAATAAAGACAGGAATGACCATTGATCTAAGTGGTTTGGTGAAGCACTGGCGGTGTGCCAGCCACTGTGCATTAGCACTATTATAAAAGGCTAATGGCTTCGTATATATTGTAAATGTGCCCATATTCATACCGGTACATATTTGAAGTTAAGAATCATGACCTTGGTACATACCTAGAATGGATTAAACTAGTCCATTAGTTGCATTTGAACCTGTGATTTGTGTCACATTATTAAGAGGTAACATTAAACATTAAAATAGGCAAATATCCTTGGCTGGAGGTATTTCCATACCTAGCAAGGAACACTGTAGGTGTTAAATGCTTTACTAGGCACCATTTATTCACACAAACCAAGAGAAACTGCAACTGGGGTAAACTATGTCTGCTTTTGGAAGCCATTACCCAGTATGAGATATGTAAAAAATGCACCTATTATGGCTGCCATTCACATGACGCTAGTTTAAATTTTAGAGATTTAAAAACCTGATTAGTGATGTGCATGTGTGCTGACATTTAGAACTTTAATCTGCAGATCCAAGCCATGTTTACATACAATATTTAGCAATGTGTTGACTATGGAGAAATTAATGTCATGCATGGCTGCTTTGTCATGTAAGACACCACTAAATAGTTAGTGGTCAAAGACTGAAATTTGAAGATAGACATAAGATGACATTTTAGCTAGATTTAAACATACCGTTTGACACATAAATGTCTTGTAAGACACGTAGCAAAAATGAAATTAAGGAATGTAGACTCAGTGTTCTGAGATAACAATGTTCTTAGACTTCTTAAAAAGTCTAGATTTTTTTACATCCATAATAAAATATGCAATCACAAAATTACCGCCACATAGTTTTGGTAGTATTATCAAATTTCTTTTACAAAAATAACAAAATTTTATATAATAGATTAAATAAAAGGAAAATAAAAAACAAATTTTTTTGGGGCTTCTTATATGGTACCGATACATCAGCACACCGGCTCTGACTTCTGGTTACCCGTGATGTGGAGGAGTCAGAGGAAGCATCCAAACTCACAAGGGGAACAGAATGTGTCCGACGCTGTGAAGGTGCAGGGTCATGGCCAGGGGGGGTGGAAGGGGGCAGGACAAGGGGGGTGGCAGGGGCCTGGACAAGGTGGGTGGAAGGGGGCAGGACAAGGGGGGTGGAAGGGGGCAGGACAAGGGGGGTGGAAGGGAGCAGGACAAGGGGGTGGTAAGAGCATGTGCAAGGGTCATAGAAAAAAGATGGCCTAGGGTCGGGGCAAGGAGGGGGGAGGCAATAGTCAGGCCAGGGAGGGAGGAGGGAACAGATGACTGGTGTTGGGGGCTGGGGAATGAATAGTCTGTAATGGGTGAAGGTAATGTGCTGGAGATGCGTGGGGAGTGGGCATGCAAGAGATCACCCAGGAGTGTTGCTATATTAGACATGGTGGAATTAGAATAGCCATTTGGGTGGTGAATGTGCTCATGAAAGTGGTGAGTGTGCTATTGATAGTGGTGAGTTGGTGCTCCATGCGGGGTAGAGTGCTTGCTATTTGTGCAATGTGAGTGTTCAGTGATACAGTGGCGTCTTCAAATCTTTGAGATGTGAGTGAGAGTGCCTGCACCCTCGCAAGTTCAGCTTTATCCCTCTGAGGCTCCTCCACATCACGGGCAGCTTCCTCCTCCACCTCAGGATCAGCCTGGTGTTCACATCCTGTATATAGAGAAAATGAAAAAAGAAGATATTAAATCCAAACAGTCACGCTAAAGGTTTTATTTGTAATCATTTTTACCCACGTGTGATGTAGCATTGGTAAAGTGTAAGCTTTCATGGAATTTGCTAACAAACAGGCCTTGACAGTCCAGAAAAGCAGACATATGTGGTGGTCGAGTACTGATGGGAATCCTTCCCTTACCTTGTCCTCCAGACACAAGTCAGGTTCTTTTCTGTTCGGATATACGGTGGTCAGGAGATAAATACTTCAATGAAAGGGACAAGGATTGGTCAACCAACTTGGGTTTATTGAGAATGAGGTAAGGATAGTTTCGGTAAGACACCGCGCCACTGACCCCTTCAGTTCAATAGTAATGACAAAATAATGCGTCTGATCAGCATAGAGCACAATAGCATTTAACATATGACATACACCTGGTGAGTATAAGGCAGAATAACGATAACATCTTCAATGCACATTGTCTAATAAGGCACACTTATAATCGCAGTTACTACTTTCACGTTAACAATATCTGACTGGTGATGATGCAAAAACCATCAATAATAACCCATCAAGACTCTTACGGTCACTACCGCGCCCACTAGAGGGCTACTTCTTATTCAGGTGTTTGGGGTACCGTGCTATTCCCTATGGGTCAGGCGCCCCACTTTTAGCATCTACTGCTGAGTTAACTTGAATTGCAGCGATACCACTAACACTGAATGTCACACCTTCAATATTAATAAATCAATTCTTAGGTAAATCACATAACATTAACATCATCTAAAACATTTGGTGCACCAATATTATCCCCGGTAACGTTACCATATTTTCCACTCAGTCCTGGGCTGACCTGTGCACAGGAATTTGGTAGTGTTCCAATGTCCTGCAGAGGTTTCCATCAAGGGTTAAGTATTATAGTAGAAAGCAGGGCTGTTGCTCATTTCAGCCACAAGATGGCGCTGTTCTCTCAACAGTCAATGAATCTCTATCAGCACATGTGCTCTGCAACAGGGTTTAATGTCCAGATATCAGCACACACACAGGATATAGCTAAAACGACCGTCTTAATTGTTCCCTGCAGCCTGTGTAAAGGTAGATCTGGGGAAAAAAGCTCTCACGATCCTTCCTTGTACAAGAATGCAATGTCAGTTTTGGATAGATTCTCTCATCACTCTTCCCTCTGACACTGGGGTGTGTGCAGTACACTGCAGGCTAGGGTTTTACCTTGAGACGTTTCTGCAGTTAGTGGAGACTGTCTTTGGCACCCCGCTGCGTGTCCCCAGCTGTTCTCCGTCCGCTTTGCTGGCAATGTCACAGTTCTGGCAGCAGCTTATCTTCTCTCTGCTCGGCTGCACATCCTCCCCCTTGTTCCTTCTACCATGCTGCTCTCTCTCTCTCCTCCTTCCTGCACATCCTCTTCCTGTTACTTCCCCAGCCAATCAGGGCCTTCATCCTCCTCCTGTCAATCACTCCTGGGCACAAGTTTTCAGGAGCACAATTAACCCTTTGTAGCCCTGCGTTTTAAAAGCGTTTATGCACTCCTCTGTGCTGTTCAACAGGGCTTTGGGGTACCACACATAGGCACATATGTGGGTTCATTTTTCACATGGACCAACATACTTAGTCAATTTCTCGTCAGTGTGTACATTTCTTTACCTACTATGTGATAGGCAAACACATTTTGACATTAAAGTTTGACAGAAGACACATCCTGAGAGTTGTCACATGTGCAGATTCCGAACACAAACATTAACAGACATTAAATAATGAAACTCATCATGTACCTGGGGAGAGTGCTGTCCTACTAGGGGTGGGGTAGATCCCATATCTATATCGCCCACCCCAACTATTTCGCACATAGTTATGGCAACGCTTGCACGTTCCTCTAATGATGTTAATCCCCCGTCCAGGGGAAGGCCCTCGCCAGTTCCTCGGGCATGATCATGTGCTTTGCGGATTTTGGCCTTAAGCCGCTGTTTATAGTCAGACCATCTGGGCAAATGACAAAGAATATGCCGTTAAATGGCAGATTAATATAAAAATTCCAAAACCATAGTGTCCTTTTGCTATTTACACACTAAATTACATAACTAATACACAGTGAAATGTGTGTGGCTTGTCAAGCGTGGATAATGTAGAAAACTGAACATGTTTATTTGTCAAAGTACCATGGGGATTTCGTAGTGTAACTAAGGCCTTGATAGAGCAATAACTTACTCAGACACAAGGATGTGTTAAGCTCACAGTCGTCTAACTAGCAATATGTTTACAGTCATCCAAACAAAAGAGTCCCTTAGAACAACATTTGATTTGTACCGTTTCTGAACTTCTCCAGTTTTACGCTGGCATCTCAAGTTGATTTATTTTTGTCGTTATTAGTGCCCATTTCTGGGATCTCTCATAACCGGTGATAGCTTCTTGCCCCGAATGGAACTCCGTTATCACCTCTTCCACAAGGACTTGCAATTTTGATTCCAAAAAATTCAGGCATTGCCGGGCACTCTGTGCTGGGTCCAGCATCCAACATTTTGCCATATAAAAGAAATGGAGGGTGTTTATTGGCAAAGCAAACAGTCAGGTGCCATGAAACATTGTAGAAACATTGTAGGCCAACCCACCCCCTTAAAGATTGCATTTGTCAGACCCAACCTATGTATCAAGCACATGCACCTTAATCTAAAAAGCCTTGTTGTTTCTATATATAACCAACAGTCACTTCGCAAACTGTATATTAAAATTAGTTGCCTAAAATAACCAATTCATCATTCTGCTAATACTACCACTCTCTACTTTATAATTTATTAAATTGTTAATCACGTTGGCAACACAGTTAACTCACCTATCTCCCATTCCAAATCCTGAGCACAAACAAAACAATGTGATTGGAAATGTAAGGTGAATGCAAAAGAAAGCCATCAACAGGTTTAAGACTGTAGACTATATAGTTTCATTTATTTGGATTCATCCAAATAAGTGCATAGATATATTTGCAGTAATCTGACCATCAATGCTAAAATCAACTTAATAGTGTGTTTTGTAGGGAAAACCCAATAGCAGAGTGTAGCAGTAAATTGTACACTTTGCCTGTACATTTTGAGGACAAGGCCACTCTTTGAATGTTGTAAGCAAAGTGACATTGATTTTGCCCTAACAAGGTTGGTCCCTAATCAGAAGCAAATATGTATCTATAGAAACATATCCCAGCAAATAGTACTTACTGGAATTCTAATTGTCCAATCCAATGATACAACAACAAAAATTTTCAGATTCTGGCAAAGGCTGCCCTTCAAATGTGAAAATTAGCATGAATTAAAGTAGAGATGAGCGCACTCGGATTTATGAAATCCGAGCCCACCCGAACGTTGCCGATCCGAGTCGGATCCGAGGCAGATCCGGGTATTGGCACCAAATTCAAATCTGAAACTGAGGCTCTGACTCATAATCCCGTTGTCGGACCTCGCGATACTCGGATCCTATAAATTCCCCGCTAGTCGCCGCCATCTTCACTCGGGCATTGATCAGGGTAGAGGGAGGGTGTGTTAGGTGGTCCTCTGTCCTGCTATATCTTGTGCTGTTCAGTTCAGTTCTGTGCTGTGCTGTGCTGTGCTCAGTCCAGTGGTGCTGTGTCCTGTGCTCTGTCCTTCCGAGGTCAGTGGTGCTGCTGGGTCCTGTGCTGTGTCCTGTTCAGTCCAGTGGTGCTGTGTCCTGTGCTCTGTGCTTCTAAGGGCATAGTTATTTCCCCAATATTCCCCTGTGTTTAAAAAAATAAAAAAAAGTTATTTAAAAAAATACCAAAAACTAATTTAATTTTTTTTTAATTACCACAAAATTTTCACAACCAATCCTGCAGTATAAGCCCATTGGTACTGCAATATTACCAAGTTCACACATTCAGCAGTAAAAGTCCAGTGGTACTGCAATATTACAAAGTTCCCACATTCTGCAGTATCAGTCCAGTGGTGCTGTGTCCTGTGCTCTGTCTTGCTGAGTTCAGTAGTGCTGCTGGGTCCTGTGCTGTGTCCTGTTCAGTCCAGTGGTGCTGTGTCCTGTGCTCTGTGCTTCTAAGGGCATAGTTATTTCCCCATTATTCCCAAGTTTTTAAAAAATGTAAAAAAAGTTATAAAAAAAATAAAAATATTTTTTTTAAAAAAAAAATAATTATAACCAAATTTGCAAAACCAATCCAGCAGTATAAGCCCATTGGTACTACAATATTACCAAGTTCACACATTCAGCAGTAAAAGTCAAGTGGTACTGCAATATTACAAAGTTCACACATTCTGCAGTATCAGTCCAGTGGTGCTGTGTCCTGTGCTCTGTCCTGCTGAGTTCAGTAGTGCTGCTGGGTCCTGTGCTGTGTCCTGTTCAGTCCAGTGGTGCTGTGTCCTGTGCTCTGTGCTTCTAAGGGCATAGTTATTTCCCCATTATTCCCAAGTTTTTAAAAAATAAAAAAAAATTAAAATAAAAAATTAAAAAAAAAAGTAATTATAACCAAATTTGCAAAACCAATCCAGCAGCATAAGTCTATTGGTACTGCAATATTACCAAGTTCACACATTCTGCAGTATCTTGTGCTACATATAATGGAGAGCAAAAATTTGGAGGATAAAGTAGGGAAAGATCAAGAAGACCCACTTCCTCCTAATGCTGAAGCTGCTGCCACTAGTCATGACATAGACGATGAAATGCCATCAACGTCGTCTTCCAAGCCCGATGCCCAATCTCGTAGTACCGGGCATGTAAAATCCTTAAAGCCCAAGTTAAGAAAAAGTAGCAAAAAGAGAAAATTAAAATCATCTGAGGAGAAACATAAAGTTGCCAATATGCCATTTACGACACGGAGTGGCAAGGAACGGCTTAGGCCCTGGCCTGTGTTCATGACTAGTGGTTCAGCTTCACCCACGGATCTTAGCCCTCCTCCTCCTCCCCCCCCTACAAAAAATTGAAGAGAGTTATGCTGTCAGCAACAAAACAGCAAACAACTCTGCTTTCTAAAGAGAAATTATCACAAATCCCCAAGGCGAGTCCAAGGGTGTTGGTGGTTGTCAAGCCTGACCTTCCCATCACTGTACGGGAAGAGGTGGCTCGGGAGGAGGCTATTGATGATGTAGCTGGCGCTGTGGAGGAACTTGATAATGAGGATGGTGATGTGGTTATTGTAAATGAGGCACCAGGGGGGGAAACAGCTGATGTCCATGGGATGAAAAAGCCCATCGTCGTGCCTGGTCAGAAGACCAAAAAATGCACCTCTTCGGTCTGGAGTTATTTTTATCCAAATCCAGACAACCAATGTATGGCCATATGTAGCTTATGTAAAGCTCAAATAAGCAGGGGTAAGGATCTTGCCCACCTAGGAACATCCTCCCTTATACGTCACCTGAATAACTTTCATAGTTCAGTGGTTAGTTCAGGAACTGGGGCTAGGAACCTCATCGGTACAGGGACACCTAAATCCCGTGGTCCAGTTGGATACACACCAGCAACACCCTCCTTGTCAACTTCCTCCACAATCTCCATCAGATTTAGTCCTGCAGCCCAAGTCAGCAGCCAGACTGAGTCCTCCTCAATACGGGATTCATCCGAGGAATCCTGCAGCGGTACGCCTACTACTACCACTGCTGCTGTTGCTGCTGTTAGTCGGTCATCTTCCCAGAGGGGAAGTCGTAAGACCGCTAAGTCTTTCACAAAACAATTGACCGTCCAACAGTCGTTTGCCATGACCACAAAATACGATAGTAGTCAACCTATTGCAAAGCGTATAACTGCGGCTGTAACTGCAATGTTGGTGTTAGACGTGCGCCCGGTGTCCGCCATCAGTGGAGTGGGATTTAGAGGGTTGATGGAGGTATTGTGTCCCCGGTACCAAATCCCGTCAAGATTCCACTTAACTAGGCAGGCGATACCAAAAATGTACAGAGAAGTACGATCAAGTGTCCTTAGTGCTCTAAAAAATGCGGTTGTTCCCACTGTCCACTTAACCACGGACATGTGGACAAGTGGTTCTGGGCAATTGAAGGACTATATGACTGTGACAGCCCACTGGGTAGATGCATCCCCTTCCGCAGCAACAGCAACAGCTGCATCAGTAGCAGCATCTACAAAATGGCTGCTCGTGCAAAGGCAGGCAACATTGTGTATTACAGGCTTTAATAAGAGGCACAACGCTGACAACATATTAGAGAAACTGAGGGAAATTATCTCCCAGTGGCTTATCCCACTTAGACTCTCATGGGGATTTGTGGTGTCAGACAATGCCAGTAACATTGTGCGGGCATTAAATATGGGCAATTTCCAGCACGTCCCATGTTTTGCCACCACCATTAATTTGGTGGTGCAGCATTACCTCAAGAGTGACAGGGGTGTGCAGGAGATGCTTGCGGTGGAGCGCAAAATTGCTGGACACTTTCGGCATTCAGCCAGTGCCTACCGCAGACTAGAGGCACATCAAAAAAGCATGAACCTGCCCTGCCATCACCTCAAACAAGAGGTTTTGACACGCTGGAACTCCACCCTCTATATGCTGCAGAGGATGGAGGAGCAGCAAAAGGCCATTCAGGCCTACACAGCCACCTACGACATAGGCAAAGGAGTGGGGATGCGCCTCAGTCAAGCGCAGTGGAGACTGATTTCCGTGTTGTGCAAGGTCCTGCAGCCATTTGAACTTGCCACACGAGAAGTCAGTTCCGACACTGCCAGCTTGAGTCAGGCGATTCCCCTGATCAGGCTGTTGCAGAAGCAGCTGGAGAAAGTGAGGGAGGAGCTGGTAAAGCATTGCGATCCAACAAAGCATGTAGCTCTTGTGGATGAAGCACTTCGTACGTTTTGCCAGGATCCGAGGGTGGTCACTCTTTTAAAGTCAGAGGAATACATTCTGGCCACCGTGCTCGATCCTCGGTTTAAAGCGTATGTTGTGTCTCTGTTTCCGGCGGACACAAGTCTACAGCGGTGCAAAGACCTGCTGGTCAGGAGATTGTCCTCTGAAGAGGATCTTGACATGCCAACAGCTCCACCCTCATTTTCTTCCACATCTATGGCTGCGAGGAAAAAGCTCAGTTTTCCTAAAAGAGGCGCTGGCGGGGATGCTGATAACATCTGGTCCGGACTGAAGGACCTGCCAACCATTGCAGACATGTCTACTCTCGCTGCATTGGATGCTGTCACAATATAAAAAAATGTGGATGATTACTTTGCTGACACCATCCAAGTAGACATGTCAGACAGTCCATATTGTTACTGGCAGGAAAAAAAAGCAGTTTGGAAGCCCCTGTACAAACTGGCTCTATTTTACCTGAGTTGTCCCCCCTCCAGTGTGTACTCGGAAAGAGTTTTTAGTGCAGCGGGGAACCTGGTCAGTGAGCGGCGAAGGAGGTTGCTTCCTCAAAACGTTGAAAAAATGATGTTTATAAAAATGAATAATCAATTCCTCAATGAAGTACAGCACTGCCCTCCAGATAGTACAGAGGGACCTGTGGTTGTGGAGTCCAGCGGGGACGAATTGATAATGTGTGATGAGGAGGAAGTACACACTGTAGGGGGAGAGGAATCAGAGGTTGAGGATGAGGACGACATCTTGCCTCAGTAGAGCCTGTTTAGTCTGTACAGGGAGAGATGAATAGCTTTTTTGGTGTGGGGGCCCAAACAAACCAATCATTTCAGCCAAAGTTGTTTGGTAGGCCCTGTCGCTGAAATGATTGGTTTGTTAAAGTGTGCATGTCCTATTTCAACAACATAAGGGTGGGTGGGAGGGCTCAAGGACAATTCCATCTTGGAACTTTTTTTTTTGCATTATATGACCAATCAACAGTCGTTTGCCATGTTCAAAAAGTAAAACCAAATTTAAACAAATTTAAGAAATTAAACCAAAAGTAAAATGCCCTGTCATAATTTAAAACAAGAGGTATTGACGTGCTCTAAAACTACTGTATTGTTGTTTATATTTTATAAACACTACACTTGAAAGCTTGAGTCTTTCAATGAAAAAGTAACTCTCCATTGCACGAATATTTGCAACAGGGACAATTTTAGGGTTAAGAAAGTCAACTAATAACACTTAGACTCTGTCTGTCTTTATAAACACTACACTTGGAAGTTGGAGGAGGTATTGTGGCCCCGGCACCAAATTTACTACCGGGGCCACTCCACCGTGCAGTCCATATTTAGGTGTATCAGATATTAAACAACGGTGACAGTTGATGCCCAATTTTTTAGTTATATTGTTGGCGCTGTAAAAAATTGTGTTCCGGGCACACCACACTACGCAGTCCAAACCCTTTTTTGGTGGAATTCTGACCCGTGGAGGGTTTTTTAATTATATTGTGGCCTCGGTACCAAATTGTGTACCGGGGCCACCATACTACACAGTCAAGAAAGATAGATGCGTATCATAGATAATGTACATTCAGTGTTGTGGGGCAAATTGAAAAATATTCAAAATGCACTGACATTATCAAAAACAAGAGGTTTTCACAAGCTGAAACTCCAACATGTATATGATGGAGAGGATGGAGGAGCAGCCGTATGTGCAGTGTAATGCAGACCTGTTGAAGGTTTTCTATATATTTTATTGTGGTGCCCAGTGCCCAGTACTCTACGCAGTCCAGATACTATTTTTGGGTGTAATTCTGACCTGTTGAAGGTTTTCTATATATTATATTGTGGTGGCCAGTGGCCAGTCCTCTACGCAGTCCAGATACTATATTTGGGTGTAATGCAGACCTGTTGAAGGTTTTCTATATATTATATTGTGGTGGCCAGTGGACAGTCCTCTACGCAGTCCAGATACTATTTTTGGGTGTAATTCAGACCTGTTGAAGGTTTTCTATATATTATATTGTTGTGGCCAGTGGCCAGTCCTCTACGCAGTCCAGATACTATTTTTGGGTGTAATGCAGACCTGTTGAAGGTTTTCTATATATTATATTGTGGTGGCCAGTGACCAGTCCTCTACGCAGTCCAGATACTATTTTTGGGTGTAATGCAGACCTGTTGAAGGTTTTCTATATATTATATTGTGGTGGCCAGTGGACAGTCCTCTACGCAGTCCAGATACTATTTTTGGGGGTAATTCAGACCTGTTGAAGGTTTTCTATATATTTTTTATAGTGGTGCCCAGTGCCCACTTCTCTACGCAGTCCAGATACTACTTTTGGGTGTAATTCAGAAATGTTGAAGGTTTTCTATATATTTTATTGTGGTGCCCAGTGCCCACTACTCTACGCAGTCCAGATACTATTTTTGGGTGTAATTCTGACCTGTTGAAGGTTTTCTATATATTATATTGTGTGGCCAGTGGCCAGTCCTCTACGCAGTCCAGATACTATTTTTGGGTGTAATTCAGACCTGTTGAAGGTTTTCTATATATTTTTTATTGTGGTGCCCAGTGCCCACTACTCTACGCAGTCCAGATACTATTTTTGGGTGTAATGCAGACCTGTTGAAGGTTTTCTATATATTTTATTGTGGTGCCCAGTGCCCACTACTCTACGCAGTCCAGATACTACTTTTGGGTGTAATTCAGACCTGTTGAAGGTTTTCTATATATTTTATTGTGGTGCCCAGTGCTCACTACTCTACGCAGTCCAGATACTACTTTTGGGTGTAATTCAGACCTGTTGAAGGTTTTCTATATATTTTATTGTGGTGCCCAGTGCCCACTACTCTACGCAGTCCAGATACTATTTTTGGGTGTGATTCTGACCTGTTGAAGGTTTTCTATATATTATATTGTGTGGCCAGTGGCCAGTCCTCTACGCAGTCCAGATACTATTTTTGGGTGTAATTCAGACCTGTTGAAGGTTTTCTATATATTTTTTATTGTGGTGCCCAGTGCCCACTACTCTACGCAGTCCAGATACTATTTTTGGGTGTAATGCAGACCTGTTGAAGGTTTTCTATATATTTTATTGTGGTGCCCAGTGCCCACTACTCTACGCAGTCCAGATACTACTTTTGGGTGTAATTCAGACCTGTTGAAGGTTTTCTATATATTTTATTGTGGTGCCCAGTGCCCACTACTCTACGCAGTCCAGATACTATTTTTGGGTGTAATTCTGACCTGTTGAAGGTTTTCTTTATTTTATATTGTGGTGGCCAGTGGCCAGTCCTCTACGCAGTCCAGATACTATTTTTGGGTGTAATGCAGACCTGTTGAAGGTTTTCTATATATTTTATTGTGGTGGCCAGTGGCCAGTCCTCTACGCAGTCCAGATACTATTTTTGGGTGTAATTCAGACCTGTTGAAGGTTTTCTATATATTTTTTTATTGTGGTGCCCAGTGCCCACTACTCTACGCAGTCCAGATACTATTTTTGGGTGTAATTCAGACCTGTTGAAGGTTATCTATATATTTTTTATTGTGGTGCCCAATGCCCACTACTCTACGCAGTCCAGATACTATTTTTGGGTGTAATTCAGACCTGTTGAAGGTTTTCTATATATTATATTGTGGTGGCCAGTGGCCAGTCCTCTACGCAGTCCAGATACTATTTTTGGGGTGTAATGCAGACCTGTTGAAGGTTTTCTATATATTATATTGTGGTGGCCAGTGGCCAGTCCTCTACGCAGTCCAGATACTATTTTTGGGTGTAATTCAGACCTGTTGAAGGTTTTCTATATATTTTTTATTGTGGTGCCCAGTGCCCACTACTCTACGCAGTCCAGATACTATTTTTGGGTGTAATTCAGACCTGTTGAAGCTTTTCTATATATTATATTGTGGTGGCCAGTGGCCAGTCCTCTACGCAGTCCAGATACTATTTTTGGGTGTAATTCAGACCTGTTGAAGGTTTTCTATATATTATATTGTGGTGGCCAGTGGCCAGTCCTCTACGCAGTCCAGATACTATTTTTGGGTGTAATTCAGACCAGTTGATGGGTTTTTAATTATATTGTGGGGAACACTCCTCTACGCAGTCCAGAAAGATACCTTGTTGCAACGTTTTGTACTAAAAAAAAAAAAATATTGTGAGGTGTTAGGTGTTCAGAATAGCCTTTAAATTAGTGGAAATTATTGTTATTGAATGTTATTGAGGTTAATAATAGCGTAGGAGTGAAAATAAGCCCAAAAACTTGATTTTTTTTACACTTTTTAGTTTTTTTTCAAAAAAAATCCGTATCCAAAACCTTAAATCCGAACAAAAACCTTTCGGCAGGTGTTTTGCGAAACAAATCCAAACCCAAAACATCGAGAAAATCCGGATCCAAAACACAAAACACGAGACCTCAAAAGTCGCCGGTGCACACCCCTAAATTAAAGAAGAGTCCAGGTAATTTGATCATCAATGCTATAATCTACTTAATAGTGTGTCTTGTATGGGGAAACCCATTAGCAGAGTGTAGCAGTAAATTGTACACTTTGCCTGAACATTTTGAGTGAAAGGCCACTCTTTGAAGGTTGTAAGCAAAGTAACATTGATTTTGCCCTAACAAGGTTGTTCCCTAATCAGAAGCATATCACATCAAATAGTACTTACTGGATTACTGATAGACCAAACAACTGAAATAGTCCAACAAATCATGAAAATATCAACAAATACACTCATGAAAAGCCTGCCCTGCTAAATAGCACATGAGCAGGAATGAACTAAGAGTCGAGGTGGGTTTAAATGCATGATTTCATTAATAGGCCAGGTGTACACTGTCTTCCTAATTGCTGAGCACAGAGTACTCGTCTCACCTGCGACAGGCTCCATGTTTTTGGATGGAGAAGCAAACATTACACACACAGGTGTCAGAAAGATCCGTGTGAGACGTGAGTGCGCCCATATGTGCTGAGAGAAGTAATCACAGCGCAGAATACTTCCATTTTGCTAGCTTGCGAGAAAGAAAATGAGGGCAGCTATTTTTTCAAAATGCGAGCTGCGAGTGGTCACCGAGAGCATGGATAACGTGCCCTCGGGGAGATATGTTTCAAATGAAATAAAGCTGCAGGCATACCAGAGGGTCCGCAGATACCTCCGCCTGTGGTTCCATATAAACAGGACCATAGTCCAGCTCCAGAGATGCTGGAGCGACCTCCGGCACTGTCAGCCCCAGCTGCTGCATGAACTCCGCCGGGAGATAATAAGAAGTGAGTTCTCTATTAATCGCCAAAAACACGTGTACACATATATCTTTGCTATATGTTTCAAAATATGTTCACCCTAATCACCTGACATGGCCTACATATCAATGTTCCACCACACTGTATAGGTCATTCCTCTTCCAATGCACCCAACCTGCTTTGGCTCCTGTCTCCTACATTTGGCTGCTGACCATTTATTTTTCTAAATGTTTTTTGGAGAAACTTCAGAACATTAATGGAGGTTTTTGATTCAAGCTTTCCAAATCTTTACCCCAGTGCTGTAAGTTGCTGACCTAACCTTAAAAACCTTTTTCAGATACTCATCATCCATAGTATTTGATATCCCTTCACTAATTCAGTGGCGCTGTACAGAGAGAACTAATTCACATCATTACCAGCCCCATGGGAGCTTGAAGACTTAAATTCCCTAATATTTCCACGCAGACTACTGGCAATTTGAAAAATATCCAAATTACCCACCCAGTAGTATGTTTTGGAGTCAACACATGCAACTATGGACCAAACATGCAAACGCCACACAGATAAGGTTATGGTTAGGACTCAAACTACTGACCCCAGTGCTGTGAGAGCAAAGTGCTAACCACTAGGCCACTGAGATATTCAACATCCCTGTACCAAAAACAAACATTTGTGACAGGTCATGTGAAATGCTTTGTGTTTATCATGTTTAGCTCCTTACTTTTTTAGTAGCTAATATTTGTGACTGCTGGCAATGAGAATTTTCTAAAAAATGTTTGATCACATGATTATCGTAATACTATCAAGTTTATTAAGCTGGTGAATGTGTTAACAATACACTGTTTATTTTTGGCTTGTTTCCTACAGACCGGGCGACAACAGCGCCAGCAGCGGCAGCCAGTGGTGGAGGAGAAGGAGGAGGAGGAGCCACAGCCGGAGCTGCCACTGCCACCAGCACAGCAGCAGCCAGTCCAGGGCAAGGGGGATGGCGACGCCAATGGCGACAGCGAGGCAGACCCAGAGACGGAGGTGGAGAGGCAGGGCCAGGGATATGAGGAGTGGGCTGAGCCCCAGTCCTCCACCTCCGCCTCTGGTGATGCTGAGTCGGATTTGGAGGCGGCGCCTGAACCCGTGGCCCATCCAACCCAGGAGGACAGCGGGTAGCTGGTGGATCAAGTGGATGAGGCGTTAGGAGAGAGTACGTATTTACAGGAAGGCTTTTCAGATTGGGCTACCATTGCAATGTAAATAATCCCTACTTTCACAAATTTTGATTAAAAGGTGACATCAATGTCATTGGTTTCAATCATAATCGGCCTCCAAATGTGAATTTGAGAAAACCAGAAAACCACAGCCAGTGCCATCTAAACACATGGGCACGTAGGCAGGGGCCACACGAACAGATGGGCCCAATAGGCTTGTCAATTTGTCAGTATATAAATCTATTGTTTGTTAATTACAATCTAAACCAATTTATTTTTAATTCCTGTGGTTGTGTAGGTAGTGCCCCACTGTAGTGTTTTGCCCTGGGGCCTATAATGCTGTTAAGACCATCCTGTCCACGCCCCTCTCCCTGGGCCACACCAGAATGTAGTACATCTATCAAAATGCTACACCAAAGCCTTATCAACGTCTATTGTGCGGCCAAATGCATTTGTATCTAGAGGCCTAACATTTAAAAGTAATGTAACAGTACACATCTATAGTACGTCCTGTCTGTTTGACAAATTAGGTTTGGATGTATATTTATTTTTATTTTTTGGTTTCTTTCAACACCCATGGATGAAGCACAAATGTGGCCTCCCCCTCCACCAACTGTGGGTGAAATGGCACACATGGGCCAATTTGTGGAGGAGTCAGAAGCCCTCCACAACCAACAGGCCCTATGAATTCCAAATTTCAAGTTCAAATTGGCCTACTGGGCATCATTGCTCCAATTATGTTTTTCTTTTTATATTTTTATTTTATTGTAAATATGTTTTTTGTTTTATGTAAATATTTTTGATTCATTCAAACCTTTTAGAATTATATAAGTTGTTAAAAAAAAAATGATGTGTGTGTGTTTTTATTCATCTAATTACCCAACATGTGGGTGTAAGGATGAAAGAGAATGTATATAATAATCCGAAAAGAGTAACATTTAGGGAAGATGGTTGGTTTAGAACTCCATCATCATTTCTATAGCCGAAAACATTTTGATTTGCTCTTTGCATGTCATCCAAAATGAACATGTGCCCTCCACCAACAAGCCACCCCTCTAAGAAGTATGGCATCTGTAGGCCCTGTGTGCAAGAAAAATTCCAAAAGGTCAAATGCCCTAGCTAGTTAACAATTTCCCCAAATCATGTCTCATTGTAGTGATAGTCCAAGGTTACATTCAAGTGTCAGATCAAAGCCACTCACAAATTGAAGAGAACATCGAAACTGTACCCAGAAGTGGCCTCAATGGTGTAAGGCAGAAGTGTAAGCGATGCAAAGCACCATGGTACTGGACTATGGAGAGCGTTCTGTTTGGATAAAGCTGAGTACATCACATAACATGTATGCCGTGGATCCAGATGAAAGTAGATTTGCAGGCAATGTTGCATTTAACTCCAAGGAGCCTGTCCCCTCCAAATCCCCCCCCTCTTAGTCCATTCCTAGTAATAAATGTCAGCATGCATATAATAATGTGCATGTGAACTGTGGGCCCTGAGGCTTTTCGAAAGTTCCCCCCAAAAAATTAGTTTATTACAATACAGGATAAATAGGAGGGCATGTTTTACATTGTGGTTGAGCATGTAGAACAAATAAAAATTAAAAAATTAAAACATTGGGTCAAGTTCCTGCATTTCTTCTTAGGAGAATGATTACAGCCCACAATGTGCACACAATTGTTATGGGTATGCTTGGTATTTGAACTCATACCTGCTGTGTTGTGAGTCCAAAGTGCTAAACACTGAACTACCAGTGAGATTCCTATTTTGTATGTAATATGTGTGAATAATGAGGAGTGAGGTGTCAGTTTCCTGTGTAGCACGCATGCAGTATTTTTGGTCTTCTTTGCGTTTTTTCTAAACATCAGGTTGTGATAGTGGTTAGCTCTCCCACTTTCCAAAAAGTCAATCATGAGTTCAAATCCACACACAAACCCTTTATCTGTGTGGAGGTTGTATAGACTTGTGTGTGTCCTTTATGGAAGAGTATGCTATGCATTTACCTAACAACCCAGAAGGATTTATAGTACAACATACATTTTTATTAATTCTTTATTCATTTGCTTGTAATGTAGCCATGTACATGCATTTTGCGTACTATACGGTCACTTGAACACCAAAACACACAAAGTCTTCAGCAATGTGTATTTAAGGTAATAGTGTGTATTACGCTAATTACTAGCAAACGAAAAACAACGTTCACAGTGTACCACATCAATATTATTTGCGAATGATGAATTAGTGAAGAGCTATCCCGTGAAAATAACCCACAGGCATTGTGTGGTGTTATATATAAACAAACTGTTGGGACCACCCACATTGGGCGTGATGTACACATTTCTTACCTTCACGTCAATTGCTTGGGATCCGTCACTTGTGCTTCTACATTCTTTAATGATCCGCAGGTGGGTGTGTTTTTTGAGTTTGCAATTCTTATTTCCGTCACTTAAGTGTAGAAGACCCCAAGTGGGTGTGTTTTTTGAGTTTGAGGTTCTTATTTCTCTTGAGTAAGTGTCTGCGTCACTCAAAGTATGCACCGCAAATACGGATGCGTTTGCGTACCTTGACGTACCTCAGGCCCATGGTGATTATTCTTATATAAATATCCATAATACAGACTATAGAAATGTATATAACACAGAAGTTAAAAAAAAATGTAAATGTGTTAATAGTTTAGTTGGCATAAAAGCACATATAGCTCATATGAAAAAAACTTAAATGTGCTACTGAAAACTTGGTAGACTAGCTTGGTTGTGTTAGGTGAAGCAGTTCAGAGTAAAAAGTCCTGGGTTAAAACATAACACACATTCTGTCACGGTACAGTAGGGTTGGATCCTCGGTCTGCCGAGTTTAGCACTACTTCCAGTGACGTCTCTCTGCACCCCAGGTTGCGGCCCTAACTAGAAGTACCAGACGAAGCCTTCAAGAGTAGTTGATGCAAAGGATAACTTAAACAATGGGTTTGATTCAGCAGCAATGGCGGTGATAATCTGTGATGACAGTAGGGGGATAGAGATGACACAGCAGGGCCGAATTAAGGGGGGGGCACAGGGGGCATGTGCCCGGGCCCCCCTCTCTCAGGGGGCCCCCCGGACCAGCTGTGGCTCTTTTTGCTGCCCCCAAATGTCAGTCTACAGGGGGCAGCACAGTGTTCTGTGTCTAAGTGCTCTGTCGGCACTATTAGCTCAAGTAAGCTGTTGCTTTTTTTTTTTTGAGTCTTCTGGGCTTCCGTAGCTGCCGTGTAGATGACAGTGTGAGGAGGAGCAGAGAAGAGCTGCCCTGCCTTTCGGGCATAAGGTAAGTTAAGATCTGCTGTGTGTGTGACTTTCTGTTTGTGTGTGTCTTTCTGTGTGTGTGTGTGACTGTCTGTGTTTCAGTCAGAGGAGGTGATTATGAAAATGAAGGGGATAATTGTGGACAAGGAAGGGTGTGATTGATGGACAAGAAGGGGGTGATTTATGGACAAGAAGGGGGTGATTTATGAACAAGGAGGGGGTGATTTATGGACAAGAAGGGGGTTATGTATGAACAAGGAGTGGGTGATTTATGGTCAAGGAGGGGGTGATTTATGAACAAGGAGGGGGTGATTTATGAACAAGGAGGGGGTGATTTATGGACAAGGAGGGGGTGATTTATGAACAAGGAGGGGGTGATTATACACATAGAGGGGGTTGCAGAGTGACAACCCAGGAAGGGAAACCAACGCTGATGAGAAGGGGATTGAAGATGCTAAGTAGGTGGGGAATGAGGAGTGAGAGGGAAGATAGAGGATTAAGATTAAGAAGAGGATTGAGGAGTGGGATGTTGGGATATAAATGGAGAACAGAGAAGTAGAATGTGGTCAGACTTAGATTTTCTATTTATTGTGGACCCTCTCTCCATGCCCCAGGGAAGTAGCATTTCTAAAAGTGGGCATTATGGAAAGAAATGACAAAACTGGACATACACTTACTTTATATGGAAATGTAAAATGTAAAAAATGTAATATGCCTCCATGCTAGCTCTGTTGCCTTGCCACAAATTCAGGCCTGCTAGTGCTTAGCTGAACTAGGCTGTTAGGGATAACCAATATATACTTACATACAGTAAGGTTATTTTGTTAATTATTTGTGGAGTGATTGTGAGGTATTTAATGTGTGCTTGAGTTTGGGGAGAAGGAGTGCTATTTATTAAATGTGAATATGAATTATGAAATGTTGGCAATGGTTTTGAGAAATAGGTTTATTTATTACATGTAAATGCTATTCATTTATACCAGGCTGTTTGGTGGGGAGGGAAATAAGTTTATTAAATGTGTACGCTATTAATTTAATGTCGGGCTGCTTGGGGAAAATAGTTCTATTATTAAAAGTAAATAGTATTAATTTAATTTAATTCCAAATTTGGGGCTGGTTGCAGGGAGGGAGGCCTAATTATTAAATGGGGTGCTATTGATTTATTAACAGGACTGTTTGGGGACTCCTAAACTTTATGTACCTGTTTTTGTCTCAAAATAGGGCCCCGACATCCCAGAATCTACACAAGCAGCAACTGAGCTTAAGACACCAGCAGCAACAGGTGGTGAAAGCGACAACAGCAGGTAGGAGAGAGCAGGACCATTTTCCAACTGTTCTCAATATGGTGGGACTGTCCAGAATTTGAGTGACTGTCTCACTTAGTCAGGATTTGGTCTGACTACAAGGACAGTTGGGAGGTTCTACTTCACACTGTTATGCTTGTGAAGGCAGAGTTGCGTGCATCATAGCATAGCCTGTTTATTTGTTTAAAATGAATACCATATTCGACAATAAGTGCAATAAGTGCCCCGGGCCCCCTAGAACCTTAATCCAGCTCTGTGACACAGGAGGTGTAATAGTCTGCGGGAGGGAGATATACCACTGGGGTGATGAAGATGACACTGGAGGTGTAATAGTCTGTGGATGGCAGGTTTTCCACTGGAATGGTAGAGATGACCAGGGCCGCCGAGCGAGGTGGGGGGGGGAAGAGGAGGTACTATTCACCCGGGCCCGGGCATGCCAGGAGGCCCGGGCCCTCACTCGTATTTTTTTTTTTATGGGGGGGTTTAAATCTGTTTACTTTTCCATGTTTTTTTTTTTCTTGTTTTTTTTTTTCCCGTCCGGGGGTGGGGGAGGGGGGGGGGGCTTGCTCCCACTCGTTGGTGGGAGGAGCTGAATAGTTAATAATAAAAAAAAAAAAACATACTCACGTGATCGCGGTGTCGGCGTCCCTCCTTCCTCCCTTCTCTGCTCTGTTCACTCTGAATGTCGGGCGTGACGTCATCAAGTCCCGCCCGTCATTCAGTGAAGAGCAGCGCAGAGAGGACCAAGTAAGAAGAAAGAAGACAGAAGAAAGCAGAGAACAGATGAAAGAAGCTCATAGAAGGTAAGTAAAGGAGAGAGAGAGAGAGAGAGAGAGAGAGGGGGGCAGGGAGGCAGGCACAGAGGCACAGAGTGTGTAAATGGGTGTGAGAGAGAGAGGCACAGAGTGTGTAAAGGGGTGAGAGAGAGAGGCACAGAGTGTGTAAAGGGGTGAGAGAGAGAGGCACAGAGTGTGTAAAGGGGTGAGAGAGAGAGGCACAGAGTGAGTAAAGGGGTGAGAGAGAGAGAGAGGCACAGAGTAATAAAGAAGGAGTGAGAGACACGCACAGAGTGATAAAAATGGGGGATAAGCAGCATGGTGGGTGCAGTATGATAAGGGGGCACAGCATGGTGATGACGGGGCACAGTAATGTGTATGTGATGGCACAGGGGGCTTGTGGCAATGTAGTGTGTGTGAGGTAGGTGGTAGCTAATTAATGGGTGTTATTTTGTTTGTGGGGTGATAGTGGGGCAATTTAATAGTGGGGACTATTAATTTAAAATTTTAAAATGGGGTGGTTTGGGGGCTATGGAATGTGGGGTGAGTTTGGGGAAAAATGAGGTCTATTTATTAAATGTGCCTATGAATTATTTAGTGGCAGTGCTGATTGCGGGAAATAGGTATATTTCTGAAATGTAAATACTATTAATTTATTGCTGGGGTTGTTTACAGGGAGGGAAATAGATTTATAAAATGTGAATACTATTATTTTAAAGGGGCTGGAGAAAGGCCTAATTATTACTCGTGGGTGCTATTGATTTAAAGCTTGGGCTGATTGTAATTTTCTAAATGTACCCATGGTTTTTTTTTCAAATAGGGCCCCCAACATTCTAGGATCCAGACAAGCCACAACTAAAGAAAGCAGCAGCCACAGGTGGTGAAAGTGAGAAGAACAGGTAGGACAGTCTATCAAATGTTGTGATTCTAGTGGGATAATACAGATTTTTGGTGAGTGTTCTGCCCAATATAAGGGGCAGGCCTAGACTGTAAACTGTTTATGTACACACTGCATTCTTTCTATACTACACTATGGTGCTAGATGTCCTGAAAGTCAGGTGTGCTGGGCCATATGTCCCGCTCCAGCAATCGGCACTGCACCCTTGTGTCAATGGTGTACACAGCAATGCAGGGTTTTTTTCTTTAGGAGGGTGGCTAGCACTTTTCACCTGCTAGCCACGCCCCAATGATGTATAGCCACACCCCAAATAGTATGACCACACCCGCGCATTTTTTTTTACATGCTCAACTATAAGGGGGCCCCATGAATTTGTTGTACCGGGGCCCTGAATTCCTCTTGGCAGCCCTGGAGATGACACAGGAGGTGTAATAGTCTGCAGACTGCAGGTTACCACTGGAATGGTAGAGATGACACAGGACATGTAATAGTCTGCAGACGGCAGGTTTAACACAGGACCGGAGGAAATCATTAGGAGGTAACGGAAGCTCACGTCCAGCCTAAGAGAAGGTGACCAAAAGGACAGGCACTGAGCTGCTGGAGGAAGTTCCTTTTAAAACGGGAGCCAAATTAGTCAGCCAATGAGGAATCAGCAGAGGGGATAAGAGGATCGGGTCTGCAAAGAGAAGATGGTGGACAGCCAGGATGGGGAGCAGCTGTCAGCATGGAGCCGGTAAGCACGACAGGCTTCGGGTATGAAAACCGAACACTCGGTGTGTGACATATTCAGAGTTAATTATCAGGGAATATGGTGCAGGCAGAATGGAACACACAGCCTCTCCAGTCTTTAGTAATAGTAAGTATAGCCTGTGTATTTTTCTTCCCAGTCCTGCAAAATATGTGATGTCACTCCACAGGGGAATGGAAAACTTAACAGAAATTCAACTCATTTCACCAAAAAGGCAAATCCACTTTAAGCGATGCACCCTTCTAAACCGAATAACTTGTTCCATTGCCAATGAGCAACTATTAGTACTATTCAAGCTGTACTCCGTATCAACGCTACTCTGTGCACTACAAAAAAGGAATGCTGTTTTCACATATTGCAATATACAGTTAGGTCCTTATATATTTGGACAGTAACACATTTTTCATAATTTTTGCTCTGTACACAACTAAAATGGATTTGAAATTAAACAATGTAGATCTACTGGAAGTGCAGACATTCAGCTTTAATTCAAGGGGTTGAACAAAAATATTGTATGAAACGTTTTGGAACTGCATCTATATTTTATACACAGTCCCATATTTTCAGGGGCTCAAATGTAATTAAAAAATGAACATAATTATAAATAAAATGTTCATTTTTAATATTTTGTTGCAAATCCTTTACCGGCAAAGTCTTTGACACATGGACATCGCCAAATGTTGGGTTTCCTTCTTTGTTATGCTTTGCAAGGCCTTTACTGCAGCTGTCTTCAGTTGTTGTTTGTTTCTGGGTCTTTCCGCATTTAGTTTTGTCTTCAGCAAGTGAAATTCATGGGGGATCTAGTTGAGATCAGGTGATTAAGTCAGTCATTGCAGAATATTACACTTCTTTGCCTTAATAACTTCTGGGTTGTTTTTGCAGTATCTTTTGTACTGTGAAGCACAGACTTTGGCTGAATTTGAGTGGACAGTATATCCCTATACACTTCAGAATTTAGCCGGCTGCTCCTGTCTTCTGTCACATCTTCACTAAACACTAGTGACCTACTGCCATTGGAATCCATGCATGCCCATGCCATGACACTGCATCCACTATGTTTTGCAGATGATGTGGTATGCTTCAGTTCATGAGTCATTCCAAACCTACTCCATACTTTTTACTTCCCATCTGTCCAAAGAATGCTGTTCCAGAACTGGGCTGGCTTTTTTAGATGTTTGTTGGCAAAATCTAATCTGTCCTTTCTATTCTTGAGGCTTATGAATGGTTTGCACCTTGTGTTGAATCCTCTGTTTTGACTCTCATGAAGTCTTCTCTTTATGGTAGGCTTGGATAATGATATGACTACCTCTTGGAGAGTGCTCTTCACTTGGGTGGGGTACGTATACCTGATGACAGGAACATCAACATGAATGTGAGCGACATAAAAATAACGATTAAGATCAGTACGACGGTCAGTATACATCTGCATACCTTAATATAGATGTGCAGCATTTGCGACAGCTCTTATAGCCGTCACCTTTCAATTGCGAATCAAGGAAAGTTGACGACTGGTGAGCACGTCATTCACACTGCTGACAGTGCGATGGCTGCTTTTAAGGGGCAACGTGTTGCTGAGCTCACCAGTGCATTCTTTTTTTCTCAGAATGGAACAAACAGTTGATTTGGTCATTCCTACAGTTTCTGATATTTCTCCAATGGATTTATTTTGGGTTCTGCAGCCTAAGAATGGCCTGTTTCATTTGTATTGAGATCTCCTTTGACAGCATGTTGTAGGTTCACAACAACAGCTTCCAAATGAATTGGAATGAACCCCAGACGTTTTGCTTGCTTAAATGATAAAGAAATAATAAAGGAATAGCCCACACTTGTCTGTGAAACAGCTTTTGAGTCAATTCTCCAATTAAGTTTGGTCCCTTGAAAAAGAAGTTGCTACATATTAAATAGTTGTAAATCCTAAACCCTTCCTCCAATTTGTATGTGAATATCCTCAAATTAAAGCTAATAGTCTACACTTTATGCCCATATGCATTTTATAACTGTAACTTGAATATGTTTTGGTAAACAACTAGAATAACAAAAATTGTGTCAGTGTTTAAATATATATGGACCTAACTGTATAAGTGCATGTTACGAGCCGCGGCGGTGCTCACTTCCTGTGCTCCCCAGCATCCCAGCCGTCACCATGACGACCGGGACGGGCTTAGCCTCCCTGCCGGTTATAGCGTTCCAGTTGTGTACTGTTGCTGACCTGCTCTGGATACTTTGATTGTTGGATATCTGTTGTGACCCTCTGCCTGTTTCTTGGACCTTGCCTGCTTGCCTGTGACCCTGACCTTTTGGCCTGTACCTTGGATTCTGCTGTTCTGCCCATGACCCTGACCCTTGTGCGTGTTTTCTGACTATTCTACCCTGCAACTGACCTCTGACCTCGGCTTTCGTCTGACCATCCATAGTATAACAAACCTAAACTACATTGGAGTTAAGTCCTGGGGGCATTCGAGTACCTGTGAGCGCCTCTAGCTCTACTGGAACGGCTGCTGCTTTAGGTGAAGACCTCCATCTATCAGTTCTGCAGGTTTGTTATCTGACCAGCAATAGTTTGATTAAGACTTAGGGCTAGATTTATTAAGATGCGAGTTTGGTGTCAGTTTTAAACTGCCACACTTCACCGGCGTTTTAGTAGTCCAAACTACCGCATTTACCACAAGGCGGTTTGAGGCTGCAATTTAAAATGCTAGCCATGTGTGGCAGATTGAAAACAGCTAAACCACCGGCGTTTGGTAAAAAATACCATCAAAACCGCCATAAAAAAGTTTTTCTAATACCTGCTTCTGAATGGCTTGAATTGGGAATGACCCTGCATTATGCAGTCAGTTTCGTTTAGGTTTGTCAGATCAAATTAAGGACTCTCTGGTGCAATACCCTTCACTTACCTCTCTGGAGGGACTTATGCAACTTATGCAACTCGCTATAAAGGTTGATAGACGCATCAAAGAAAGAAGAGCTGAGAAGGAATCACCTACCTCAATTACACTCTGTCACAAATCGGGATCTTAGCCGCACTTACCTCATCCGCCGCTGTCATATCACGGCTACCTGGGTCCCTTCTGGTCATCTGCAGCATTCCCGTTCTCCACACCTTCATTCGTAAACAAACACATACTGTCTGTCCTGCAGCATGGGCGCGGCCATCTTGGATGCAGTCAGGTGATCATTCCAAACCAACCAGATTCAGAAGCTGTGATCACATGAACTGATCAGCCAATAGTTGTTTGGGACATCCTATTTAAACCTGCTGCTGTGATCTGTTCATTGCCAGAACAACACACTTCTCTCCAGAGGATAGTTCTTGGCTCCAGTGTTCCTGACTGCATTACAAGTGCAGTAATCCTGTCTGCACTCCTAAGTGCAGTGTTCCTGACTGCATTACAAGTGCAGTAATCCTGTCTGCACTCCTAAGTGCAGTGTTCCTGACTGCATTACAAGTGCAGTGTTCCTGACTGCATTACAAGTGCAGTGTTCCTGACTGCATTACAAGTGCAGTGTTCCTGACTGCATTACAAGTGCAGTGTTCCTGACTGCATTACAAGTGCAGTGTTCCTGTCTACATTTCCAGACTGCTAATTCCCCTGCTATATTCTACAATCAGCACGAACATGAGCAAGAAGTTCATCCAGGCTGCTAAGTTCTGTTTCACTCCTGCTCCAGCTAGTCCCAAGGGTCCCGAATCGGATCAAGAAATTCAGACGACCGTGACAGTTTGTTCTGGCCAAATGGATCCGCTAGGGGAACATACCCCGAGGGAGGACTCTGTCCAAATATTAGCTGAACGCATTGAGAGACAAGAAACTAACCAGGGGCAAATTTTGAGATTGCTGCAGGATGTTTCTACACGTATGGATACCTTGCAGTTATTCCGCAGTCAACCATCCCATACTCCGCCTGAGCCAGTAATACCTGCTTCACTACTTACTTCATCCAGACTCCACCTTCCCACGCCAGCTAAATACAATGGCGATCCGAAGAATTGCCGCGGGTTTCTCAACCAGTGTAGTATACACTTTGAATTACAACCCGGAAATTTCCCCACTGCACGTACCAAAACTGCTTATATTGTTTCGCTACTATCAGGGCAAGCTCTGGCATGGGCATCACCGCTCTGGGAAAAATCTGACCCAATTTTATTTGACATTGATAGCTTCCTGTCTACCTTCCGCAGAATATTCGACGAGCCTGGAAGAACAACGTCAGCCGCTTTAGATATTCTGCGCCTTCGGCAAGGGCAGCAGTCTGTTGGCCAATATGCCGTTCAATTTCAAACACTTTCCTCTGAACTATCTTGGAATAACGATGCTCTTGTTGCGGTTTTCTGGCAGGGCCTGTCTGACCACATTAAGGATGTATTAGCGTCTCGGGACTTACCTACAACGCTAGACCAATTGATTACCACCTGCAATCGGGTTGATCTTCGGTTCAGAGAAAGAACTCTAGAAAAGAGGAGGCTGAAACACCCCAAGTTCCACCCTATTCAACGGGTCCGTGTACCGTCTCCTTTCCCTGAAGGACCCATGCAATTAGCCAAAGCACGTCTTTTACCCACCGAGCGAGAACGGCGAGTTAGAGAGAAACTTTGCTTATACTGTGCCAGTTCCGGACATCTGTTACATCATTGTCCTCGTAAGCCGGGTAAACACAACCTCCTAGCTGACAATGAGGAAGTGAGCCTAGGAGTGGCTCTTCGCTCCCCACAAGGCAAGGACTGTATTATCCCAGTCACTCTGAAACACGCTCAAGGCTCCCAATACATTTCAGCCCTGCTGGATTCTGGAGCAGCTGGGAATTTCATGTCTGCCAGATTAGCTGCTGAACTAGCCATTCCACTAGAGAAAATTCCAGTGACCATCTTTCTCTCTGCGGTTGACGGTAGCCGTATTCCAGGGGGTACCATTACGCATCAGACTTCTCCAGTGACGCTCCAAATAGGAGTTCTGCATTCCGAGTCTCTTACCTTTTTGGTCATCCCAGAAGCCACTAGCCCTGTGGTTCTCGGGTTTCCATGGCTTCAAACGCATAACCCCCATATTGACTGGTCGACTCCACAAATCCTGGCGTGGGCTCCAACTTGTTTCGGGTCCTGTTTACAACGTGTTCTTCCACATTGCTCCACCTCTGATAAGGAAGTTTTGCCAGTTCCTTCTGCCTACCAAGAGTTCACAGACGTTTTCAGTAAGCAGGCCGCTGAAACTCTACCACCTCATCGGGATTGGGACTGTCCCATTGATCTTGTTCCGGGTAAAACCCCACCGCGTGGCAGAGTCTACCCTCTTTCTATCCCTGAGACAAAATCTATGTCTGAATATGTAAAATAGAACTTGGAAAGGGGCTTTATTCGCCCATCCTCTTCACCGGCAGGAGCCGGGTTCTTTTTTGTAAAAAAAAAAGATGGTGGATTACGTCCCTGCATCGATTACCGAGGTCTCAACGACATTACCATCAAGAACCGGTATCCTCTGCCCCTCATCACAGAGTTATTTGACAGAGTCAAAGGTGCGCAAATATTTACGAAGTTGGATCTCCGCGGGGCCTACAATTTGATCCGTATCAGGCGTGGCAATGAATGGAAAACCGCCTTTAACACCAGGGATGGGCACTACGAGTATCTTGTCATGCCATTTGGTCTGAGCAATGCCCCAGCGGTTTTTCAGAATTTCATAAACGAAATCTTTCGGGACTTACTGTACCATACTATTGTGGTATATTTGGACGATATCCTCGTTTTCTCCTCTGATATCCAGTCCCATCGCAGACATGTTAAAGAGGTCCTCAGCCGTCTCAGAAGGAATAAACTGTATTGCAAGCTTGAAAAATGCACCTTCGAAGTTGAATCCATTCCATTCTTGGGGTATATCATCTCGGGCACCGGTCTCCGTATGGACCCAGAGAAGGTGCAAGCTATTCTTAACTGGCCTCAACCATCTACACTAAAGGCAGTACAGCGATTTCTGGGATTTGCTAACTACTATCGAAAATTTATTCGTGGCTACTCTACTGTAGTAGCACCACTCACCGCCCTCACCAGGAAAGGAGCTAATCCTGCCAAGTGGTCTGAAGAAGCCCAATCTGCTTTTCAACTTCTGAAACAAGCATTTATTTCTGCTCCCATACTGAGGCAACCAGATTTAACCTGTCCATTCTACTTGGAAGTTGATGCCTCATCTGTCGGAGTAGGGGCAGTTCTCTCCCAAAAACCAGCTGATGAGCAATGGCATCCCTGCGGGTTCTTCTCCCGAAAATTTTTACCAGCTGAACGAAATTATGCCATAGGGGACAAAGAGCTGCTTGCCATCAAATTGGCGCTTGAAGAGTGGAGACATTTACTTGAGGGAGCTCGTTATCCTGTCACAATATACACGGATCACAAGAATCTGCTCTACCTTAAAACTGCACAGTGCATGAATCCACGTCAGGCCCGATGGGCACTATTCTTTTCTCGATTCGATATCCATGTCACCTTCCGTCCCGGTTCCAAAAATCGCAAGGCCGATGCTCTGTCACGTTCTATGGTAAAAGAAGAAGATTCCATCATTGTGGATCCACGGCCTATTATCAGCCCACTCAGCATCGCAGTCAGTAGACCCGACAATACACCTCCCCAGGGGAAAACTTTTGTTCCTGAGAATCTGCGTAAAAAATTGCTCCAATGGGCACATTGTTCCAGATTTGCCGGTCATGCTGGCATCCGCAAAACTCAATCTTTCATATTGAGAAGCTACTGGTGGCCTACGCTTCATCAGGATGTTCAGCAATTTGTTTCCGCATGTGGCAGCTGTGCCCAACATAAAAGTTCAAGACAATCTTCAGCTGGTCAACTTTTGCCTCTGCCTATTCCCACCAAACCCTGGACCCATATTTCTATGGACTTTGTTTCCGAATTGCCCAATTCTAATAATTTCAATACCATCTGGGTCATCGTTGACCGATTCTCTAAAATGGCGCATTTTGTTCCTCTCCGTGGACTCCCATCAGCACCTATCCTGGCTCAGCAATTTATAAAGGAGATCTTCCGTTTGCATGGGTGTCCTGAAGAAATCGTCCCAGATAGAGGAGTTCAGTTTGTGGCGAAATTCTGGAGATCCTTGTGCCAAGCACTACAGATCAAACTAAACTTCTCTTCGGCCTATCATCCCCAATCCAACGGGCAAACGGAAAGAGTTAATCAAGACCTAGAAACATTTCTCCGTTTGTACATATCCTCTTCTCAAGACGACTGGGTAGATCTGCTTCCTTGGGCAGAATTTGCTCATAATAATCATTATCACGAATCCTCTGCTTCCACTCCATTTCATACGGTCTATGGCCTACACCCCAGGGTACCCTTGTTTACTCCACTTCCTACAGCCTCAGTACCTGCCTCTGAAGTTTTCCTAAAGAATTTTTCAGGCCACTGGCGCCAGGTACGGGAATCTCTACTTAAAGCGTCCCAACGCTACAAAATTCAGGCCGACAAAAAGCGACGAGCCATTCCAAGCTTGAAACCCGGAGACAGAGTCTGGCTGTCTACTCGCAATCTACGCCTCAGAGTTCCATCTATGAAATTCGCTCCTCGCTTTATTGGACCGTTTAACATCTCCCGAGTCATCAATCCAGTGTCCTACAAATTACATCTACCATCTTACCTCAGGGTACCCAACACCTTCCATATCTCTCTCTTGAAACCACTGGTGCTAAATCGGTTTTATACACCCAAACTGGTTTCTCCTGAAGTGCAGACTGAACATGGTGACGAATATGAAATTAAAGAGATCTTGGACTCTCGGTTTCGACATAAAACCTTACAATATCTAGTCGACTGGAAGGGCTATGGTCCAGAAGAGAGGGCCTGGATCAAAGCTTCTGATGTTCACGCTCCATCTCTCATCAAAAAATTTCACCGCAAGTTTCCAACTAAGCCCCAATCTAAGTGTCCAGTGGCCACTCGTAAGGGAGGGGGTACTGTCACAAATCGGGATCTTAGCCGCACTTACCTCATCCGCCGCTGTCATATCACGGCTACCTGGGTCCCTTCTGGTCATCTGCAGCATTCCCGTTCTCCACACCTTCATTCGTAAACAAACACATACTGTCTGTCCTGCAGCATGGGCGCGGCCATCTTGGATGCAGTCAGGTGATCATTCCAAACCAACCAGATTCAGAAGCTGTGATCACATGAACTGATCAGCCAATAGTTGTTTGGGACATCCTATTTAAACCTGCTGCTGTGATCTGTTCATTGCCAGAACAACACACTTCTCTCCAGAGGATAGTTCTTGGCTCCAGTGTTCCTGACTGCATTACAAGTGCAGTAATCCTGTCTGCACTCCTAAGTGCAGTGTTCCTGACTGCATTACAAGTGCAGTGTTCCTGACTGCATTACAAGTGCAGTGTTCCTGACTGCATTACAAGTGCAGTGTTCCTGACTGCATTACAAGTGCAGTGTTCCTGACTGCATTACAAGTGCAGTGTTCCTGTCTACATTTCCAGACTGCTAATTCCCCTGCTATATTCTACAATCAGCACGAACATGAGCAAGAAGTTCATCCAGGCTGCTAAGTTCTGTTTCACTCCTGCTCCAGCTAGTCCCAAGGGTCCCGAATCGGATCAAGAAATTCAGACGACCGTGACACACTCTTTTCTATGTCTCCTACTACTATGGAAGCTGCAGAACCTATGCAGCTAGGGGCTTACCGCCTTTCTCCGGAGTAAAGAACTAGGAGACGTACCTTAGTTCTTTGTTTATACTGTGGAACCAAATGTCACCTTCTTCGTTCCTGTCCCAATAAATCGGGAAAAGAACAAGCCTAGAGAGTGCCAAGTCTCTTGGGATCCCTCTAATGAAAATCGACACAGCAATCACTGTTTGTGGTCTGGGTGGAGTCCCTTTACCCAGGGGCAGGATTTCCTACAAGACTCCGCCATTACAACTAACGGAGGGATCTATTCATTCAGACACCCTGTCCTTCTATCTCATTAATTGCCCTTCTGTTCCACTTATTCTGGGTCATCCCTGGCTCCATCTCCATAACCCAGTCATTGATTGGAGCTTAGGAGAGATTGTCCGCTGGAGTTCTCATTGTTCTCAAATTTGTCTGACCCTGTCCCTTAGGTTTCTGCAGCCCCTACCTGAACAACTTCCTCTAACTTATCGTGAGTTTCAGGATGTGTTTTCCTAAAAGGCAGCTCACTCTTTGCCTCCACACCGTGACTTTGATTGCACTATTGATCTAATTCCAGGATCTAAATTGTCTAAAGGAAGGTTATACTCTCTCTCTGGTCCTGAAACTAAGGCAATGCAAGAATATGTGGAGGAAAATCTACAGAAAAGTTTTATTAGACCTTATAAATCCCTAGTGAGAACTGGGTGTTTTTTCATGTCTAAAAAGGACGGTGGTCTACGCCCTTGCATTGATTTTCTAGGATTAAACAAAATCACCATTAAAAACACTTATCCGCTCCCACTCATCTAAGTTCTGTTTGGCCAACTTAGAGATGCTACTGTTTACACCATGATTGATCTGCGTGGTGCTTACAACCTCATATGCATCAGGAAAGTCGATGAGTGGAAGAATGCATTGAACACCCAATCTGCTCATTATGAGTACTTGCTCATGCCTTTCGGCCTGTGTAATGCACCCACCGTCTTCCAAGATCTTATCAATGAGGTTCTCCATTATTTTCTTGGACAGTTCGTTGTAATGTACCTGGATGACGTCCTGACTTATTCTCAGTCTCTGCCACAGGATCGATTCCATGTCAAACAGGTCCTCCTAAGACTTAGAGAGCATCACCTCTTTGCCAAACTTCAAATATGTGAGTTTGAAGTTCAGAAGGTGTCCTTCGGATATGTAATCTGGGTTGACTCAAGACCTTGGTAATACCATTCACCAATTCCAGAAAGTAGCTCCTTCAGAAATACCGGCAGGCCACTTACTTGTTCCAATTCATCTACGAAGAGCAGTTCTTTCTAAGGCCCACAAGAACAAGTCTGCCGGGAATCCATGTATCTCCAAAACTGATAAGATTCTTTCGCGCTCTATGTGGTGGCCTTCTTTGTCCTCTGATGTCGAAAATTTTGTTCTTTCTTGTGAAGATTATGCAAAAAACAAAACTTCCAGCAGCTGCCCCTCAGGCCCACTTATGCCCTTGTCTACTCCTATGAAACCCTGGACTCATTTGTCAATGGATTTTATTGTGGATTTGACAACAGTCTGCAGGGTGTCAAATCAGCAAACGCAAGAAGTGTCAATATTAACCGGGTCAGCAACAATCAGGGATAAACAATACCAAACAACAGGCAGAAGAGAAATCAGGAACATTTCGGGTCAGAATACACAGGAATCAGCCAGAATAGGCATAGAAACGCTGGAGTAAAGGTATGGAGCTTAATACTCTGGTACAGATCTGTGCACAGATCAGGTTTAAATAGCTGAGCTGATGAGTAAGGCGGATCACATGACCACAGGTTCAGAGCTGCTCTTAAAGGGCCAGGTGCCTTCTACTGCACAGAGTATGATTGTGGCACAGGGTTGTGCGCCTTGAGTGGAGGGAAGAATATAGGGAGCTGGCCAGACAGCAGGTTTAAAAAGTAACAGCCGGACTCCGATGTGTGACAGACCACAATTGTACCAATTTGCTGCAGGGGGCTCACTCCTAATGGAACGCTCTGATTGGCTGTCGTGAGTGTAAAAGGCAGAGAGGGCTTAGCCTTGTTGCCAGTGATTGTGTTTGTTCTTACATTTGTGAAGTCTGCTGTGTTGTTGCTCTATTTGTCTTCTCATTTCCTGTTGTCTGAACTTTTTCCTGTCCCTGGATTTTCCCTGTCTGCTGCCCATCTTGACCTTTAGCTTTGTTTCTGAACCTCGTTGTTCACTGCCTGCTCGTAACTGTCACACTTCTCAATGCAGAAATCACAGCTAAGGAGCCTGGAATATGGTGAATCACACAATGTTTATTGCAGTTTGGTACAAATCGGATAGTGTGGACATAGAGTAAGGATTGCAGGAGGTTGCAGAAGGCAACTAACAGGAACGTGGCTGATACAGGAGAACAGGTAAGATGAAGAAATCCCAGGGAACAGGTGAACCAGGAGCACAGCAGGGTACAGCACAGCAACATACAACAGCAACAACAACAATGTCCAGCAAGGTATACTGGGAGTGACAAGTATAAGTAGAGAGACACCCAGGTGCAAAAGATAATTGGTGCAACAAGTTAACCCCTGGTGATGAAAGGAAAGGCACAATAGCAGCACCTCTGGTGAACAGAGGCACTGCAAATAATACATAACAGTTCAAGGTCCAGGAGCCCGTTTCTGCCAATGCAAACAGCATGCAATGCAGATGGCTCCAGGCAGATACTGACAGCTACCTGCCTTGACCATTTGCATCTTCTCTGATGCCTTTGTACACTGCCTGGTATACTACTACACAATCCACCAGTTTCTTCCAGTCTCTATACCCCTTCACTACCTACCACCTTAAATAAATTCCTACTAGTCTGAACTCAAGTCCTGAGGGCATCCAAGTATCTGAGAGAATATTGCTCTCTACGAGAAAGGTGGATTGCTATAGGTGAAGACCTCTCACCTAGTTCATTCTAAGAAAATATATGGTGTACAGCAGTAGCCCTTACACCTGTATCACTACTCAAAAAGGACATTGAGAGTTTTACTAAACTAAAGCACACAGACTCAAAATCCTTTAACCTACTCTACTCCACCCAGCATAAACGGGTTTCACCAAAGGCAGAGACACTCTGTGCACAATATAAGACATTTGTTTGCTGCAATGATAAAAACTGGATGCAGATAAAGCATTTGACTGCATTTCTCGCCTAATTAGTTCTTTAAATTTCAGCATTCTGGTCCCACCTCTTTATATGTTTTCAGAACATTATATAATCACCCAAAGACTTTCTTGACAATTAACAATAGGACTACACCAACCTTCTCCATAAGCAGGGGCACAAGGCAGGAATGCCCCCTATGCCCTCTCCTCATTAATATACCAATGAATCAATTTTTAATACACTTACACAAGGTGGCTAACAGGGGATAAATATAAGCACAACTGATCTTAAGAGATCTGCTTTTGCAAATGACATACAGCTTAACATAACTGATAGAAAGCCATACCTTTAATGCTACAAAAACTAGCAAAATATGAAATCATAACAGGATTTCTAGTAATAATAATCTTCCTATGTGTCATCTACAAGCATACTTACTAAATCTGATATTAAAATCTTAAACAAGACCTTTCAAAAAATGTTATGATCTAAGAAGTGTACAAGAACATCATTACTTCGATTACAACAGCCTCACAATCTTGGATGGGAAAACTTGTCAAATATTAAAGAGAATAACTTGCAAATTACATATATGACATAAATACACCACCTATGGCTGGGTACACACTATATAAAAGTTCTCCCGAAGCAATATCCTTAACGATTGTAAAGGGGGCTGCAGGATACTGGCGTGTCGGTCCGCATGTGTTCCACTTCGTCTGTTGGAACACACAACCACTTCCTTATTCGTGTTGTTCGCACAACCATGCTGCATTCAGTATATGTCACAGTCAGTCCAATAGCCAATCGCTGAATCCCAATGCATTTCGTCTTACAGAATTTCTCAAGGGTACACACGCGGACCACAACGCCAGTATTCTGCAGCCCACTCTACAGAAAACATTGCTTGTCTGGCAGTGAGAGTGGTTAATCAAAGGAGGTCATCAGGCGCTGGGGAAGACGCCAGCACTCGTCCAGGTGAGAATGCCTTCTATTTTCATACAGCGGAGGACACGCTTTGGAATACAGATACTACATATTAAGTCTGGTTTTCATCTCAATGCTATTGTTATTTTTATTTTTGGTATCCAAATTTGGGATTTTAAAGTTCTTCTTTTTTTTTTTTCTTCTTTTGTCTCAAGAACTATTATTTAATATCATTTTTTCTATGCATGCAATTTTATTTTTATATGGCCATAATCTTACTGATGGTTTGAAGTTTTTTTAGTACTTAGTATTTATTGTTGATACTCCAGAATAAATAAGAATCGTGATTAGAGGTTGTGGCGCCTGGTTTACTATATTGATCCGTAACGATTGTACCTATGCTTACAAAAAAAAAAGTCCCGATCAGCATGCCGAATCGTATACACACTAAACACATTTTACACAATTTACTTTCAGATCTGCACTCTTTATCTGTGATAACCATCGGCTGAAAAGATTGTGACTCTGCACACTCCATAGAGATCTATCGACACTGCTGGTCATGACTGAATACACAATGCAGAATTGGAACAACATCATTCCATTGTTGGATGAGATTTTTAGTTCAGATTAAAAATATCAAATGAATCCATGAATAAATTGAGCTGTTAAGTTGTAAAATGTGAAGACAGAGAGTCTGATGTAAATGTATTTGATGGTTTTGCACATCCCAGTGTGAGAAGATAACCATGTCACCTGTAGCAGCTTCAAAGAGCTCTTGCTGTTAGTCTTGGACTCCTGAATAGACTTTGTGGGGTCGGTCACAGCTGGACATCCTTGCAGCCCAAGGCAGCATTTTGCAGGCTTATACAGGTAAATAGAAATATGAGCTTCAAAGGAAAAATGCCTTATGCCTTCATAGTTCATATTTTGGGAAATCCGGGTGTTACTCCATACTTAGGAGCAGAAATCACACCAGGATTGTGAATGATAGGTACAGGTGGTATCCGTGAACAGCTAAAATCACATATCTTTGGAAAAGGTATGCCACATTGTCAATATTCCATTATGTTTGGTATTTAAATGTGCGGGAAGTTTTAAACGGTTTATTGAAGGGAAAGTCTCTGGGATATATCTGAGAAAAGCTAAGACAGGTCAAAACTTAGGAATAGTTTTGAACAAACCTTAGGTTTGTCCCAAGGGACATTTCCGCCCCCACATTAGCATTCACACTGCCCTTGTGAATGCCATCCCAATTGAGTTTGCTTGAAAACCTATGTTTTGAAGAGACAAGTTGTCAGCATCTTGGGGTTCAATCTAATTGAAGGACTGTCCATCTATTCTGCCTGTCCCAGGCATACAGATTATTATATGTAAGTGTCCCATTTGTTTTTATAACTGTTTGCAATTTTTTACTTGTATGTCAAATCTTTATCTAATTGTTTTTTATTCTCTCTAAGCATTGTACTTTTTGTGTATTAAATCTAACAATTTAATAGTTCTGTTCTTATTGCTCTAAGATGAATTCATTGCCTGTTTAGAAGAGACAGATTGCTTGGTTGGATTAACTCTTTAGAAACCAGTGTGCGAAGGGTTAACTGTTTAGCTACCAGAGCACACAGTGTGCACAATTTAGTGATTAAGTCATAGGCTTGCTACGGGCCTTATACCTAGATGGTGGCAGTTGCTGAGAGGTGTGAAGCGTGTGCCTGTGTTAGGAAAAGGGACCAGCGAAATCTGTAGCCTTAGAGAAAGAGGTGAGCGTGAGATTTGGGCTGGAATCCTGTATGTTCCCTTACAGTAAGTTTCCAAGTCATAAGTGCGAAGAGGCCGTTTGTGACAAATAAAGGGGGTCAGGAACAGTTTCCTGACAAAACAGAGGTGATATATTGTATGACTGTTGGAATATATGATAAGATATCTAATCAGGGAGTAGCTAGAGGGGCTTATCCCTGACAGTGCCGCACGCTTGTTTAGAACAAGTCTTTAGTCTAGACACTCACCTTATAGCCCTATTAAATACTAACTTTGTCTGCCTCCCAATAAATATTCAGATAATCCTCTCATATATTTCGTGGGTGGGGTGTGGCAGCAGGTACATTCAAAATCAAAACTCTCTCCACAGTACTCTTTCTTCCTCCAGCTAGTTTCAATTATCAAAATTCTGTTAAGCACTTTGTTAGTCATAAACCTTCACAGAAGGTTAAACCTGGAACAACAAATACAAGACAAAATATGTGTAATCTATTTACTTTAATTAGTATCAACATATTATTACAGTTTTATTATTCTTTCGATAACAGAAATAACAGTCTTGTTAAAGTACAACTTGTTGTTTTCATGCTGAAACAGTTTGATTGTTTAAGAACCTATTTGTTGTTACTTAGTGCTATAACATCTTCTAATAAAAAGAATTATGAAAGAGGCACAAAAAATAAATTGTTAATAAAAATGGTCCTTCTACTCACACCTATTTCAGCATCTATTTTAGAATTGTGAATGATAAATCCCACGAGTAAGCGTAGTACAGCTTTAAGCAGTGACTGTGACAGAATGGACCTCCTGTGCCATCCTGGCCATGTTGCTGGGGACCAACTGGGCTTGCCTTGCCACCGCCCCCTTTCTTTATCCCAAATTGTGCAGTAGGAGGGGCTTGTTGTTGCCACCACTAGGCTCCCTCGCCGGCACCTAGAACCACTTCTTTCTGGTGGGTAACTCTCGCTGATAGTGTACCTTCTTGCTGGGCACCTGGACTGGTACACCTGACCTCTTCCTTTAGATCAGGGTTGCTGTGAATGGTTTCCCGTAGCCTATCACACTGGCCATAGCTGTAGGGTAGTGGGCAGAGTGTTGGTACTAGATGCTGGGTTCCAACCTTAGAACAGCTGGATAATGAATTAGATTGGTCTAATCTGTAGGTCACAGGAATTACAGCAGGTTAGTAGTTGTCAAACAGGATCTTCAAGCAGTGATGTTTTATTAGCTCAAGTAGTCCTAATAAGGACTAGTTTGCAGTACTAGCAAACTTTCCAGAAGTGACAGATGGAATGAAACATTACATGGTAAAAACAGTGCTCTTTTTATACAGATTCTGACATTCACGTGGCAGATGGTAACCCAGCCCCTGTCCCAGCTGGCACTACAATATCTGATATATCACATTCAGTAATTACCATTAGGAAGTAATATATCCTCTAACCTTAGAGCTAACAAAATATATCAACTTTATCAAAATTTACATTAATCTGTTTCCTAAAACTTACTGTCTACTGTCACTCACCAGACTGTGAGTGCTTCTTGCTGTATGTTTAGGAACCGTGGCCGTCCACCATCCTGAGGGTCTGCGCATGTGCAGCCCTTTCAAACCTTCAGTACATGTTCCTTTTAGTTAATTGGCTGATCAGGCAACACTCCCTATTTAAAGCACCTGATGTCTATACCTCGTTGCCTGATCTTGGAGTCTCATTCCCCATGAGCCTCTGAAGGTGTTCCTGTGTTTCCTCGTGTATTCAGCCTAGCTGATTCCTGTGGTTTCCAGACCACTTCAACTCTCATGTGGTTTTCAGACCACTTCAACTCTCCTGTGGTTTCCAGACCACTTCAGACTCTCCGGTGTTTCATCGTGACTGCTCCAGCTGATTCCTATCCGCTGCCTCCGTGCACTACAGTTACCAGCTCACTTCAACTCTCCTGTGTTTCATCGTGACTGCACTAGCTGATTCCTATCCGCTGCCTCCGTGCACTACAGTTACCAGCTCACTTCAATCTCTCCTGTGTTTCATCGTGACTGCTCCAGCTGATTCCTATCCGCTGCCTCCGTGCACGACAGTTACCAGCTCACTTCAACTCTCCCGTGTTTCATTGAGTCTGCACCAGCTGATTCCTATCCGCTGCCTCCGTGCTCAACAGTTCCAGCTCACCTCAACTCTCCCGTGTTTCATCGTGACTGCACCTGCTGATTCCTATCCGCTACCTCCGTGTATCTGCAGTGTCCTGCTTATCGTTACCTTCCAGTACTCCTCGTGTCTGCAGCTAGCTGATCCGCTCTCCGTGCTTCTACAGTGTTCCTGCCTATGTCAACTCGCCTGTCTGCATTGGATCAACGCTCCGCTGCTGTCTTCTCTGCCATACCACTTCTACTCTTCAGTGATCTCCAGGTGTCCAGTTCTATATACTACTGCTTCCTGAGTATTGTTTCCATCGTTGCTGGTCTACCTACCTGTGCGCTGCACCTACCTGGTTACCGCTTCCATTTGCCTGGGACTTCGTATCCTGCCGGCCTCCTGCCGCTCAGGTATCCCTGCACTCCTTTCTGACAGCCTGCTCTTCTGAACCACGGTATGCATACTTATCATTGACTGTCCTGGTGTATTGCATACCTTGCTGGACTGAGTTGTTCTTCTCTGGAGTTGCCTATCCATTGAGACTATTGCCATCATTTGACTGTGTTACCTTGTAGTCTGGATAGTGCCTGTGACTTTGTATATTTGTGCAGTGCTGCTCAGTTATTATTACTTTGTGCATATCATCGTGGGATCAAGTTCAGTGTGCCCGTGTATACTCTGCATTACATTTATCTCCCCATGCTCCTCCTCACATATATATTTCAGTGGTACAACTTGCTATGGCAGACCACTGATTCCTGTTTCCTGTGTCACCTGTTTTCAGTATCCTTCCACATAGCAGTGGTACAACTTGCTAACGCAGACCACTGACTTCCTGGATACCTCCACCTGGATTCCGTTCGCTCACCTAGACAGCGGTACAACTTGCTAACGCAGACCGCTGACTCTCATCACCTCCTCGTTACTTCTGGACATTCCTCCTCACTATAGCAGTGGTACAGCTTGCTATCCGCAGACCACTGACTACCCTCACGTTTCCTTTGTCCATTCAGTTCCTCGTGTACTATTACCTATATATTACCAGTGCTGCTAGTCATAGACTTTCCACGAGCATTCTCTACCATCTGCTGTCTCCTGTTCTGTGATCACCCCGCTACCAGAGTACCATATTACCACCTATACTGCTCTGGTAAGTCCATCACCTGGTGATTCCTGGGTAAAGACTCCTAGTGCCCGTGACATCTACATTGTTCAGAGGTTTCATGACTCCTTAACAAGACATTATAACAGGCAAAGCCCCCCTGCTGTGCGTTCAGGCTAAAAAGACCTGTGGGTCACTCACAAATGAAAAAGGTCTAAATAGCTTAATTGGGATTTCCTCTAGAAAAGTTACAAAACTAAATCATGTCATACTGTCTCAGAAATCAATACATTTCCATACAAAATACATACATATATACACAAATCAGTACATTTGCAATGATATTAATTGGTGCACTGCTCTATTCATTTAAATAAATGCATACAAAAAGTTATTTATAAGTGATCCAGCCACAGTGACATTAAGCAATTTATTGAAGTGAAATGGTAGGTAAATTACATTATATCATCAGCAAAATATGACTTTATTCAGGCAAGAAGCTAGTTTGAAGGCCAGTAACTTAATACCCCTATTTAGAAGGGAAATCAGACAATATTGTTTAGGGTACAACGTGTCCTTCCACATTTTGAAAATTAAAGATATTGAAGTCTAATTCCAGTCAAGTGGAAGACCCTTGTCTGTTATGATATGAGTAAACAAAATGGCAATATATGAGGCTAGTAAGTCTCCAATCTTTTTATAGGACCGAAGCTGTCAAGGTGTTGTGCTTTGTGTAATTTTCACCACTGAAATAACATTAACAGGGAGGAAGGAAGGTTAACAGAGTAAAGATTTTGAAATGAAACCTGGAAACAAATGTAAATGGTGTCAGTATTTCAAGGCTAAAAATCTGTTTACCCACATTCACGTCCTTTATATTATCTTAGTATCTCGGTGAGAGAAACATATATTTTGGAACTCAAACTTCTGAGTGTGGCCAACAAAGACAAAATGTAGTATGTGCGAAAGATGGTAATATTCCAAAGCTGATACTTGATATTTCTAAATAGACACCTCCAAACAGTAATGTGAGTAACCAACCACAAAATGGCCGACATGAAGCAGACTCATCCGTATCCATCAAGCAGAAAATCCTCTCTCCAATTCTGGTGGAAAGAGTGGATTCTGAACTATAGGGGCCACACCTGAGTGGGACAATGTTTGTTTTTATTTAAATTAAATTAATCACCAAATTCTCAACAAGTGCAGAGATAGTGCACTTTGTTCATTCTGAGGTCATCCCCCAAACATGCTTCAAAAACATCTAAGGCACTTATTCTTCCCCATTGAATCACCAGCACTCTTTCCCCCAATCATGCACTCCCCATATCCCTCTCCTCGATGTGCTCATCTGCCCCATCTCTTCCCCGATGCACTCTCTTCCTCCACTCCTTTCCTACATCCACATTCCTTGCAGCCATTTGGCAATGGTGATCACTCCAGAATGCCATCAGCACTACTAGAGGACAATGAGCAGATGCAGGTGGGCCGATCATCTCACATCTTCTCTGTCTCAAACCTGCAAGAATTGCTGCTCTATATTATTAGTCACAAAATAAAGCTGAAGGTCTTACTTAAAGCTGCATTACCACCTAAAGTGGGGAACACAGAATCAGGACAGTTGGCAGACTGGCCTGCTCTCACCTACCTGTTCTTGAGGCTTTCATTATATGCTGCTGCTGGTTCTTAAGCTCAGTTGCTGTTTGTCATGATCCTGAAATGTTGGAACCCTCTCCCTCTCCCAAACCAACCCGGCGTTAAATCAATAGCACCCACGATTTAATAAGTAGACATCCCTCTCTTGAATCAGACACGACATTAAATTAATAACATTCACATTTAATAAATAGACCTATTTCACCATCACCTGTCCTGACATTAAATTATTAGTATTCACATTTAATAAATAAACTGCCCAGATATTAAATGATTAGTATTCACACTTAATAAATAACCCTCTTTATGCATAAACAGCCCACATTTAATTATTAACCCCCAAGCCACCCCTGCATTAAATAAATAGTCCCAGAACCCCACCTTAAATTAAGTACTACCATAACCCCCTATTACTTTAAATAGTCCCCACCATCACTACACCAATAAATTAGTATCTCATACTGTTAAAGGACAAGCCCTCCACATTAAATCAATAGCCTATGCACCCCCAGCCACATTACATGAAGAGCCCACCTTGCCCCCACACTTACCTTCTTCACTACCCAACCCCATGTCAGTTCTCCCAACCTTCTCCCCCCCCCACTGGTTCTCTTCACCAAGAATCTTCTTACCCCCCAGCCCCAGTTCTCTCCACATCTGCAAATAAATGTATGAAATTTGAATAGAATCAATAGCTATGATCATCATCATTTATTTATATAGCGCCAACAGATTCCGTAGTGCTTTACAATTAGGGACAAACAGTAATAATACAATACTGGGTAATACATACATACAGAGAGGTAAGAGGGTCCTGCTCGCAAGCTTACAATCTATAGGACAATAGTTTGATACACAAGGGTAAGTGCTATTATCATATTGAATATTTGTCCAGCTAGAATGCAAAGGTTACAAAGTATTAAGTGGGCTGTATACTCAGTCACACAACTATGTTGGTCAGAGGGGTATTGTCTTGTGTTAGCTGTGTAGAGGGTGGTAATAGGGTAACCTAGGGAGATTAAGAGTGTGGTAGAGGAATATGATAAGCTTATTTGAAGAGGTGGGTTTTCAGAATACGCTTGAAAGTTTGAAGACTAGAGGAAAGTCTTATTGTGCAAGGGAGGGAATTCCACAAAGTTTGTGCAGCACGAAAAAGAGTTCTGTGACCGAGAATGGGAGGATGTGATGAGAGTGTAAGAGAGACGTAGATCTTGTTCAGAACGGAGGTGTCTAGTTGGGAGATATTTTGAGACAAGTGAGGAGATGTATGTCAGTGCAATTTTGTTGATGACCTTGTATGTTAGTAGAAGAATTTTATATTGGATTTGCTGAAATACAGACAACCAATGTAGAGACTGACAGAGTGGTTCAGCAGTGGAAGGACGATTTGCAACTAAAATCAATATGGCCTCTGCATCCAAAATAGATTGTAGGGGTTTGAGTCTGAATTTTGGAAGACCAGTAAGGAGGAAATTGCAATAGTCGATGCGGGGAATGAGTGCATGAATTAAAGTTTTTGCAGTGTCCTGTGTGAGATATATATGTTTTTTGGAATTTTTTTTAGATGTATGCTGCATGATGTAACCATAGATTTGATGTGGGGAACAAAGGATAGTTGTGAATCAAGGAATACCTAGGCAGAGAGCTTGCGGCGTGGTCATGTTATCAACAGAAATAGAAATGTCAGGCAAGACGCTTTGATGGTGGGTGGGAATATTATTAATTCTGTTTTTAAAAGTTTGAGTTTGAGCTGACGAGAGGACATCCAAGATGGGATGGCAGAAAGACAGTCAGTAATGCGAGACACAGATGTTGAGAGATCAGGAGAGGATAGAAAAATGTGTGTATCATCTGCAAAGAGATGATACTGAAATCCAAAGGAGCGTATTAGTTTTCCATTGAAGTGGTGTAGATAGAGAATACCAGAGGACCTAGGACTAAGCCTTGTGGAAGCCCAACTGATAAAGGATGTGGAGCTGTGGTGGATCCAGAGAAATTAACACTGAAAGAGCAAATAGCTTGGTAGGATGAGAACCAGGATAGGACAGTGTTTTGAAGAGTGGTCACCAGTGTCAAATGCAGCAGAAAGATCCAGGAGCATTAGAAGAGAGTAACGGCCTGTCGAAGTCGTATAATTGGATGAACGAAAGAATATTGGTTTAATATTGTTTTGCCGTGTAATTGCGATCCGTACGCCACGTAACACGTGGCGTGGTGCGATCGCACGGTAAAATACGCACACACACACTTGCATTACAACATTTAGTTATCTATATAATTCGTATTCATATTGGTACCGTTACACTGTAATTTATGAGCAGATAATATTTGGTTTATTAGTAGTATATATATACATATATATATATATATATAATGATTATACGTACGCTTCAGTGAAATACATGGTTCAGGTTGTGGGAAAGGTGGCATGTCTGGTATCATACTGAAACCTTATTCATCAACAGCTGTCCGGTGCAGTCGGCGAAGAGATCGCATATTGCATACTTTAGTTATTGATATTAGGGACTAATCCTTTGTATGATGCTGGCTATGAAAGGAGCAGACCCCCTGGAGAGACGACCCCCACCTTTGGATTCCTTAGATTGAATCAACCTATGATCTGTTTACCCTGGACCCACCCAACGTCTGGACCTATAGAAACAATCTACGTCATCTCTATTGTTCACTGTGTAACACTGTACTGTATATAATCATAGCTGCACACCCCCTGGCTCTCAGGTGTCATAGATCTTCAGAGAAAAACCCCTTAGGGGTATATGCTTACGAGACAAAACTCGAACATGCACTTTAAACAGCTGTCTTAAATCCAATTGATCCCTTTCCAGACACGGTAACCACCTTTTACGTTCTCTCAGCACATGTAATGAAGAGTTGAAACCAAAAAGGACATCTCGTGTGATACAATTTAAAATTTATTGCAACAAAGTAATAAAATTTCATTCCTCAACCAAGAATGGTTGAAACAAATAAAAACTCAGAGACTGAGCTCCCACAATCACATAACAGGTTCTTTTGATAAAGATGATACATCAAAAGTATACACAACATCCGTCACCTGTGACTGTGTGATCACGCTCCGGTTTCTTCCAATATACCAACGCGTTTCGACCCTTTAACGGGGGTCTTTATCAAGGTACAAGTGTGTCCATAATACAAACAGCTTTATATAGTCCATGCGTGGAGACCATGCCGATCTTCAAGCATCCCGATTGGTCCTTTTCCTGTGACTCTTTACATTGCTCCTCCTTCTAACCTCACTTCGAGGCTTGGCTTTGAATAACTTTATTGTTCCATTCCAATGTAACATCTTAGTGTTCATAGAGATATTCCGTTATACTCCGGACATCGTTCAGGTGAAAAACGGATATGTAACAACAGAAATGCTTACATTAATTAAACCAGACTCACTCTTACACTCAAAATCACCCATCCACCGATGTCTTAAATGTCATATCTGTATGAAATCTTATGGTTACCTTTGTATGGAGGTTAAGGAAACCTTATAATACTATACTATACGACTTAATGAATACATCTGTATAAAACACAATGTCATAATATTTATACCGCAGTAATGTTAATACATCTACTGAACCCCATATGAATAAAGTCACACTATCTTTTGCAAGCTGCCATACATGACCATTTTAACTTTAGCAAAAAAATATTTGTAAAATCACACTTAACATTAACAACAAATCTAACAATGAGCTAAATTTGTGTCACCTTTATGGCAAAAATTTTGGGTAAAACAAATAAATAAACCTGTCAATGTTCCTCATCTAAACATCTTAACTCCATAAAAGACATGGGATAGATGACAATGGATCATCATATTACGACCCACTTATAATTCATATATTCTACCCCTTACTATAAAATGCACATATCATAGAATATCTGTAGTGAACCAGAACAATATATTTCTAATACTATAAGAACCACTTAATTTCAAAGTCAGAGTTTAACCCTGTAGGTGCTAATGCCTGTAGTGTATATATCCAGGGCTGCCATCAGGGGGGTACGGGGGGTACTGCTGTACCGGGCCCGGGCTCACTAGGGGGCCCGGCGGCACAGACTTACATGGGTTCCGCTGTTCTCCAGTTCCCGGCGTCCGCGCTGCTGCTGTCAGCCTGGCTGTTACTGTGACAGCCAGGCAGCTGAATGCTATCGCAGCATCGCCGGATTAAGGGGGGAGGGGCACAGGGGGCATGTGGGGCACGTGCCCCGGGCCCTCCTCTCTCTGAAGGTCCTCCGCCGCTGGCCACACGCTGATCGGATCTGACAGGTGATCTGATTCTTCTCCCCCCCCGACGCAGGCGCGCACCCCCGCCCCCTAACAAAACTTAACAGCCTGATGTACAGCAGCCGCGGTGCTGCACATTCTAAGATTGACAAAATGGAACTGCTGCGGTTGGCTCCTGGACCATACCAAGAGAGATTGGGCTGTCTTGGACCAATTGGGAGACTTTGTAAGGTATATATGTCTTCTTTGCATTATAGTTTAGGGCAGGCTTTTTGTTCGGCATGTTTTACATAGTGTGCACAATATGGCTGCTACAATTGCATTACATTAGCTGGAATAATGGTGCTACTTATGAATCTAAACACCCTATGCAAAAAGAAAACAAAAACTTTTTTTTAATACCTTGTGTTCCTTATAATATTGCTATACAACATAAATGTATACCTCCCAACATTTATAATCCAAAAGCAGGACATAATAAGCCTGTCCCCTATCTGTGCTGAACATGGCTTCCAAGGTGTATGAGTATATATATGTATGTGTGTATATATATATATATATATATATATATATATATATATATATATATATATATATATAATACTGCACATTAAAAAAAAAGACACATTGAGCACATGACACCAATTTTGATCTCTCTCTCTCTCTCTCTTTCTCATTGCCGGGGATCCTTACGATTCGTTCCCCCCCCCCTTTTCTCTATGTAATGGGTGCTATTGGTGTCACATGGGACGTGCACCACATCACAGGTGCCGTCCCATGTGTGAAGACAAACAAGGCCATACTGCACGCAGATAGAACAAAGTTAGTGGGGGTCATATGCTAATATAATGTGTGTATGAGGGGGTTAGTATGTTAATATAATGTGTGTGTGAGGGGGGTAGTATGTTCATATAATGTGTGTGTGAGGGGGGTAGTATGTTCTTATAATGTGTGTGTGAGGGGGGTAGTATGGTAGTAAGTTAATATAATGTGAGGAAGAGGGGGTAGTATGTTAATAAAATGTGTGAGGAAGGGGGGTTCTTAACATAATGTGGGAGGTACGTTATTAATGTAATGGTGGATGCTAATTATTTAATGGGTGCTATTTTAGTGTGGGGTGATGGTGTGGTAATTTAATTTAATAGTGGGGTCTAAATTATATGTACCAATTTTTTTTTACAAATAGAGCCTCCAACATTCCAGGATCCAGACAAGCAGCAACTGAGCTAAAGACACCAGCAGCCACAGGTGGGAACAGTGATAAGAACAGGTAGGAGAGAGCAGGACAGTCTGCCAACTGTCCTGAATCTGTCGGGCCAGTCCTGAATTTGGGTGACTGTCTCGCGTAGTCAGGATTGGGTCCGACTATAAGGACAGTTGGGAGGTAAGTCCTGCTTTACTGTGTACTACTCGTGAAGGAAGAGCTGTGTGCACCTAACAGTAGTGCACACTGTATTACCTGTGTATTTGTATAAAATGATAACCATGTTACATCATAGGGGCCCCCCAGTCTAAAATGCCCCGGGCCACCCAGAGCCTCTGGATCGCAGGGAATAGTTGCTCTTCCCCTGCGATCATGTGATCTGCCTGTGACAGCCAGGCAGCTCAAGGCTCTTTCATTGTCCCTATTTACCGAATTGCAACCTGGAGACGCAAAAAAGGGCCCAATAAAAATATGAACGGCATCTACAGAAAAAGATATTGAAGGTACATTGAATTGAAGGTGACACTTTGTTAGACTTCTAATGAGTGATATTTGCAATAACATTATTACCTGACAAATAAATTATCACTGTTATTGTTGCTGGTGTAATTAAATGAATCTAAATTATACATAAGATAAATGCATACAGTGCCTGGGTGTGTACGAGACATGTACACTGTTATGTTAGGGTGAATTAGTGTTTGATTTCGCCTTTTTAAAGGTGTGAGGCATTGAGATTTGTATCTTGCATTTAATGACATAGAATAGAAAATGGATCAGAAGCACTTGATTCATTTGAGCAGGAAAAAGGGTCAAAGCAAAATAGAGATATGTTCTAAACAACAGTTTGTCACATCTGCCAAAACATGTTTATAACAAAAACACTAGTTATTGGAGTTGTTTTTACTATATTTATCATTTAAATGTTTTCTTATATTGGTAGAAATGCACCTACAAATGTCCTTTCACCTATAACGTGTTAGGAAGTTTAGGTCAAGGCCCAAGCAAAGGGTAAAAATCTGAATTTATGATGGAGGAAAAAGTTTTCCCATTAACTCCATATGCATTCTTTGACCAGCCAAACTATATCACATTTTTATATGTGGGTGACAGGGACAGAGTGTTTTCAGAGGGGAAATGTTCTTGGGGGGGGCCCTGCCTATTTCATTTGTACTGGGCCCCACGATTTCTGATGGCAGCTCTGTATATATCCATTGCATTTCAGCTTTGGCTAAAGTACCTCCCAAATCCCTATTTTTCCATGATGTTTCGATCATTTGTATGCCCCAAAAAGCTTGTATATGTTGAGGATTACATAAATGAACATTCTTAAAGTGTTGAGATAGAGAATGTGTTTCAAAGCCTTTCTTAATATTGTAGATGTGTTCCCTCAATCTCGTTTTTAAGGGACGGGTAGTCTTTCCTACATACACTTTCCCACATCTGCATTTAATAACATAAATAACGTTACTTGTGTTGCACGTGATGAATTGATTAATTTTAAATTTATGACCATTAATCTCTAAATCTGTGGACTTCATTGTATCCGATCTGCATGTTCTGCAAGCCATGCAGATACCACATCTATGAAACCCCACTGTTCTGATGGATTTTTTTGTATCTTCCGGTAAACTACTCCTTACAATTTTATTTTTTAAATTCGGTGCTTTTTTATAAATAAAAACTGGTTTATCCGGAATGATATTTCCTATTACCTCATCACGCTTCAAAACATTCCAATTTCTCTTAAAAATATTCTCTACACACTTATGTTCTTTAGTAAATTCAGAAATGAATGCCCACTCAAAACTCTTAGACATGTTGTTCACATCTGAATTCTTATTTTTGATGAGAGTTTTTCGGTCACAATTTAATGCTTTTTCTTCTGCTTTTCTTAAACTATCCTCACTATAACCTTTTATTATAAAGGCTTCTTTCATTTCTTTAATTTGAGTCTGGCAAACTGCATTATCCGAACAGTTCCTTCTCACTCTTTTCATCTGTCCCAAAGGGATGTTATCCAACCAAACAGCATGATGGTGACTTTCTCTTTGACTATAACTGTTGGTGTCAGTTGGTTTCTTATACATTTTCGTATGCAGTTGGCCCTCATTAATATAAACTGTAATATCTAGAAAGTTGACCTCTGTTCTACTAATGTGAAATGTCAATTCAATATTTTGGTTGTTATTGTTCAAATATAAACAAAATGAATCCAAATCGCTCTCTGTTCCTCTCCAGATAAAAAATATGTCGTCTATATAACGTAACCAGGTCACCAGGTTCGCCCCAAACTCATGACCCTCCCAAACATGCGAATTCTCCCATTGGTTCATGAATAAATTCGCATAGCTTGGGGCAAACCTGGTGCCCATGGCCATCCCGACACACTGTGCGTAATAATGTCCTCCAAAACGAAAATAACTATGGGTTAAAATAAACAGAATTCCTTCTTCAATGAAATTCTTTATACCCTCAGTGTATTCTGATCCTTTAAGTGCTGTCGAAACCGCACTCAATCCCAGTTCATGCTGAATAATGGTGTAAAGGGATTTTACGTCCGCTGTTACTAATATTAATTCTGGATCCCAATCTACCTGAGCTAAACTCTGCAAAAAACTTTGTGTATCTCTTAAATATGATTTACCCTTCTTCGCTAAAGGTTGAAGATATGTATCAATAATCTCTGATAGGTTGACAGTTGCAGAACCTGTGCCCGATATAATGGGTCTTCCTGGGGGTTTCAATGGATTTTTATGGATCTTAGGTAACAGGTTTATTTATTTGTTTTACCCAAAATTTTTGCCATAAAGGTGACACAAATTTAGCTCATTGTTAGATTTGTTGTTAATGTTAAGTGTGATTTTACAAATATTTTTTTGCTAAACTTAAAATGGTCATGTATGGCAGCTTGCAAAAGATAGTGTGACTTTATTCATATGGGGTTCAGTAGATGTATTAACATCACTGCGGTATAAATATTATGACATTGTGTTTTATACAGATGTATTCATTAAATCGTATAGTATAGTATTATAAGGTTTCCTTAACCTCCATACAAAGGTAACCATAAGATTTCATACAGATATGACATTTAAGACATCGGTGGATGGGTGATTTTGAGTGTAAGAGTTAGTCTGGTTTAATTAATGTAAGCATTTCTGTTGTTACATATCCGTTTTTCACCTGAACAATGTCCGGAGTATAACGGAATATCTCTATGAACACTAAGATGTTACATTGGAATGGAACAATAAAGTTATTCAAAGCCAAGCCTCGAAGTGAGGTTAGAAGGAGGAGCAATGTAAAGAGTCACAGGAAAAGGACCAATCGGGATGCTTGAAGATCGGCATGGTCTCCACGCATGGACTATATAAAGCTGTTTGTATTATGGACACACTTGTACCTTGATAAAGACCCCCGTTAAAGGGTCGAAACGCGTTGGTATATTGGAAGAAACCGGAGCGTGATCACACAGTCACAGGTGACGGATGTTGTGTATACTTTTGATGTATCATCTTTATCAAAGAACCTGTTATGTGATTGTGGGAGCTCAGTCTCTGGTACGAGTTTTTATTTGTTTCAACCATTCTTGGTTGAGGAATGAAATTTTATTACTTTGTTGCAATAAATTTTAAATTGTATCACACGAGATTTCCTTTTTGGTTTCAACTCTTCATTACATGTGCTGAGGGAACTTAAAAGGTGGTTACCGTGTCTGGAAAGGGATCAATTGGATTTAAGACAGCTGTTTGAAGTGCATGTTCGAGTTTTGTCTCGTAAGCATATACCCCTAAGGGGTTTTTCTCTGAAGATCTATGACACCTATTGGATTTTTATTATAAATACTTACCACCGTGTACATTTTATTTATCGTGGGTGACGGTTGAAAATTGTACATTTTGTGTCTACCTTCCGCACGATGTTTGTCTGTATGTTTTCTTTACATGTTTGAGATATACTGAAGAAAGAATATATATCGTATGGATTTATACGTTTCCCCATACAAGGTGAAAATTTATATAACTGCTTGAGTGTTAAAGAAAGCATCTATTGTTCACTGTGTAACACTGTACTGTATATAATCATAGCTGCACACCCCCTGGCTCTCAGTCAACTCTGACACAGTATTCTAACAGATATACTGTCCACCGGGTCCCGGGGGTGCGCAGCGAGCGCATGCGATAGCATCGGTATGTATTTATCTTTTGGTATTGGCTGTACTGTACTTTATCATAATATAATAATGTATTGAATTGTTGACTATTTACATCTGCTAAAATAAATCACTTTGTGCTTTGGAAACACATACAATTGATTGGGCAATGCTTATTTGAAAACGATAGAATTACTTTAATAATTTTGGGGCTCGTGAGTTTAGGAGTTACGTTATTGGCAGGTATGCAACGCTCACGGTATTCGGTTCCTCAACAAAGGGTGGATTGGCGGACGCGTCGCATAACAGGAAAGAGCGCAATGTGTTTAAGACCTGGGGTTCACTGTGTGTTGCGAAACCGAATGTCCGTTGTTGCATAGACTGAAGGAACGCTAATTTGAATCTAGGGACAAGAAACAAAAATGTTTCTTTTTATTGTCGTTTTACGTTTTAAAGTGTATTGCATTGCATAGGGTATGTGTACTTTCTGCCTTGCGTATGTAAACTTCCGCTAATATTGCCACGTGGTTAAACAATCGTATTGATAGTTATTATATGTGCATAGTATAACTACTTGTGAAAACCTCTGAGACATTATTACTGTTGTTGGGAACTTTTAATTTTCTGCGCAGAAAAGGTGTATAGTGTGTGATTTTGTAACGTAGATACACTGTTTATTATTCATTGTGCTCAGTTGCTGTCTGACGAGGCGGATTGCCCAACTGAAGGACGGTATACAGGGCAGGAATACCGAATGCAAAAACGTGGTTTTCGCAAAGCGCTACCAAAAGATCGCAACGTTTGCTAATAAATTAGTATTGGTAGGCTGTGCGATCTAACCGCACGACAAACATCAGTGCGAATTGGTGAAGCAGCTAGGAGGAATTATACTGGAAAGGCAGGTTGATTTTATCAACTTGCGCTCCCAGCGATAATAAACTCAGCAGATTTTGTGGTGAGCCAGGGTATCGAGGAGCTGATAGCCCTTGGGGCCCACAGTGATATTTCTGTATTAGGGGTCCTCGCCTGGTGCGAGAAAGAAGCGAGTGGACGCGACTAATGGAAATACGTCCACCGGGCATTAGAGATCTCTAGCGGTGATTGTAGCAACAGAGTATTATTTGGTGGAAGGAACAGAGCATTGCGGTGTATCTGTGTTCCACATAGAAGAGTACTGTTGGCCGGAAAGAACAGAGCATTGCGGTGTGTCTGTGTTTCATGCTGAAGGTATTGTTCAACATGGGTGCTAAGCATACGCTAGAGATTGTCAATGTACTGCCTAAAGAAGGACTTATTGATTCAGCGACATTTCTCATGTGTAAAAAATATGGTGCATACGCAACTGTGTATTGTGACACGTGGGTCAAATTGTCCAAAGATTGTGATAGGCCTTTTCCAACAATAGGGAGTTTTAATGCAGAGGTACTAAATAACGTAAAAGATAAAGTACGGTTGATTAAGTCAACAAAAGTGAGAAATGCACATAATCATTGTTTAAAATCGTGGCCAATGGAAGGTAACACGTGGCAGAGCAGCGAATGCACAGCGGAAGTGAGTGTAGCGAAAAACGCGTGTTCAGCGGAAGTAAGCGTACCGGAAACAAGCATTCCGGAAGTGTGCGTTGCTAAGCGTGGCGAACTGAGCGCAAACATGCCCCCGACAAATTCGGTCGGGGCGGGAAGTACAGCCAATACCAAAAATGTAAAAACTGTAACTAGTAACTTGTATGTTGTTTTAAGTAATGTTAAAAGTAATGTTTCAGGACAAGGAAGAGGGACGGTCCCACCAGCAGGGGCAGCGGCTGAAAGTGGTGAGAATAATGTAAAGGTTAAGACAGGGGGAGACATCCATTGTACTGCAGCAGCAATTTCAGCAACTAGTTCAGAACATAGTCAATTTGGTAGACTTACATCCTGTCTGCACTACAACAGTTCCCAATGGGAAAGCGGACAGATAGTGATGTTCCTTTAAAATATGTAGCAAAGCATGATCCATGCACTAGGTCTGAAACATTTTCAATTTTGTCTGATTTCCCTGATCCTAGGAAAGATTTGACCAAATGTCAGCAGTTTATTAGATATTATGGTAATGTGTACGAGCCAACTAATAATGATTGGCGAATATTATTGAAGACCTGTCTTCCTCTTAATACTGATATACAAACGTTCATTGAGGATTGTATGTTGGAGGAGGATGAATCCTTAACCGAGGATGATAATCAGGACAATATTAGACATATAATCACACAGTTGGCCATATATTTCCCAGTGATAGTGGACTGGAGTAAAATTTGTACTATCAAGCAAAAAGCTAGTGAAAATGCAACAGACTGTCACTCACCGGACTGTGAGTGCTACTTCTAAGGTAGCTAGGAACCGTGTCCGTCCATTATAATGAGGTACTGCGCATGTGCAGTCCCTTTTAACCTTCAGTTCTGTTCCTTTAACTTAATTGGCTGATCAGGCAACACTCCCTATATTAAGCACCTGTGGTCAATACCACATTGCCTGATCTTGGAGTCTCATTCCTCATGAGTCTCTGAAGGTGTTCCAGTGCCTCCTCGTGTGTTTAGCTTATGCTGATTCCTGTTTGCCGTTTGTGGTTTCCAGACCACTTCTACTCCTCGTGTTCCTAGTGACTTCAGCAGCTGATTCCTATCCGCTGCCTCCGTGTATCTACAGTTACAGATTACTGCAAACTCTCCTGTGTTTTATCGTGACTCCAGCAGCCGATTCCTATCCGCTGCCTCCGTATATCTACAGTTACAGATTACTTCAAACTCTCCCGTGTTCCTAGTGACTTCAGCAGCTGATTCCTATCCGCTGCCTCCGTGTATCTACAGTTACAGATTACTTCAAACTCTCCCGTGTTCCTAGTGACTTCAGCAGCTGATTCCTATCCGCTGCCTCCGTGTATCTACAGTTACAGATTACTGCAAACTCTCCTGTGTTTCATCGTGACTCCAGCAGCTGATTCCTATCCGCTGCCTCTGTGTGTCTAACAAGTTACAGATCTCCCCAACTCTCCTGTGTTACATCGCTACTGTTCCAGCTGATTCCTGTTAGCTACTTCAGCGTGTCTACAGAGTCCTGCTCGTCTCAGCGCTCCAGTCTGCATTCTACCTGCCGTCAGCTGACCCGCTGCCTACTGCTTCTACAGTGTGTCCATTTGTGTCAACTTGCCTGTTAGCATCGAGTCTACGCTCCTCGGCTTCCAGCTCTGCTACATCGCTTCAGCTCTCCCGTGGTCTCCTGCTGTTCAATTCGATATACTACTGCTTCCTGAGTATTTTGTTGTCCTTGCTGGCCTACCTACAGTGCGCTGCACCTACCTGCCGCTTCCATTCTGCAAGGACTTCTCATCTCGTCAGTTCCCTGCCGCTCAGGTATCCCTGCAGCTATCTCTAACAGCCTGCTCATCTGAACCACGGTATGCATACTTCTCATTGACTGTGCTGGTGTATTGCATATCCATCTGGACTGAGTTGTTCTCCTTCGGAGTTTCCATCCTCTGAGACTATTGCTATTATTGACTGTGTTTCCTTTTGCTGGACTATTCTAGTGGCTTTGTTTATCTGTGCAGTGCTGTTCATTCATTATTATTATTGTGTGCAGTTCAACGTGGGATCAAGTTCAGTGTACCCGTGTAGACTCTGCATTGCATTTATCTCCTCGTGTCCTTCCTCACATATATATTCAGTGGTACAACTTGCTAGAGGCAGACCACTGATTCCTGTTTCCCTGTGTCACCAGTTGCATATATCCTCTCACATAAGCAGTGGTACAACTTGCTACACGCAGACCACTGACTTCCCCATTACCTTCACCTGGATTCCATTCCTTCACTACAGACAGCGGTACAACTTGCTATACGCAGACTGCTGACTTCCACCTCCTTATTACTCCTGGACATTCCTTCTCTCTATAGCAGTGGTACAACTTGCCATGCGCAGACCACTGACTACCCTCACGTGTCCTTGTCCATCCGGATCCTCGTGTTCAGTTACCTATTGTTTACCAGTGCTGCTAGTCATAGACTTTCTGAGCATTCTCTAACCATCTGCTGTTTCCAGTTCCATTATCACCCTGCCACCAGAGTATCATATACCAACTCTACTGCTCTGATAAGACCATCAGCGGGTGATACTGGGTAAAGACTCCTATTGCCCGTGACAGTAAGATCAGGCCATGACAGACCCAGATTCGGAACCCACAGCTAAAGAGATGCTGCAGCATCTGGTCACCCGTGTGGAACAACAGGATGTTCGTCAACAACTATTACTACAATGTTACCAGACGTTAGTCTCCCAAAGAACGTCTGGGCAGAATATTACAGGTTCTGTTGATGCTCCTGTGCTTTCCTCCGTTTCCCCAGTGCCATCCCAGGTGTCTACGGCTTCCACGCTTCACCTGCCTACTCCGTCAAAGTATGATGGAGATCCCAAAACATGTAGAGGTTTCCTCAACTAATGCTCAGTACATTTTGAGCTCCAACCTCAAAACTTTTCTACTCATCGTTCCAGAGTGGCCTATCTCATCTCATTATTTTCCGGACAAGCTCTCGCATGGGCTTCCCCTCTGTGGGAAAGAAATGATCCGTTGTTACAGGATAGTGCCAAATTTATTTCCATGTTTCGTAATGTATTCGATGAACCAGGTCGTGTTATTTCCGCTGCCTCCAGCATTCTTTGTTTACGACAGGGTGCTCGTACAGTAGGACAGTACGTTATTCAATTTAGGATCTTAGCTTCTGAGCTTCAGTGGAACACTGAAGCGTTAATTGCCGCCTTCTGGCAGGGGCTCTCGGATAAAATTAAAGATGCACTGACTACTCAAGAACTCCCTACGTCTTTAGAAGATTTGATTTCTCTTTGTCATCGTGTGGATCTCAGATTTCGTGAGAGGGACTCTGAGAGAACTACTTCAGCTAAAACATCTCTTTGTTCCACTTCTCAAATTCGTCCTGCTTCACCTCCGGTAATACCGATGGAGATTGGACGTTCCAAACTAACCTCTGCAGAGAGGAATCGAAGAATTAAGAATAGACTTTGTATCTGTTGTGCTGATGCCACACATATGCTCCAGTCATGCCCCAAAAAATCGGGAAATGCCAGGCCCTAACTAGTTCTGGAGAGGTGAAGTTAGGGTCCCTGGAGTCCTCTCCATCTTCTACGAAATCAAAAATCTGTGCATTTGACGTTACCATTTCATTTGCTACTAAGTCTTTTGAGTCCCAAGCTCTGATTGATTCAGGAGCTGCGGGAAATTTCATTTCTGAATCCCTTGTAAATCAATGGTCCCTACCAGTGATTACCCTGAACACTCCTATTACGGTGACTGCTATCGATGGATCACGTATTATCAACGGTCTCATCACCCAAAGTAGGTCTTCAGTGACCCTTCAGATTGGTGTTCTACACCGAGAAGAAATTTCGTTTTTAATCCTTCCTGTTACTACAAGTCCGATTGTTTTAGGCCTTCCATGGCTTCAATGTCATTCTCCCCAGATTGACTGGCGCACTCCTCAAGTTACGTCTTGGGGACCTGAATGTCACCAACATTGTCTTTCTCGTGTTGTTCCTCGTAAAATACAGCAAACCTCCATTTCACCTTCCTCACCGGGACTTCCTCCTCAGTATGCTTCATTTGCCGACGTCTTTGATAAAGCTCAGTCTGAACGTCTTCCCCCTCATCGTTCATGGGATTGTCCGATTGACCTGTTACCTGGCAAGACTCCACCTAGGGGTCGTGTGTATCCACTTTCATTACCTGAGACTCAGGCTACTGCTGAATACATCCAAGAGAATCTCCAGCGAGGATTTATTCGACCTTCTACTTCTCCCGCTGGAGCTGGGTTCTTCTTCGTGAAGAAGAAAGATGGATCATTACGCCCTTGCATAGATTTTCGTGGACTTAATGCTATCACTATCAAAAATCGGTATCCCATTCCTCTGATTACTGAGTTGTTTGATCGGATCAAGGGAGCCCGGATTTTTACTAAGTTGGATCTTCGTGGTGCCTACAACTTGATTAGAATCAGGTCCGGTGACGAATGGAAAACAGCTTTTAACACCAGAGATGGGCATTATGAATACTTAGTAATGCCCTTCGGGTTATGTAATGCCCCTGCTGTTTTCCAGGGCTTCATTAACGAGATCTTTCGGGACTTGTTATATGTATGTGTCGTAGTATATCTGGACGACATACTCATCTTTTCCCAAGACCTGCCTTCACATCACCAACAAGTGGCAGAAGTTCTTTCCAGACTCCGGAAAAATTCATTATTCTGTAAATTAGAAAAATGTTCATTTGAGTTGCCCCAGATTCCATTTTTGGGTTATATTGTTTCCGGAGTTGGTCTGCAAATGGATCCAGAAAAGGTGAATGCTGTGTTACTTTGGCCTCAGCCAACTACTCTTCGTGCCATTCAGCGTTTTTTAGGCTTTGCCAACTACTATAGACGCTTCATTCAAGACTTCTCTTCAATTGCATCTCCCATTGTGGCTCTAACTCAAAAAAGGGGCCAATACTAAGCAATGGTCATCTGTGGCTCTCCAAGCCTTTCAATTTCTTAAAGAGTCCTTCTCCTCTGCTCCCATCCTTCAACAGCCTGATGTGACGCTTACATTCTTCCTAGAAGTAGACGCCTCTAATGTTGGTTTAGGAGCCATTCTCTCCCAGAAATCGGAGCAACAAAAATTCCATCCTTGTGCCTTTTACTCTCGGGGTCTTCTGCCTGCGGAGAAGAATTACACCATCGGGGACAAGGAGTTGCTGGCTATTAAAGTAGCATTGGAGGAGTGGAGATATTTGTTAGAGGGAGCTCGTCATCCGGTGACAATTTTTACGGATCATAAAAATTTGTCATACCTATAGTCTGCTCAATGTTTAAATCCTCGTCAGGCAAGATGGTCTCTTTTCTTTTCCCGTTTTGATCTAATCATAACCTTCAAACCAGCTGCAAAGAATAAAAAAGCAGACGCTCTATCTCGAGCCTTTGTGGCGTCCTCAGACGTTGAAGAGATTCCTAACCACTTTATATTAGACCCCAAATGTGTTTCTCTGGCTACTTCTTCCACTAAAGTGCTACCATTTGGGAAGACCCTCGTGCCTCCTGCTCTTAGGAAAAAAATCCTTTCATGGTTTCACTCTTCTCGTTTCTTTGGACACGCTGGTGAACGCAAGACCTTTGAAATCCTCTCTCGAAGTTATTGGTGGCCTTCTATGAGGAGAGATGTCAAAGAGTTTATCGCGGCATGCAATTTATGCTCCCAGTTCAAGACCCCCCGCAGAACTCCAGCGGGGTTGCTTCGGCCACTACCCATTCCATCTAAGCCTTGGACCCATATTAGTATGGACTTTGTTACTGAGCTTCCTCCTAGTAAGAATTGCAACACCATTTGGGTAGTGGTGGATAGATTTTCGAAGATGGCGCATTTCGTTCTCTTGTCTGGTTTACCTTCTTCTTCTACCCTGGCTGAACATTTCATTAGAGAAATTTTCCGTATTCATGGATGTCCGTCCGAGATCGTGTCAGATAGAGGAGTACAATTTGTTTCCAGATTCTGGCGGGCCCTTTGCAAGACCTTGGGCATACGATTAGCACTCTCATCTTCCTACCATCCTCAATCGAACGGACAAACTGAAAGAGTCAACCAAGATCTTGAGACTTTCTTAAGGATGTTCTCGTCAGCCAATCAAGACAACTGGTTAGAATTACTTCCTTGGGCTGAATTCGCTCATAACAACATGTACCATGAGTCATCGTCTAAAACTCCATTCTTTGTGGTTTACGGTCACCATCCGTCTTTCCCGGAATTTCCTGCCCTCCCGCCCACCCAAGTTCCTGCTGTTGAGACTTTGTGTCAAACCTTCAAAAATATTTGGGCTCAGGTAAAAACCTGTTTAAAGAAGACATCTGCCAGATATAAGTCTTTTGCGGACAAAAAGAGACGGGCTATTCCACCATTGAAAGTCGGAGACCGGGTGTGGCTATCTACTAAGAATATTCGTTTGAAGGTTCCATCCATGAAATTTGCTCCCCGTTTTATTGGTCCATATAGGATCATTCAAGTTATAAATCCAGTTTGCTTCAAACTTTTACTTCCCAAGAGTCTTCGTATTTCCAACACCTTCCATGTTTCCTTGCTCAAACCTCTCATCATCAACCGTTTCTCGGTCCCTCCTTCAGCACCTCGGCCACTTCAAGTTCATCAGGAGGAAGACTTTGAGATTACTCAGGTTTTGGATGCTAAAATTTCGCGAGGAGTTCTTCGTTTCCTCGTGCATTGGAAAGGCTTTGGTCCTGAGGAGCGTTCATGGATCAAAGCTGAAGATCTCAACGCTCCAGCCCTCTTGAAAAAGTTCTACACCAAATTTCCGGACAAACCCGGTTCCAGGTGTTCTGTGCCCACCTTTAAAAGGGGGGGTACTGTCATTCACCGGACTGTGAGTGCTACTTCTAAGGTAGCTAGGAACCGTGTCCGTCCATTATAATGAGGTACTGCGCATGTGCAGTCCCTTTTAACCTTCAGTTCTGTTCCTTTAACTTAATTGGCTGATCAGGCAACACTCCCTATATTAAGCACCTGTGGTCAATACCACGTTGCCTGATCTTAGAGTCTCATTCCTCATGAGTCTCTGAAGGTGTTCCAGTGCCTCCTCGTGTGTTCAGCTTATGCTGATTCCTGTTTGCCGTTTGTGGTTTCCAGACCACTTCTACTCCTCGTGTTCCTAGTGACTTCAGCAGCTGATTCCTATCCGCTGCCTCCGTGTATCTACAGTTACAGATTACTGCAAACTCTCCTGTGTTTCATCGTGACTCCAGCAGCTGATTCCTATCCGCTGCCTCCGTATATCTACAGTTACAGATTACTTCAAACTCTCCCGTGTTCCTAGTGACTTCAGCAGCTGATTCCTATACGCTGCCTCCGTGTATCTACAGTTACAGATGACGTCAAACTCTCCCGTGTTCCTAGTGACTTCAGCAGCTGATTCCTATCCGCTGCCTCCGTGTATCTACAGTTACAGATTACTGCAAACTCTCCTGTGTTTCATCGTGACTCCAGCAGCTGATTCCTATCCGCTGCCTCTGTGTGTCTAACAAGTTACAGATCTCTCCAACTCTCCTGTGTTACATCGCTACTGTTCCAGCTGATTCCTGTTAGCTACTTCAGCATGTCTACAGAGTCCTGCTCGTCTCAGCGCTCCAGTCTGCATTCTACCTGCCGTCAGCTGACCCGCTGCCTACTGCTTCTACAGTGTGTCCATTTGTGTCAACTTGCCTGTTAGCATCGAGTCTACGCTCCTCGGCTTCCAGCTCTGCTACATCGCTTCAGCTCTCCCGTGGTCTCCTGCTGTTCAATTCGATATACTACTGCTTCCTGAGTATTTTGTTGTCCTTGCTGGCCTACCTACAGTGCGCTGCACCTACCTGCCGCTTCCATTCTGCAAGGACTTCTCATCTCGTCAGTTCCCTGCCGCTCAGGTATCCCTGCAGCTATCTCTAACAGCCTGCTCATCTGAACCACGGTATGCATACTTCTCATTGACTGTGCTGGTGTATTGCATATCCATCTGGACTGAGTTGTTCTCCTTCGGAGTTTCCATCCTCTGAGACTATTGCTATTATTGACTGTGTTTCCTTTTGCTGGACTATTCTAGTGGCTTTGTTTATCTGTGCAGTGCTGTTCATTCATTATTATTATTGTGTGCAGTTCAACGTGGGATCAAGTTCAGTGTACCCGTGTAGACTCTGCATTGCATTTATCTCCTCGTGTCCTTCCTCACATATATATTCAGTGGTACAACTTGCTAGAGGCAGACCACTAATTCCTGTTTCCCTGTGTCACCAGTTGCATATATCCTCTCACATAAGCAGTGGTACAACTTGCTACACGCAGACCACTGACTTCCCCGTTACCTTCACCTGGATTCCATTCCTTCACTACAGACAGCGGTACAACTTGCTATACGCAGACCGCTGACTTTCACCTCCTTATTACTCCTGGACATTCCTTCTCTCTATAGCAGTGGTACAACTTGCCGTGCGCAGACCACTGACTACCCTCACGTGTCCTTGTCCATCCGGATCCTCGTGTTCAGTTACCTATTGTTTACCAGTGCTGCTAGTCATAGACTTTCTGAGCATTCTCTAACCATCTGCTGTTTCCAGTTCCATTATCACCCTGCCACCAGAGTATCATATACCAACTCTACTGCTCTGATAAGACCATCAGCGGGTGATACTGGGTAAAGACTCCTAGTGCCCGTGACACAGACTATTTTTGCAGAGCTCTAATAGAAATGGGCAAATATACTGGGGTACCAGATATAAAAGATAATGTACACTACAGAGAGGTTGCTGTTAAAGTTCTAATGGATGGCCTCAGGGAAAAGTTGAAAAGAAGGGTGAAAACTTCATTACCAAACTGGAGAGGAATCACTGTAAGTGCTCTCAGGGAGTCAGTTATAGGACATGATAAAAGTATAAATGAACAGAAAGAGACACTAAGTGATAGGGTAATGATGGTAAGTATCCCAGCACTAGAGGGACTGCACACACGACCACCAGCATACAACCCACATAACAGGAAACCCAGAATAGTGAGATGTTACAATTGCAGAGAAGAAGAAAACATTAGGAGAGATTGTAAAAAGGAAAAAACACAGAGTGATAGGTTAATGATGGTGAGTATTCCAGCATTAGAGGGACTGCACACACGACCACAGTGTAATAACACCTGGGTTAAAGAAAAGAAACAACATGAGTTGAGGAAGTGTTTTCAATGCAATAAAATAGGACACCTAGCAAAACATTGTGCAGACATGACAGGGACGTGCTTCTACTGCCGTAAGAAGGGACACATGAGTAGGAACTGTGTAGAGAGAAGAATGGATACCTGGGTTGGAAATCACATAGACATCCACAAAAGGAGGCGTACATTTCTCTCAGAGGTTCCCCTACAATTGATTGCACACTCTGTAACAACTAATAGTCTGGGGGAGAAATATAGCCGACTCTAGAGTTAATCTGTGGTAAGTGTTAATGTGCAAAATGTAGAAATAAACTTATTTAAAAGGTAATCTTTGTTGATTTTGTTTGTTTGTTTTATGTTGTGAAATGTTTGTTTTCCTAAATCGCTGGCCGATGGTAAAAAATGAGAATGTTTGGTTTGTTTGTTGTTTAAAGATAACTATCTTGTCTTTTCTTCACAGATAAAGGTAGACAAAAGAAGTATAGACGTAGTGTTTAAAAGGGGTGAGATAGAGAAATAGAAGAATTACTCTTGAAAGACTAATTAACAATAGACAAATGGAACACTCTTTGTTTTAGGCTGCAGTGTCTCATGATAATTTGTTTGGCTGAGAATCATTATCCAACAATGGAGTATGTACATACTTTGCTCCAAAATATAGTTTATGTATCTCAGATGAGTCATCAACAGTTAATTTTTACATTTCTCTATTATAAGTTAGGAAAGTCCGTTGAAAAGGTATGTAGTCAATGAGATACCGTGTTCTTAATGAACAAATGACGGACGACACTGGATTGCACGGTTAATACCCCCTAGTCATTCTTATGAGGAATCATAGTTAAATGAATACAGCCATTTCTCCATAGAGTCAGAGTCCAATCCAGCTGTCATTTTGTTGTAAAAATCTCCCTTTCTGCATGTATGTTTGTATTCAAATCTTTGTATTCCCATCATTCATTGCTTTCTTATTTCTCATTCTTTACACAAACGCTAGCCTCTCTCTCTCTCCCTCCCTCTCTCTCTCTCTCTCTCTCTCTCTCTCTCTCTCTCTGCTCTGGTAGAGATAAAATCAGACACAGTCTCAACAATGGGGCTAAGACATATTTTTATTTTCTTACATAAGACAAATTCAGAGATACACACACTAGATTGACATGAGTTACAGAAACAGCCAGGGGTTTTGTTTTCATGTGTATAGAAACTGCTGATTTTAAGCAGAAAGGTTCTGTTGTGGAAATACGATTCATGTTTTATAGATTGCATATCTGTTTTGTTTTTTTTTGTTTTATGATTCGTGCCTCCTGTACAAAAATGTGCCTTTATATGGAGGCACAAAGGGTTGATAGGAGATTGCTGGAGGTTAGGCATACAGATATGCATCTCTGTATAGAACATTGGAGTAGGATTTTTACCACAAGATACGACATAATGTGAAACCCTAGAAAATGTAGAATTTTCATGTTTTATATTTTTTCACTGTTAGACAGGCATGTACTGGATACTGTTATATTTGAAGAAAGTGTTATAGAAATAGACCCCCTTGTCTTTCTCACTTAGCCAAGTAGCTGAATGTGAGGTACTGAGAATGACATGTGAGTTGGCAGAGGGAAAATCGATTGATATACATTGGTCTTCAGCATTTTTCTAGTCTAGGGGCGATGTTGAGGTGACTGAGAAATCCTTTTATAGCAATACCAGCACATGATTAGGACACTACATAGAGGACTTTATACAGTGACACAGTTACCAACTGAAGTAGCTGCTAGTAAAGTCCACACTTACACACACGACCATACATGGCTGTCACAACAGGGCGAACATAGCTGTCAAATAGACAGCAGGGTTTTATGTGACAGTTAACAAATCTATGTTTTGTTTTGTTTTTCGTTGTATTGTTTTAGTTTTAAAATGTGAACACACACACACACATGCACACATACACATATTGGTTAATATATTAAGATTTGTGTTACCTGAGGAATAAACTGTCTGGAAGGTGAAGAGATGTGGTGAGGAGTCTGGTGGACTCTGGAGAGATGGACAAGGTAGACCAGTAGCTCCCAGAGGGTATCTCCCAGTCCCAGAAGAGGCAGCAAATAGTCTGGCTCAGCTGGGTACAGAAGGTATGTGCAAGCTGGTAAGAGTATATTGGGATGCACCAGATATTTAGTCTCAAACTAGTAGGACGGCAACGTCCTATCTTGATTAAGAGAATGTTAGGAAAATGATACCAATAGAGCCATCCCATATCCCTCCTGCTGATGGGTTTTCCTCCAGGTAAAACAAATACACGTCATACAATTACCACCATGCAGGATCCTCAAGTATACACTGGTGTACCAATGAAAAATGTCTGGGTAAAGGTGTATTGAAATGTGTCTAATGTATTACTGTGTCATACTCAAAACTTTTGTTATTCAATGTGATAGTCCTAGAGTTATAATAGATGATAGGGGTATTCATGTTATTGATAATAGAGGTATAATGTATGAGTAGTGGTAACAAATCACATACTTTCAATTAGCCATAAACCAGTGTGAACATAAAGTAACGGTACTCGGTAGAACGAATTGAATAGATTAAGAGTTGGAACTTGATTGAAGTGACTGATAGCTTCGGCCACTAGTCCTTTCCCGCTACCAAAAGATCACTCCTGGGCAGACAACTAACCTGTCAGTTTTTGAAATGTTCTTGACCCCTCGTGAGATGAGATTGTAACTGGGAGGCTAGGTTAGACCTTGAGAGAAGGTAAATAGCGAGACAGCAACCGAGAACGTCCAAAACACTGTTTCCTGAAAAGTCACACTAACTGTCAGGATGTTGGATCGGGAGAGTAAGTTGTAGAGTAATAATTTCTTAAGCTTAGGTTATTTGACAGACAGGTACCAGGTGTAGGCTACCAGCATCACGGCTTCAAGGGTAGCAGAGACACACTGGTGCCCATTCCACCCACTGCAGAGGGGCCAACACTCAGAGAAGGGTCCAAGGGCACTCATGAGACTGTTCTGGAAGGCCTCGAATGCAGTTAGTAGCACCTGAGCCAAAGGCTAAGACTGTTGTCCAGCATGAAGTTGTAGTTTTTCCTATTTTGTGTTCTCTCATTTCATTCTCTTCTCAGGACGGTTAATTCTTTTGATTATTAGCAGGTGACAGAGACTGGTTCAGGTAATGATAAGGAGGTATTGGGGAGGAAGGAGAAGTTAGTAGCATAATCGGTCAAGCCAATTACTCTATTCAATTCAGGGGTAAAGGAAAATTTGGAAACCTCAGAGCTTGGAGAAAGTGCGAGGGGCTATTGTCTGAGTAGCATTACGTCCGTAAGTACGGCGACCCCATGCGTTGGACAGAAGAACCTGTTAAACTTGAAGAACTGTAGTAGAGAATTCTGTATAGCTGATACATGTTCTGTTGTACTCTGTACCTTTCCAAATAATGTATTAAGTGTTTTATTGCACCCTTGAAGGGCATACAAAAGGTTATCTCCAAGCTCCAGAAATGTACGGTATATAGTAAAAAAAGAAATCATTTAGAGGATTAAGACTTTCTCTTATGATAACTTGTTTAGATCTACAAACAGCGTGGTCATACACCAAGGGGGACTTGTATTACATAACAATGAAACGTGGTACTGAGATCCTGCATATAACATTTTTAAGGTGATAGTTTATTGTACTATCAAAGGTTGGACTGTCAAAGTCGTATAATTGGATGAACAAAAGTATATTGGTTTAATATTGTTTTGCCGTGTAATTGCGATCCGTACGCCACGTGGCGTGGTGCGATCGCACGGTAAAATACGCACGCACACACTCGCATTACAACATTTAGTTATCTATATAATTCGTATTCATATTGGTACCGTTACACTGTAATTTATGAGCAGATAATATTTGGTTTATTAGTAGTATATATATACATATATATATATAATGATTATACGTACGCTTCAGTGATATACATGGTTCAGGTTGTGAGAAAGGTGGCATGTCTGGTATCATACTGAAACCTTATTCATCAACAGCTGTCCGGTGCAGTCGGCGAAGAGATCGCACATTGCATACTTTAGTTATTGATATTAGGGACTAATCCTTTGTATGATGCTGGCTATGAAAGGAGCAGACCCCCTGGAGAGACGACCCCCACCTTTGGATTCCTTAGATTGAATCAACCTATGATCTGTTTACCCTGGACCCACCCAACGTCTGGACCTATAGAAACAATCTACGTCATCTCTATTGTTCACTGTGTAACACTGTACTGTATATAATCATAGCTGCACACCCCCTGGCTCTCAGTCAACTCTGACACAGTATTCTAACAGATATACTGTCCACCGGGTCCCGGGGGTGCGCAGCGAGCGCATGCGATAGCATCGGTATGTATTTATCTTTTGGTATTGGCTGTACTTTACTTTATCATAATATAATAATGTATTGAATTGTTGGCCTTTAGTTTTAGCTGTGATCAAATCACTGACAACCTTGGTCAGGGCAGTCTCTGTGAGAGCGAAAGCCTGACTGAAGAGAATCTAATAGGTTGTTTGCAGAAAGAAAGTGTGTGATCAATATAGATATATATAATAGACAGTGTTTTCAAATATATTTATACTTAGATTCAAGTTTAATTTTATTATAAATTTTCTTAAGTTTTCAGCACCCTGTACTTTGTTTAATGGTAAAAACCTGAAAATGAGCATTTTTCATGTATGTTTCTGTTAAAACACTTTATAAATCCCCTATGCTGGCTCAAATTATTTCTAAATACAGTACAGCTTTAAAATGGAAATGATAGACATGTGTGGATTTACATTTGTTGTAATACACATTAAGCAATCCCCCATCTCTGTGAGAGGGTTCCCTCCTGTATCCCCCTTGTTGATTGCCCTCCTTTTTTTGTACCCCAAATATTTTGCAAAAACTACAATAAAAATAATTGATGAAAAAAAACACTTTATAAATAAAAATAATCAACCATTGTATTTTTGTCTCCGATGGTCAATAAAATAACATAACTTTACCTCTCAACTGTCCCGATTCCATCAGGATAGTCCTGATTTTAAGGGACTATCTTGATTAGCTAAGAGCTTATCTCAACACGAGGAACAGCTGTGTGAACCAGTTAGTGTTGCACTCTTTATATAAGGAAGGATGGGAGGGAGATGTACGTGGCTGGAGGGAACTGCAAGCTATGCCCTCCATGGTGCTGGCCACACCCACACATCACTGGCACAACTCCATTGGGACGGCTCTTCTCACAACAAGTCCTTTATAATTTACGTCCCTAGGCCAATGTGGCCCTTAATCTGGCTCTGGGATTTGTTGAAAAACAGGCAACCAATGTAGAGACTGACAGAATGACTCAACAGACAAAAAGCTATTTGCAAGGAAAACCAATCTAGCCGCAATTTAACGGCACCTGCGATAAATGGGCAAAATATACATTCAATCCCTTTAGACAGGGCCCATCCAAATCACTCACAGAGGAGGTAGCTGAGGTGCTCTCTCACTTTTCGCACATACGCCTCCTAATATTAAGATGATGCTCGCTGTTATTTTGTCTGCTGTCAGTAACAGATTAAGATAACTTTGGGTCCTGGGCCAAAAGCTTGGAACAGGCAATGTGTGCCAACCAAATTTGACTCAGAATATATACAATGCACAGTAGAGTCAAAATACTAATTACACAAAAATTTGCTCACAACATGGTACAGATAGTTATACTGTACCCACCGTAAACCTAAACACGGCATGCCTGCTAGTTTTCATGAGATTATTAAGACTTTCATCGTTCTCTCCACATCACCCCCCACCTTCCTGGCTCTCATCACCCTATCCTCCTCCTTTTTAGTTTGCAAAGGACTGTCTTTATAACATTTGCCACTTTTATATGTTTGAAGGATTTTATTACCTTGGTTGAAGGTGCTTTCCTTCGAAAAAGAACCAAATGCATCATGTTAAAATTATCGGATGAGGCCAGTTTTCTGGCACCTTGGCGGTGAAAAATCAAGTTTGCTTGTGGAGAGAAAAAGGCTGTGCTCCCTCCTGCAAAACCTATAACCAGTGGCAGGCTAAACTGGGGGACAGGGGGGCATCTGCTCCCCAGTTCAGTCCCATAGTGGCCTATTTTGAGCTTGGTCACTGGGCCACTTGCAATTTTTTCCTTTAAAATATTCCTAACAGGCTGCTGAGTCAAGTCTTGCCTACCGGCCTCCCCTGTATAATACCCCTGTGATTGCACTCACCACCCTTTAATCTTGTTTAAATAGTCTCTTGCTGCAAAATGAAACCACATTTTTACATATTGGAGCAAAAGTAGGGCACTCATACACCTTAAACATACTCAGAGAGGACCTCTTCCTATCTGTCCAATTCCTCTCAACTCATCCCATGGGATAAACCTTTGCACCCCTGCAAACATAGACATACTGGACTGCAAATTATTCCATTCACCGTTACAATCAAGTGAATTTCAACAGAAGTAACTGTGTTACACAAGGTCGAACTGGGCCACCGGGGAGCCAGGCTATCCCCCTGTAGGCCCCTACCCTGATCGCTCCCCTCTTCGATGGTGGGGAGAGCGGGTAACTTCAAAAAAAAAATGTAAAAAAAAAAATATTCGGGTGACCGCGGTGCTCCCCGACTCCTCTCTGCTCCATTCGCACTGAATATCAGGCGTGACATCATCACGCCAGATGTTCAGTGAGGAGCGACGCAGAGAGGAGTCAGCAAGAAGACAGAAGACAGGAGAAGAGAAGGAAGAAGCTGATAGAAAAGGTAAGTGCAAGAACGGAAGCAAGGGGGAGTAAAGGCAGCATGGCAGAGAGTGAAGGGGGAGTGCAGACAGCATGGCTGTGAGTGAAGGGGCAAAGGCAGCATGGCAGAGAGTGAGAAGGAACAATGGCAGCATGGCAGAGAGTGAAAAGGGGCCAAAGCAGAATGACAGAGAGTGAAGGGGGGCCAAAGCAGCATGACAGAGAGTAAAGGGGGGCCAAAGCAGCATGACAGAGAGTGAAAGGGGGCCAAAGCAGCATGGCAGAGAGTGAAGGGGGGGGGGCCAAAGCTGCATGGCAGAGTGTGAAAAGGGGCCAAAGCAGCATGGCAGAGAGTGAAGAGGGAGCACAGACAGCATGGCAGCGAGTGAAGGGGCAAAGGCAGCATGGCAGAGAGTGAGGGGGGCCAAAGCAGCATGACAGAGAGTGAAAGGGGGCCAAAGCAGCATGGCAGAGAGTGAAGGGGGGGGCCAAAGCTGCATGGCAGAGTGTGAAAAGGGGTCAAAGCAGCATGACAGAGAGTGAAGGGGGGCCAAAGCAACTTGGCAGAGTGTGAAAAGGGGCCAAAGCAGCATGGCAGAGAGTGAAGTGGGAGCACAGACAGCATGGCAGCGAGTGAAGGGGCAAAGGCAGCATGGCAGAGAGTGAAAAGGGGCCAAAGCAGCATGACAGAGAGTGAAGGGGGGCCAAAGCAGCATGACAGAGAGTGAAAGGGGGCCAAAGCAGCATGGCAGAGTGTGAAGGGGAGCCAAAGCAGAATGGCAGAGTGTGAAGGGGGGCCAAAGCAGCATGGCAGAGTGTGAAGGGGGGCCACAGCAGCATGGTAGAGTGTGAAGGGGGAAGGGCCGGTGCAAGGGTTCTTGGCGCCCTAGGGAAAATTTCAAAATGCTGCCCCCCCTTCCTGCGAACATACCAAATATCCGCCTCACATACCCTTACATACTTGACTTTGTGCTTTTGAGGTTAAAAAAAAATAAAAAAAAATAAGCCTTACCTCCTCCAGCGGTCCAGATGCAGTGATGTTTGATGCAGAACGCTGTCCAGACTCAACTGCTGACACAGGATTTCTAGAGGGGAGGTATCCAGGTGTTAGATTTCGGAACAAAAGACTTGACACAATAAGACTATGAATTATGCACTTATTAAAGGCAATGGACAGCGCTAACATGTCCCTTTATCACACATATGTTTCTTCATCACACTGTAAGGATGACCCCGGTGCCCGAGAAGCGGGTGAAGATGCCTGATGCTACTGCGCCCCTGGAGGGGCTGAAGAGGACCCCGATGGCGGTGCACAGCAAGAAAAAAGAAGAAAGAAGTGACTTACCCGTCCAGCGCTCCATCGGCGGTATGTCCTCTTTCTTGCAGGTTCTGGCAGCGGAGGAAGGATGAGCCAATCAGGGCTCATCTTTCCCCGCTGGCCAATCAGCGGCCGTATACACGAGCCAATCGCGGCTCGCGCCCGGCCATTTAAAAGATTGGCGCCGACGAGAGACAATCAGCGCTTGCGCCGGATAATGACGTCACGCCGGCGACTATATAAGTCACCGGGCGGCGCCATTTTGCCAGAAGTCCGTCGGCGGGGGAAGGAAGCAGACGTCTGGAGAGGCGGCGGAGAAAGAAGACTACAAGCAAGCCGCCGAGCAGAGAACGTCGGCGGGGAGCCCTTGTAAGGGCTAAGAGTGCCCCCGCCAAGCAGCCCTCAACAGCGCCGGAATGGAGAAGAGGCGCCGCCGGCTGGAGGATCTGGAAGACCCGGAGAAAGAAGAAGGAAGACGGCGTGGCAAGCTGAGAGTCCTGCGCAGAGCAGGTAAGTAGCCTCAGCGTTAGGTCGGGCACTAGGCCCGTGACCACGGTCGGGCACAAGGCCCGTGGAGACAGTAAATTAGGGGCACAAGGCCCAGGGACCTGGGCACTAGGCCCCGAACAAGTAGTGGGCCAGTAGGCCATATCGTTGTTAAAGGGGACAAACCCCTATTAGCTAGAGAGTGAGGGGAGGCTCAGAGCCCCCAGGTACAAGGGCACAAGGCCCTTAGGAAGGTAGTGGCCTAGAGGCCATAGGAAGGCCACAAGGCCTGAGTAGGGGCTGGTAGCCCGTAGGCTATAAAGGGCACAAGGCCCTAGTAGATAGTCAGGGAGGCCACAGGCCTAAGTAGGCAGGGGCTAGAGCCCCTCGGTAGCAGGGCACAAGGCCCTAGTTAGTGGGCTCAGAGCCCTGAGTTAGAGAGGGGGCTGAGGCCCATAAAACAGAGCACAAATCTCTGTGTGTAGCTGGGCAGAGGCCCATAGTGTGTAGGGCATAAGGCCCTGGTGGTGGTGTGATAGAGGCGTGAGAGCCTCGTGAGTGTAGGCACGGTCCTGTGTGAGGTGAGCACACGGAGTTAGGAAGTAGAGTAGAGCAGAGGCTCCTGTGGTGCTGTAGCAACCGGCTGGTTGGCTAGCAGCGGTGTGCTCTGGTGAGTAGCGTGCAAAGTACTGTATACTGTATTTATTTTGTCTGTGCGGCAAGTATTGTTTGTATTACTGTATTTTGGGGCGTGCTACCTAATTGTGTCCAGGGGCAAGACGTCAGGCCCCCATTAAAGGTAGGCTCTTGTTCCCTGTGTTTTCCTGTACTAACCCGTGCTGTGGGGGACAAGTGTAGTTACCAGCGTACACATAGTCAGGGAAGAACACACGTAGTTTTCCCGTCCCTTAGGTCCCTGGGGTCGCACTGGTTTCCAAAGGGGTGACTGAGTGAGTCAGTGGCAGTGCAGCACAGCTCAACGCAGTTCCAGGGGCGTCCCGTGGTTCAGGTTGAGTGTCCCAGTCCTCAGTTCCGTGCAGGTTCCCTGGCGGTTCCGGAGTGGGATACGTGTTTGATATCTGGGTGCAGGCAGTCGGGCGGTTCAGTTTCGATCGGCTGTTCCGGGCGGCAGTCTATACGCAGGTTAGTGTGCTGTTCCAGTGAGCCTCAGTCGGGCCTGGTGCAGCCGGTCCTTAGGATCCGTGGGTGACCCCATAGCAAGAAGGCAGCTTCTTGGTACGACCTGGGTGAGGGGGTTAGGAACTGCCCTCCGGTTTAGTCCGTGAACACCGGTTGGTGTTCCCTGTAGTGGTTAGTGAGCAGTTCCGTTAGTGCACCACACCTAGGTAGTCATAGTTGCCGACCATTAGAGCGTTGTTAGGGTCAGGTCGCTGTTGTAGTCAGTTTAGTTTTGTGGGTGCACATTTTAGTCTCACTGACAGCGCAGAAGGGAGGCTGTGTGTTCCTTGTCATCCGCAGGTGTCGGGGAGGTGCAAGAGAACCGGCTCGGAAGTGGGAGTGTCCCGGTGGGTATCACGCTCGATTCCCCCTTTCGGTTAGGCCCTCACCGGCAGGTGTGCGAGGTACTTGAGGCGGGACTAGTCCTGGTCTCAAGTGCCTGTAGTCCCCCGTGCCTTGTCAAGAGCAAAGTGAGGAGGCGGCAAGGGAGCTTGGACTGAGAGTGTTCTTGTTCATTGCTGTATTCTCAGACAGCCCTTACCTGGTAAACTCTGTCTCTTTCTTAGAGGGACGTGGTTGGAGGTGACAAGGGTTGCGGCTGCGGATCTGCTGGGATCGGGTCGCAGCTGGGATATCGGAGGCGGACTGGAGGTGACCATCGTTTACAGGGTAAGTTCTTTTGTGTTGCGTCTGACCTGTTCCCCGCAGGCGCTACAACACCACTGCACCCCCCTCTGCATCACACCACTGCACCCCCCTCTGCATCACACCACTGCACCCCCATTTGCATCACACCACTGCACCCCCCCCCCCCCCTGCATCACTTGCAAACTATGGTGTAGAAATTCTACCCCATAGTTTGAAAATCAAATATAGAGCATGAGGTGGCAAATAGTCCTTTTTCTATGGTATAGAAATGACTATTTGCCACCTCATGCTCTATATTCGATTTGCAAGCTATGCGGGAGAAAAATTACTATTATTTGGCACCTCATGCTCTATATTTGATTTTAAAACTATGGTGGAGAAATTGATTATTTTATTGGCACCTCATGCTCTATATTTAACAGTTGCAAGTCAAATATAGAGCATGAGGTGCCACTCTACCATAGTTTTAAAAGAAAATAAAGAGCATGAGGTGCCAAATAATAATGACATGACGTCAGTGATCATGTGAGAGTGCGGCCTGGCGCATCCATAGCCGGATTAAGAGGGGCACGTGCCCCGGGCCCCCTCTTTTCGAGGGCCGCCCACATGACTTCTATCTTTCTATCTGCTGTCAGTTGCCCCCCCCGCTGCCCGCATTACCTCTCCTGATGTCTGACAACCTGCTGTCACATCCTGTGTCTTTTGCTGTCTGACAGCAACCACTCCGGGCCCCCCCTCCGCGAACCCCCCCCGCTGCCCGCATAACCTCTCCTGATGTCTGACAACCTGCTGTCACAGCCTGTGTCTTTTGCTGTATGACAGCAACCGCACCGGGCCCCCCTCTCTCCGCGAACCCCCCCGCTGCCCGCATTACCTCTCCTGTTCTCTGACAACCTGCTGTCACAGCCTGTCAGTTACTGTGTGACAGCAACCGCGGCATCTAACAGCTGACACATGCGCAATGTGCCCACTCTTTCTTAGCACGGCTGCTGTAATACCTAAAATGGCTGAAATGGAACTGCTGCGCATGTGCAGCTGCAGCAGCTCCTCGGCATGAAGACTCAAGAGAGACAGTAGGTGAGTGGAAAAAAGAAAATATACATAACTAAATATATATAGAAAACCCTTAATAACATGGTTATTTCTTGATTAAATATGTAAAATGTAGCCACCTATAACAGTAAGAATATATATATATATATATATATATATATGTATGTGTATATATATATATATATATATATATATATATATATTTATGGCTACATTTTACATATTTAATAAAGCAATCAAGTACTAATCATGCTATGAGGGGTCTTCTTAAATATGTATATATATATATATATATATATATATATATGATTATTTATTTTATCAGTACATTAACATGAACATGAACATTAATATTAGACTGGTAGAGCCAATGTCAGAGTGGCAGATTATATTTTATTAATCATTAGTAAAGTCATTACAGAAGCTGTCCGGTTATATTAAAGTTTGACTAAAATTGTAGTACATTATATATAATTTGTATTTATTTATATACACATATTTATGTAGTCTAATTAAAGCTTTAATATAAGTGGCAGGCTTCGATAATTACTTTAATAATGATTAATAAAAATAGAGGGTCCTGCATGATGATTATATATATATATATATATATATATATATATATATGTATATATATATATATATATATATATATATATATATATATATATATTGTATAGGCACATATATATGCACATATATACATAGCTACACCCACATATATATATATATATATATATATAGACATACATAGTCAAAATTGGTGTTACGTTATCAATGTTTATTTTTTATGTTAGTTTAAATGTGCGGTATCATTGCTAGTTTTAATGTGTATTGTAAATGGTATTTTTAATTTGCGGTATCATTGCTAGTTTTAATGTGTATTGTAAATGGTATTTTTAATTTGCGGTATCATTGCTAGTTTTAGCGTGTGGTATCATTGCTAGCTTATGGAGACTCTAAGTGTGCCGCAAAATGCAAAAGTTTGGGAACCACTGTCTTCATTTTTGATCTTAGGGGCCCCCCTGTCTTAAGTGCCCCCCAAAGCCTTAATCCAGCTCTGGGCGCATCCATTTAAAAAAAATCCAAAAACAGCAGGCGCCATTCCGGCGCTGTACTCTATCGCAAACACTGCTGACTAGATTAGAAAATCTAGTCAGCGGCGCCCTGTAGGTCCGGCACCCTAGGCAACTGACTAAGGTTGCCTAACGGAAGCGCCGGGCCTGAAAGGGGGACCAAAGCAGCATGGCAGAATATGAAGGAGGGCCAAAGCAGCATGGCAGAGTGTGAAGGGGAGCCAAAGCAGCATGACAGAGTGTGAAGGGGGGCCGAAGCAGCATGGCAGAGTGTGAAGAGGGGCCAAAGCAGCATGGCAGAGTGTGAAGGGGAGCCAAAGCAGCATGACAGAGTGTGAAGGGGGGCCAAAGCAGCTTGGCAGAGTGTGAAGGGGGGCCAAAGCAGCATGGCACAGGGTGATGAAGGGGGGCCAGGAGAAGGGGGGAGCAAAAGCAGCATGGAGAGCGCAGTGTTATCAAAAGGAGGCACAGCATGGTGATGAAGGGTCATAGTAATTTGTGTGTGATGGCGCAGCGGGCTTGTGGAAATGTAATGTGTGTGTGGTAGGTGGTGTCTATCTAATGGGTGCTATTTTGTTTGTGGGGTGATGGTGGAGCAATTAAATTTTATAGTTAGAATTTTCTAAATAGGGCCCCAACATTCCATGATCCAGACAAGCCGCAACTAAAGAAACCAGCAGTCACAGGTGGTGAAAGTGACAAGAACAGGTAGGACAGTCTGTCAAATGTTCTGAGTCTAGTGGGATAATGCCGATTTTTGGTGACTGTTCTGCCCAATTTAAGGGGCAGGTCAAGACTGTGTATTCTTTATATACACGCTGCATTCTTTGCATACTACACTATGGTGCTAGCTGTCCTTTGTGGACTGACCACTCCCCCTCTAGTGTCTGGTCTCGCCTCTTTGATGGCTGGCCACACCCCCTCTGGTGGGTCCCTAGCGTTACAGTTTCCCGGTGGGCCCTTCATGACCCAGTCCGACACTGGTGTCACACCACAAAGAGAACTTCACTGCGGGTTTGCACTTTTGTGCTTTGTAAATGACCCATATTAGCAGAGACAAAAACCTCATGGAAAAAGAGAAAATCAGTGTCAGTTGATAGAAAAAATAAACTATGTATTTATGTCACAGATCATATAAGAAAAAGCTTTTATTATCTTGAAAGGTTCTGTGTTAGACACCTCCCTGCTCTATTTGTTCTGCACTGTTTGAGTTGCTTGGTGCCTGTTTATTACTGAGACAGAGACGCTGACAGTCCAGGGATCACTTGCTGCAGCTGAGGTGTGGAGTGTGCTGAGAATGGTGAGTCAGGGGGACATTAAGACTACTGAGAAGTTCATAAAGCAAATTATGTAAATGCGGGAATCTTTATATAATCATATTTTTGTGTGATGAACTTTAGAGTAAAATAGGAATCATTACAAATTTGTAAAAAAGTAGTTAATACAGTGTTTTGTTTTGCTTTATTTTGTCAGAAAAATAAACAACTAAGAGTACAGTTGTCAGACATGGAACTGAGCACTTTGCTTATCAGGCTTGCAAGACATGCAAGAACAAATCTTTTTTTTGGCCTGTCTAGTGAGGATAATAACTATAGTCATAAAGCTTCTAGCTCATAAGGTCTAATCTGCCTGGAATTCCATCCTTTAGTGTCCCTAAATGAACAGGCAAACACCAGTTTGGCATTACAAAATGTCACAGTTCCATAACAAGACCTCTTGTGCATAGTGGTTTCTCTCTTGTCCCTACTCTAAGAGGAAGCAGGATTGGTTTGATCCCATATGCATCAACTACCATAGACATGAGGGCATTTATCACTTTTGGGACAACCTAAATGATGAGGGATGCTTCCTAGTGTGCTGCTTTCAACCAATCATTGGCAGGGGCAATGCCATTAGAAACATGAAAGGATTTGCACTGTTTCGCTAGGGCAATGGCATGTGGAAGAACATTAGCGTGGAAGGGAAAATATTTGTATAACTCATTAACAGGTTTTAGGGAAAAGTACTTGACGTCAACTACAACTCAGAGAAGGGGAAGGAAGGGTCCCCAGCAGCTGTGGTGATAACTTCAGTCCTCTAAGTGAGTTTAATAAGAGCCTGGGCTGGTAAAGGATGGATTTGGAAGGGTGGATTATATTTTACTATGATAATTTAACCCATGAAGGGGGATTTTTCAATTAGTAACCTGACCAACCAAAAACGTCTTGATTGTTGATATCAGATCTTGCCACCAACCAGAGTAGCAGGGGTCGTGGTTCTAAGGGGAACAGCAGTTGAGCAAGCACCTAAAAGGCAACTGCAGAGGCCCATGTAGCTGCCACCTATGCTGCTGTAGAGTCCTCCTCCCCTTTGTAGTGTCCATAATTAACAGGAGCTTAATGAGCTCCCCGCCATGTGTCCAGTAACCGTACAAGGTAATGGAACACGGTTGAGTTCAGCATTCAGAGCTAAAAATGTAATTTTGTTAAGAGGTGACTAGACCCTCTGATGTTCCCTTCCGCTCTGAAGTGAACAGGTAAGTGAGGGACAGTGTTCCTAGAAACTTTGTGGGCCCACGTGTTTCTACTTACACCTCTGATTACAGAGAGGGTGCACATGAGGGCTTTCCAGGCAAGAATCATGGACCCTTTAGATATATTTATGTTGTGGTCCTGTGATGTTAATAATGTGTTCCATATTGCAAGAGGAGTGATTGGAAAGACTCAAGTCCATTAGGCCCAACCTTTCTTATTTTGTTTTTTTACTATTTATTTACTACAGAGTGCAGTTGACATATTTCCTTACTGATCATACAAGTTTGAAGAATCTTGCACTTGCACTCACAATAAGAAAAACGTACTGTGAATGAGCAAGCGTAAGTAACATTCAGTAGGGTCATGCACACGTAAATGTAGGAAGTCAACTGGAGACATGACCACATGTTCAGATATGCCTTTTGAGGCATATCTTTTCCAGCTCCCTAAGCCTTGATGTAAAGAGGTTGAATGCAAGGCCTGGCAAGACCTAACAGCCATTGACTGCTTGGACATGTATAAGCTTGTAGAACTACAAGTGCCAGTATGTCCTGTCAGCCAGAACTTGCTGTTACATGTAATTCAACAATAGCACCTAAGCTAGAAAAAAAACACACATACCAATTTTCAGAAGTCCTTTAATTATAATAGAAATTCCCCAAAAGCCCTCTTTATTAGACGCCTAAATCCATAGCACCTTTCCTTTCTTCCTTACTGAAGTTATCCAAATAAAGAACCATATCAGAACAATGTTACTTGCTTTTTTGTGGAGCCACTCCAAGAATGAGAGGAAGGGGCAATCCACAAACAGTCAATCAGAGTGGTTTGCATCTTACTGGCTGGAACATGAGAAAACCACTCTAATTGACTAGAACATGTTGACACCTGAAGGTCAATTAATTTCATTCTTTCTGTTTCTTGGCTCATCAAGGAGCAAACTGATCACTCATAAGGTTTTTTATTTGTAATCAAGTTGGACTACTTCAGGAGAAAAGAAAGAGGTTTACATATGGATTTAGTAGTGCAATAATCTTCTACTGTATAATTATATTTAAATATAATTTAATAAATGGTAAACTAGGACTTTTAAGAGTGTGTGTGTGTGTGTGTGTGTGTGTGTGTGTGTGTGTGTGTGTGTGTGTGTTCGTTCACCTAGGTGCTATTGTGGAACTACATGTTCCAGTGGGCTCTGGCTGCCAGGGCATGTGCAAGCAGTCAATGGCTGATAGTCCTTTCTGAGACTTGTAATTCCAAAATAGCACTTAATCTATTTTTGACAATCTACCATTACCCTGGATTCTACTGTCCAAGGGGTGGCAAGAAGAGCTCCAGTGCTATTCAGTATTGGGCTGTATTTCCCTGGGGAGTCCCACACATGTTTTTGCAGTCTTGGCTTGTGGGTATGGGGCTGGTTTTACATTATAGCAGGGGGATCCTACACTGTGAGTATCCCTGTTATAATGTGACTAGCCCATCCTGGCATAGCTTGGTGCTGGCTACTGCAAGACCTTACCACAATATATTTTGCTTTTGTGTTGATCAGCGCTAGACACGCAGAGGCTACCTATTTTTGGTGGAGTGACACATCATTTAAACAAAATTAAAATGCAATCTTTTAACAGTATAGATACGGCAGCAATCATAATAATGTTGATGATGATTACTGTATCCTCAGCCCATGCCGAATCATGATACCGTCAGTACAAAGTATTTTGACTTGCGCATATATTAAAATCATAAGTTCTTAAGATATATGTAACTCAAAATATACACATAAACAAATTTGCAGGTACATGTATGTCTAGACTAGAGATGGGCGAGAACCGAACCCACCCGAACTTCCGTAATCCGAGTCAGTACTCTCCCGCCTGTTCGGATTCCAAAACGAGGCAAAACTTCACCGTGATGTCGTTGGATCTCGGATCTCGCGATTTTTAGAATGAATAAATAGCCGCCTCCACAGACATTCAGCGCCATTTGAGAGAGGGAGGGAGAAGGGTTAGGTGACGGTCACAGTAATTTGAACAGTAATTGGAGCAGTAATTAGAGCAGGAAGAGAGTAGTAGGAGGCATTTTTTTGGTGTTGAAATTATTATATACCAGCACTATATATTTCTGAATTTGCACTACAAGTGCTTGGGGTGTCAGATATTCCCCTCTTTGAAACAAGCAATTTTCTGGTGCTGATATTAATATATACCAGCACTATATCTTTCTGAATTTGCACTACAAGTGTTTGGGGCATTTCTATTGATCGTTCGGTCTTTGCAGGCTGATTTATTTTCTATTTAACTATAAGTGTAGGGTGTAAAATACAGCTAGACACCCAACTGCCTTTTTTGCTATGAATTTCAATAGTTCTTTTTAGTGCGTTGTCTGGCACCCTGGATTGGTGTGTGTCTGATAAAAGCACACATCCTGGGGGGGGGGGGGGGCAGCGCTCATTGACATTTATTAGCTGTAGAATTACCTCACTTATCCAAGAAACAGGTGGGTCACTAAATTATGTTATTTTAGCCCCAAAAAATGGAATTATTTAACATCTCTAGTCTAGACTGAGTCTACAAATATAGAAAGTATGCAGTGGGTATATAGAGGTCATGAAACAATATATATTTGCATGAAGAGTAATGTTGGGCACTAACTGGCTATGATGGGCATGGGTCTGTGGTGTGAAAATGTTTTTTCAATAACAAAGACTGAATATGGTTGGCATGTTGCAGTTATGCTGGGCTTTGTTTGTTTCTGGTACACTTGAGGCATGATGATGGACATAAACATATAGGTCCTGAGTTATTAAGGAGAGTAAAGCATAAAAATTGAGTAACTTTGCACCTGGGCAAAACCATGTTGCATTGGAGGGGAGGTAAATTTAAAATGTGGGGCCAGATTTAAAGTTGGGGTAAGGCATGTCCTAGATCAACTTTACATTTCAGTGTACAAATAAAGAAATCAAGTATTTGTGTGCTAGATGAAAAAACATCCAGTATTAACTTATGTGCAAAAAAATATACTAATTTGCACCCCTTGCATTGTAATATGGTTTGTCCCGTAGAACATTAATGCCTTTTTTTGCCTTTCTTTGCTTAATGACTCAGGCCCATAGTGGGCAGTGGATTGTATTAAACATGAGGCAATAATGCTGGGGACAGTGGAGGACTGTGGCCATGAGCTAGTTATACTGGACATTGGCTGCCTCTTGAGGGCATTGGGTTGATATTGGCTGTATATGGAGTTCAGGAGGCATTTATGATGGCTATAAATTTGGGCAGGAGTCATGTTGTGCTAGAGGTCTATATAGATATATGACTGCAATTGACATGAGACAGCTAGGTTGGGTACAGTAAGCATATTGTGGCCATAAGACTGTTTGGACATGGGGTTGGTATGCTGCGCACTGGCTCTCTATAATTATTCAATAGGCTTACTAGGCTGCAGCGCAGGGTGCAAGACTTTTGTGGGGGGTGCAACATTTCTGGAAACTGAAATTGAAATTAATTTTATAATATAAGAGAATAAAAACAATGTAGTAAGGTTTTATTCTTGATATATTCCCATGGTAAAGGCTGAAGACAATGGGCCTGATTCATCAAGGCGCGCATACTGACCGCACGTAAATCATCTCTTCGTACTCCCAAAGTCAACAAGGAACATATCTAAAGATACGTGTGGTGATGACTACATGTGTAGTTTTACTCTGCTCTACTAGACCAGACACTGCAGGATACATACAATACCTATGTGGAATATTAAAACTCAAAAGGAAACACAGAAAAAAAAATAAATAAGCAATTATTGTTACCTGTCAATAATATAGTCATTTCTGATTATAAATGGAAATTTTAAAAAAATAAATAAAAAAATAAATTGTATATATGTTTTTCCGCTTGGAAAAACATTTATTAGGCTGTCCTTAATGTCTACTGTACATAACGGACATTTTCATAGTTGCTCCTGATTACCGACAGATACTTTAGAATGTGTCTGCAATCAGGAACAACTGTAAAAATGTCATACTGACATCACTGGGACTCACCACTTAGACTAGCCCTATAGTTAGTGCAAGAGATATGGCAGAAAAACAAGTAACTGAGGCACCCAGAGCTTGATTTGGATGTGGCTGCATGTGCTCGAGCTTAACACGCCCTCACTGTAAATTGACTGCGGCCAAAAGACCCTTCCATGCCCTGGTCACTCCCCAAAATCGTAGGCTGTAGTAAGTGTCCTTTGCGTCCCAGCACTCAACAGACAGGGCTGTGTTCACGGCCGTATCTCCCAGTTCTGGGCATGCGCAGAGTGAATTTGTGTACGAAATGCTCAAAATCGTCAGTATTTAACTTATGTGCAAAACAGAATACTAATTTGCACCCCTTGCAATGTAACATGGTTTTGTCCAGGAGACTGAAATAAGAAGTTTCTTCGGTTAAGATCCTTAATGAATCAGGCCCACTATGTTGCCTTTCTGAGAATTTGAGATGAAATTATCAGACCCTGTAATTTTCCTATTACTGTATTAACTCTGCATTGTATCTACTACTATTATTATTTATAGAGGAATGGTCATTTGTGTAACAGCTGCATCCAACATACCTTCCTATTATCATGCAATTTTATCTAAATTAGTCTATTTTAAATCCAGATCTATTATTTTTCAGTATTAGGTCAAAAATATGTTGAGTGTTAAATGGTGTATGTATGATAAAGAACCAGTTTAATGGGGGAAAATAAGCGTGCCTCATGTTTAATACAATCCACTGCCCACTATATGTTTATGTCCATCACAGACACATTATTTTCTGAGCACACTGTGACACTCATTATTCATCCTACCATATGTTTCAATACACTTCACTTATAGACTGCTATCTCCCCAAATATTCTGGCCACATTTGTAAATGTTGTATGATTCTAATGTAGAGAATCATAACAAAAAATCTATATATTTGTTACAAAACTGTTCCATAAACTATGTCTTGCAATTATAGCCACAGAGCCAGGCATATGATGAAAAACATTGAACAGTTTATTGCAGAGAAAATAACTATCCAGGATGCAATGAACACAGACCGGGTCAGAATATAATCAGTTTTTCAAGCAGGAGTACTGCAAATATCAGGTTACCTCCAGGTGTGATACTGGTGATTGAAATATGCCTTACAAGGAAACAAGAACTGGCTGAGCATGGATATCCAGAGACACTGAGAAAGCAGACAGTGATCAAGGGCACAAACATAAGCAGGCTCAGGGACATCAATGACAAGCAAAGGAAGGCTGGAAGAAGCAAGCATATATATATATATATATATATATATAAGACCCTCAGGTGTGGATGATTAACTAGCTGTGCTAATTAACCCCTGATAGTGGGAAAAGACAGCAGCACCTCAGGTGTTCCACAGGTACTGCAGGGTAACATAACAACAAAGTCCAAAATAGTCCCAGAGGCAGATCTTTACATTATTCCCTCCTTAATAGGAGCGAATTCCAGACGCTCCACATAAAGGTTTTTTCTGGCTTTTTGCCTCTTCTGCCTTTTCTTCTTACAGGATCTCCTTTAAGGAATAAAAGCGCCCTTCTCCAATGGAGTATAATCAAGACCCAGCTCTTCAAAAGCATAAGAAGAAAAGAAAAGTTCATCGACTAATTCTCTAGAATCATCAAGGAATTCGCTCTCAGAGTCTCAGACAATTATTGGAGTAGAATTTTTTATTTTATCACAAGATGGTGATATGCCCATGAAGCCGGTAACGAAGGTTTGTTGTGATTGATGCAGTCTAGAAAGGGATTTTTCCATTATTGTTCTTTTTATTTTTTGAAGATATAGGTTGACCAAAGGAAACAACGCGCATAGATGATTTGTGAATAAGTGTAGGAGCTGAAACAGAGGGCCGGAATGAAAACAGAAGAACTATGACCAGGAGACTTGACTGGAGATGAAGAGTACTTCTGACAAACAGCATTTATAAAATCCATGGTAGTATGGATAATGGGAGGATTTAGTAATGAGAAAGCCCACATTTTTGGCTCTCCTCTAAAACACATGATAATTGAACCCACTAGGTTAAATTGGTCAACAAAGTAATCCAGACATTCTTGAAACTGTTTGATACAAAGTTGAAGTATGGAAGTAAACTGCTTGAGGTCACCGGCAAAGAATACTGAAGAAGGATCTGATTATTCAGGAGAGGCTTCTGGGTGCACTGGTTCAATAGCAGACTCTGGGTGCACTGGCTCAATAGCAGACTCTGGGTGCACTGGCTCAATAGCAGACTCTGGGCGCTGTGGCTCAATAGCAGACTCTGGGCGCTGTGGCTCAATAGCAGACTCTGGGCGCTGTGGCTCAATAGCAGACTCTGGGCACTGTGGCTCAATAGCAGACTCTGGGTGCTCTGGATCAATAGCAGACTCTGGGCGCTCTGGCTCAATAGCAGACTCTGGGTGCTCTGGCTCAATAGCAGACTCTGGTCGCTCTGGCTCAATAGCAGACTCTGGATGCTCTGGCTCAATAGCAGTCTCTGAAGAGTCCCCGACTGGGACGGCAGAGCAGAAGTCCCTGACTGGGACGGCACAGCTGGGGTCCCCGACTGGGATGGCAAGCTGGGCATACCTGATGGAAAACCCAGGACTATGCACACCACTCAGACTGGACAGCACGGTGAGAGCCCTCAGACTGGAGCACTGACAGAAGCTTTGGGCCAGACAACACGGTGGGAGGCCTCGGACTGGACAGCACTGAGAGAAGCTTCAGGTTTGACAGCACTGTGAGAAGCCTCGGGCTGGACAGCACTGTGAGAAGCCTCGGGCAGGACAGCACTGTGAGAATCCTCAGACCAGATAAGGCCAGAATGCAACTGGGGCTGAACCCCAACTGTGTGGCAACTCGGGCAGAACCCAACTGTGTGGCAACTCAGGCTGAACCCAATTGTGTGGCAACTCGGGCTGAACACAACTGTGTGGTAACTCAGGCTGAACCATCAGCAATGTTTCTGGAGCAGACTGGAGGGACAGGGCCCTCTCTGGAGCAGACTGGAGGGACAGGGCCCTCTCTGGAGCAGACTGGAGGGACAGGGCCATCTCTGGAGCAGACTGGAGGGACAGGGACCTCTCTGGAGCAAACTGGAGGGACAGGGTCTACTCTGGAGCAGACTGGAGGGACAGGGTCTACTCTGGAGCAGACTGGAGGGACATGGCCCTCTCTGGAGCAGACTGGAGGGGCATGGCCCTCTCTGGAGCAGACTGGAGGGACAGGGCCTCCTCTGGAGCAGACTGGAGGGGCAGCGCCCCCTTTGGAACGGACTGTAAGAGCAGCTCTCCCTCTGAAATGGACTGTAAGGGCAGCGCCCCCTCTGAAGCAGGCTGTAAGGCCAGCGCCCCCTCTGAAGCTGGTTGTAAGGGCAGCTTCCCCTCTGGAGCAGGCTGTAAGGGCAGCGCCCCCTCTGGAGCAGGCTGTAAGGGCAGCGCCACCTCTGGAGCAGGCTGTATGGGCAGCTCCCCCTCTGGAGCAGGCTGTATGGGCAGCGCCCCCTCTGGAGCAGGCTGTAAGGGCAGCACCCCCTCTGGAGCAGGCTGTAAGGGCAGCGCCCCCTCTGGAGCAGGCAAAGCCTCTGGAGTGGAGGCAGAGGCTGGTCATTTTGTTACGACACTGCTCCCCAAACTATGTCTTGCAATTATAGCCACAGAGATAAGCATATGATAAAAAAACATTGAACAGTTTATTGCAGAGAATATAACAATCCAGTATACAATGAACACAGACCGAGTCAGAGTATAATCAGTTTTTCATAGCAGGGGTAATGAAATTGTCTGGCTACCTCCTGGTGTGATACTGGTGATTGAAATATGCTTTACATGGAAACAGGAACTGGCTAAGCATGAATATCCAGAGACACTTAGAAAGCAGGCAGTGATCCAAGGAACAAACATAAGCCGGCTCAGGAACATCAATGACCAGCAAAGGAAGGCTGCAAGAAGCAGGTATGTATATATATATATATATATATATATATATATATATATATATATATATATATATGTGGATAATTAACTATGTGCTAGTTAACCCCTGATAGTGGTAAAAGACAAAACAGCAACACCTCTGCTGTATATTCTTTACTGACCATTGAAAGTAAAAAAAAAAAAAAAAAGACACATCAATCAATTACATCATCTAAGATCCTTGAAGTCCAACAATGTGAATGTTCAACATATTTTATTACATACACTATATGGACAAAAGTATTTGGCCGCATCTGTTAATGATTGAGTTGAGTTGTTTCAACGAGACCCAGTGCCAAAGGGGTATAAAATCAAGGACCTAGCCATGTAGTCTCCATTTGCAAACATTGTTTATACAAAATGGTTCCTTCTGAAGAGCCCAGTGACTTCAAGCGTGGTACTGTGTTATGATGCCACCTTTTCAAGAGACAGTGAAATGTCATCCCTGCTGGATATTCCACGGTCAACTGTAAATGATATTAATAGAATGTGGAAGCGTTTAGGAACAGCAGCAACTGAGCCACGAAGTGGAAAATCACAGAGCGTGATCAACGACTGCTAAGGCGCATGGTGCGTAAAAGTCGCCAACACTCTGCTGATTCTATAGCTGAAGAGTTTTAAACTTCCACTGGCATTAATGTAAGCACAAAAACTGTGCGGCAGGAGATTAATGGAATGGGTTTCCATGGCCGAGCTGCTGCATGCAAACCTTACATCACCAAGACAAATTGCCAAGTGTCAGTGTGCTTTACACCACTCTATCAGAGTGTGGAGTAGTGGAAACATGTTCTGTGGAGTGATGAATCACGCTTCTCTGTTTGATAGTCAGAAGGCGAGTCTGGGTTTGGCGGATGCTTGGAGAACTTTACCTGCCTGACTGCATTATGCCAACTGTGAAGTTTGGTGGAGGAGGGATAATGGCATGGGGGTGTTTTTCACGGTTTGGGCTAGGCTTGTGAAGGGCAATCTTAATGCTTCAGCATACCAAGTCATTTTGGACAATACTATGCTTACAGCTTTGTGACAACAGTTTGGGGAAGGCCCTTATCAATTCCAACATGACTGTGCCCCAGTGCACAAAGCAAGGACTACAAAGACATGGTTTGATGAGTTTGTTGTGTGGAAAAACATTACTGGCCCACACCGAGCCCTGACCTCAACCCCATCGAACACCTTTGGGATGAATTGGAACAGAAATTGCGAGTCAGGCCTTCTCGTCCAACATCAGTGCCTGACCTCATAAATGCTTTACAGAATGAATGGGCACAAATTCCCACAGAAACACTCCAACATCTTGTGGAAAGCCTTCCAAGAAGAGTGGGAGCTGTTATCACTGCGATTCCATATTAAAGTATATGTATTTGGATACAAAGTCACTACAGTCCCTGTTAGTGTAATGGTCAAACATCCGAATACTTTTGTCCATAGAGTGTATTTTACATAGGTGCACACTCACATTCCAGTTTCCGGAACTGGCTTCATAAAAACAGTCTGGGCCTTATTCATTAAGGAATGTAAATGGCAATACGCACCGTATTTTATGTAAAATCACTCTGTGCATGCACAGAAACAAACCATACACCAGAGAACGCATCAACATCCAATTCATCGTCGAGTGCAAAGGACCCAGAGTCCAATTCAAGCTTTGGGCATCTCAAAAATATGTGTTTTTCTGTCGTATCACTTGCACAGGACAGGTGTAAGTGCCAAGTGATAGTGATAAAGATCACATATGCAAGTTAGAACATGTGTTTGCAATCAGGAGCAATTGTAAAACTGCGATCATCATCATTATCAGTTGGCACTTACACCTGCCCTGTAGCTGGTGCAAGTGATGCGACTGAAAAACATGTACTTTAGAGATACCTGGAATCGGATGCTGCTGCATGCGCTCAAGCTTGGTGTGCTTTTACTGTAGATTAACTAGGTGCATACACCCATTCCCCTCCCTATTCCACCCATGAAATCATAGCTTGTCTTACTTACGATCTCTGGCGTATGGTTCATTTCTGGGCAGACACAGTGCAATTTAACGCAAAATACGGCAAGTATCCACATTTATGTTTCTTAATGAATGAGGCCATGTGTGCTTACCCACTTTAAGTGCACCTGGATGGTAAAAATGCCATTCCACTGAAAGTACTGGATGACTCCCAATTACCGGTAACTCCTGAACACTTGTGAAAAATCACGGAGAAAGAAGGTATACCGCTAACTAGTGAACATTACAGTAAATGAGCTCAACTTCTGACCATGGCCTTATCTGTGAGGAGTTGGCATGTTCTCCCAGTGTTTGCGTGGGTTTCCTCCCAAACTCCAAAAACATACTGATAGGTTAATTGGCTGTTAACAAATTAACCCTAGTCTCTCTCTCTCTCTCTCTCTATGTCTGTCGTCTGTGTGTGTGTATGTTAGGGAATTTAGACTGTAAGCTCCAATGGGGCAGGGACTGATGTGAATGAGTTCTCTGTACAGCGCTGCGGATTTTGTGGTGCTATATAAATAAATGGTGATGATGATGATGATAAATATTCCCTCTTCATCCTTTGAATCTCAATTAAATATCTTGTGGACATTTTCAGCTACCACTCCATAATCTTCACACTTCTCTTTAAGAAGTTCTATTGCACTTTTCATTGCTGGTGTCAGCAGGATTGGAACTTTCCTCATTTTTCTTGGATTTCAGTCCTTGTGAAGTGTCGGTAGGGCTTCTTCTCAAGCTCGGTAAGCACTAGGTCAACATCTTCTTGGAGATCCGAAGTATTTCTAGAAAAAAAGGTAGTTATCAGCATCTTGGAAATTTCCCCTTCCCTTTTTCGATTGAATAAGGTTACCTGTGCCAGGATGACCTATGGAAGCAATGCCCAGTTTTTAAGCCAAATCTCAGTAGACCTCAGTGCCAGCAAAGGAGTCTTGAATATACTGGTTTCATTGTCATAGCTAGCTACCAGAAGTCAGGAACGTGCCAGGTGTCAAAACCAGAATAAGCAGAGCAGTACCAAACAGAATCCACAGGGAGAGACAAAGACAAGCCGAATTAGGAACCAAGAAGCAACCTACAAAAAGAAACGCTGGAGCAGGGTGAACCAATACTCTGGCACCCTAATAGCACCAGAGTGAAGTTTAAATAGAGGAAGGTGCTCCCTGATTGGAGCCTGAGGTTTCCGACGGTTAGAACGTAGCTGACCACCGACAAGCTGTGAAAGACGGTGTCCCGCTGCCTAGCAAGGGATGCAGTGCACAGCGCATGCGTGTGCTGCACTGTCAAGACCCGATAGTACATCCCGCTACTAAGCAACAGGATGCGAGTGTGAAGAAAGAGGCGTTCGTCTCCGGCACCTATGAGGGGTGCGGAGGCAGCACCTGACAGTATTCTTCCAGACATACTACCATGTGTTTATTGCCTTTTAAAATATTAACAATGTCAGCCTCAGTTATAAGCTATATTGAATGAAATTTGCTAGTTTTACAAAGAAGGTGGTAGGAGAAGTTACAGTATGACATCCCATCGTTTACCGGTCCAATTTCTTTGTCCTCTCTCTCATAAAATATATATATATATATATATATATATATATATATATATATATATATATATATACTGTATATATACAGACAGTGTTAGTATGTTCAAAAACAAAAGAGTATAAGCTGAAAAGAAAACCAATAATTATTACATTTTATAAACTTAAGAAGTAGTTTCTTGATAATGTAATTTTTGTCAGAATGATTCCCTAGGCGCACTTTTTAAATAGACTCTTCAATCTTACTTCAATCTTCAGTATTCTCCATCAAGCTGCAATTGCGTGTGGGTTTCAGATATTCAAGCTGCACCTGACAGCAAAATGAACAGAGGATTTCTTTATTTAAGATCTCCCATTTGTGCTTGCTTCATATGTGAGTCAACAACAGCCCAAACACACAACCAACGATTGTTCAGTGTCACATTACTAATAGCTCTATTATTAAAATGACTGCCAGTTACTGCCTCAACTGATATACAACAACTCCTATAAGAATTGTCATGAAATTACTTTTACTTACATGTCAGGTGTACAAAACAGCCAATGAGTGCATAGATTACATGTTACTGTTAGGAACCCCTCTAGCCGGTACAGCACAACCCAGAATCTACTCTGCCAGTCAGGTGTTCACTGGAGCCCCTACTGGTGGGGACAGACTGGGCCGCTGACTGACAGAGGGTCGTGAAGTGCGTACCGGCTGGGGAGAACCCAGGAAAGCGGGGCAAAGTCCAGGCAAAGGTCGAGGGCCAGCAGCAGACAACGAATCCAATAGACAAGCTAAGGTCAAGGGTCACGAGCAAAAAGGAAGGTCGGTAAACACGCCAGAGGTCGGGGTCACAAGAAACACAGGCAGGGTCCAAATCCAGGCAAGGGGTCATACACGGGCAGTCCAGCAGAATATTCAAAGGGCAGGAGCAAGGAGCAGAGCAGGTCAGCAGAATGGAAACAGAAGCTATAACGGGCAGTGAGGCTGCAGACCTCACTGCCTTAAATACATAGTTGGACCAATCAGAGCCTAGCTCTGCAATTATACCCAGGGCCCGGCTAAGTAATAAATTAAAGCTTAATAGCCTCCAGGCTATTAAGAGCCTCTGCGCACGCGCCCGGCTGTCCCCTGTTGCCGGGACGCGGCGCTGCACTGAGAAGCATCCGACCGTTGCCTTGGCAACGGTCGGGACCCCGGCGGAAATGACGTCCCAGTCGTCTAGGTGACGGCCGGGACGTCAGAGGGCACCAGAAGCGAGATGCGGTGGCTGTGAGTACCGCCGCGGCTCGTGACAGTTACTACGGTTTTTTTTTTTTCAGTTTGGTAGAATGATAATCAGATTGCTTAAACAAAGAAGCAAGGGGTGGTATGTGCCTTGGTGCCACCACTAGAACATTAGAACCTATTAATGGAGTCTGCATAGGAGCGGCTCTAATAGATCATCCATCCCAGACCTTAATGTTCTGGAAGTCAGTAGATCCTTTATTTCAATGAGGAGTATCACTTCTTTCTGATAAGTTAGTTGATTCATTTACTGTGCCAAATAAAAACAATAAATGCTCAAGCTCTAAATCTAGTCAAACAAGGTTCAAGCAACAGGAATGTTTAGCATTTGGCCAGAGCTATATATCACTCCTGTCTTCAATGGAGCGTATCTCCATACCTGATTTTGAATTGACTATTATTAGGAATTGTATTAATTATGGGACAACAAACAGAGCAATATGAGGCCAAGCAGCAGGCATTCCTGGTTAAAGAGAATATCATGTTATTGCATGTGAGATGCCAGAATGTTCACTTAGCTTTGCTGTTTGAACACAACCGGGCATATTTAATAAGGCAATGAAAAAGTTTAGTACAAAAATTTCCATTGTTGCTTTTAGTAGCTACAACAATTCAGCAAGTACGGGTTTATTAGGGTCAAGAGCAGGCTTTCTAATGGCTGGTTTCCAAATGAATGATTTTAGAACAGAGAGAAAACAAAAAAATTGCTGCAAAGTTGCCAGGTACCAACTGGCGTTGTGTTAGCATTGTTAAACGTTAATAAAAGTCATGCATTTAAGGCTAGTGTGTACAAGGTCTATTTAAAGCCAGCGTGTACTAGGACAGATCCCAATTATCCTACCAGTGTTTAAATTGTAGGAGGAATCCCAAGACCCAAAGACATACAATCAAAAAACACACATACATTGCATAGAAGAGTATGGTTAATCAAGACATTTAAAACATAACGCTGCTGCAGAATTTACACTGCTAAACTTCATGATTAAAATACCATACAATTAAAAAATGAATGTCATTTACTTGAACTCTGTCTTGCTTTCTACATTGTCATGATACACCAAACATGGGTGTCTAATGATATAGATGGGGGAGAACTTGCTCTTGAAAACTCAGCATATACTATAACCTGTCTGCTTGAAAAAACAGCAGTAACTGAAAAGTGATAGGCTATTGATAAAAGTGTGCATGCTGACCCAGAGTTGTGGCATACCACCAATGGGTGCTTGGACATTGCAGGGCACTTAGCATGTGTGGTCAGTGTGCAAGTGGTGTGTGTACATAGCTTTAGAATTATTTCATAATATGCTACATTTGGTATTAATCTGCTATCAATCAGTGATCAAACATTTGCCTTATATAATTGTATGTTTACTGCTTTTATTTAGTCAGAAGCTTACAGGTGGGTTGCAATGGTGCATAGCAAATTTGTGCTACATGTTACACTATTTTCGTGGTTTACCCAAGCCACCCACACCACCAAAACAAATTAAGATACATGTTGCGTTTTAAAGTAATGTTTTCAATAACGTTCTTGTCAGGCTTTCATACCTATACATGTTTTAGTGGTGGGGAACTACAGTTGTAATAAACAGAAACAGTATAGTTTCTCTTTGCCTTGCAATGAAAAATGCTTTCTGGTTAATTAAAGTTCCTCATCCCCCTACAATCTCCTCCCCAGTTAGCAAAGATCAGTTGGCTAGTGTCCACAAAACAGACTGATCAGCCATTCTTTCAAGAGAATTGGGCTACATTGAGTGATATATTACTAAATAAACAAGTTGTGACTGGCGTCTACTGTTTACAGAAGCTGTCAAACAATCAAGTTATATTCATTCAGAAGGTGATGGAAGAAGCAAAGCAAATGTTAAGTGCATTAGAGCCATGAATGTAAATATAAATGGTTACACTTTAGTTTTATGTGTCTTAAGGTTGCACTACCACTTAAACGTTAACATATTACCAACCTAAAATCACACACCACAATTTGGACCAGCCTGCATAATTTATTCAGACAAAATGATTGTTGTTTTTTGTTTGGGACCACATACACTACAATGCCAAATTTGTCTGCTGGATTGTATGGCAAGTATGTCCAGTCTATGGAATTTGTGAATGCAGATTAACCAGCACTGTAAATTGACATCATTGGCCCAAATGCTCTAAACTCCGTTATTGAATTTAGGGAAACCTATTAGATCATTAATGTCTTTATAGTCTCCTTAACACTAAGATGTTATGCTCTAAGATAAGTAAAGTCCTCATAACTAGTGTTTTGTTATCACTGTCAACCATAAGGATAAGAGGATGCATATAGTATGCAAATATAAGAGTTAACTTGTTAGTAGCTATTATCTAAACCCCTTTATGCTATATGCAAGATCAAAACGTTAAACATTTAATTAACAACTAAACCTGCCATTATAGCTCATAAGAGGCTTTTTAGTAAGACGTTAAGGTTACGCATCCATAGCAGGGCCAGAATAAGTGTTCAAGCCGCCCTAAGCTAACACACCCATGGCACCCCCCCCCCCCCCTCAAATCATTAAAGAAAAATTCAGGAGTATTCTCCAGCATTCATATTGAGAAAGATTCTTTTATCTGGTCTTGTTGTTTTGAAAATGTGCAAAAATTGTATTATAATGCAAAAATGTTTACAAATCCTGAATGATTAGGCTCATTAGTTCAAACACAACTCTCCATTATGGCCAGAAAAAACTATCCCATAGTACATGCATATATAGGCAATAATATATATGAAAAATTGTCACAGGGTTTCTGGGATTCATCTTGAGACCCCTAGGGCTAGCTGTGGCAGGAGTGTAATGGAATCTGTGAGGCTGCATGAATGCCTTGCTCATAGAGATTGCTCTAATCGCGTATACTGGAAGTTAGGAGGAGGAATGCTGGACTGGACTCCGTACAGAAATAAATCCCTGGAATCTGGAACTGATGGACTGGAACCTGGAGGAAGGAAAAGGGGGGACCGGAACACATGATCAGAGACTCAGTACCTCCAAGAACTCAGAGACTTAGGCAAATATAGTACCACAACCAGGACTGGGAAGACTCAGAACTCAAGCAGAGGATATACAGGGGTGGCAACCTCCTGAACAGACAAAGCCTGGAACTGGCCCTGGAGAACCTGGTTTAGGCCTGGAACTGGAAGTCGGTACCCCGAGACATAGAAATGGCTCCAGAAGGGGGATGACTCAGAACAACAGCCTACTACCCTAGATAGCCAGTAAGAGAGACAGAAATAGATTGATGAGGAGGATCCACACAGAAAATAACAGCTGAAATCTGTACACAAGCTGATAGAATGAAGGTGAATCCACACGAGGAATAACCAAAATATTTATTTCAGCAGGCAGAATGAAGCTGAATTCACACAGAGGATTAATGGTTTGCAGTTCATATAACAGCATACACGATGAATCTGAACTCACTCAGAGGGTTAATGGTACAAGTCCATATAACACAAACACAATGAAACTGAATTCCCACAAAGGATGATGGTTGAGATCTGTATACAGTAGACAGGATGAAGCAGCAAACGAACAGCAGCTGTGAAAGTCTGAAACCAGGAACTAGGAAAGTGTTGCACTGACAATTTGCTGAGTGTAGGAGGAGACTCTACTAGTCTGCAGAGGAAGCAATTAATGCATGAGATCAGGTGTTCAGACTCAGAAGGATGTCTCACCCAAGATGGCAGCCTCCAGTACTGCAGACAGAAGTCACGCTTGTCCCAGGATAGAATGCTGCATTCGACCAGGAGGGAGATGTACGGTGATATGGTACCGCCGAGTGGTGTAAACAGGACTAAGACCCTGATTTGTGGCAAAAATGATTTTCAAAGAGCTATAATCAATAAACATCTACCAGCCCCATCTAACTAGTATTTTGCATTTAAGTGACCGCAGAGAGCATCCTTGTAACCACCATACAATTCAGCCCCTTAATTAGCCTCATTCTTGTCACTTAACAGCCCCTTAATCAGCCCCCTTCAGGCACTTAATCAGCTCCCTTCATGTAACTTAATTATCACCCATCAGCTACTTAATCATCCCCCTTCATGCCACTTAATCATCCCCATCAACTACTTAATTATCCCCCTTCATGCCACTTAATCATCCCCATCAGCCACTTATTCAGTCCCCTTCAGCCACTTACTCAGCCCCCTTCATGTAACTTAATTATCCCCCTTCAGCCACTCAGTCATCCCCCTTCTTGTCACTTATTCAGCTCTGGTTAACCCCTTAATCAAGCTCCTTCATGTGACATAATCAGCCCCCTTTATATCACCTAATCAGCCCCTTAATCAGCTCCCTTCAGCGCCTTAATCAGCCCCTTTCATGTCACTTAATCAGCCCCCTTCATGTCACTTGCCTTCATCTCACTAATCAGGCCCTGTTTTACTCTCTTCTTCTCCAGGCTCCAGCACTGCAGCTATCTTTGTTGGGGACAAGCAGCTTGGCAGCAAATGCAATTAATGCTAGCTGCCTGTGAGTGCGGCTGTGGACAGTCCTCGTAAGACATGTTATTCTTATCTCATAAGACCAGAGTAGACACCGCAGGTGCTCTGACAGACAAGAGAAGTCATAAGTTGTAAGGGCCGACTCCTTAAGACCAGTGATGGTTCAGATGATTCAAGCCAGCTCAGCCACTGAAATGTAAAGAAATAAAATTCCATCTGCGCTGTGCCCCCCATCCTTTTAGTTGATCAGGCCCTGATTCTTAGGTGAAACTATTTCTATAATGCATGTACATGTCATACTAAGATTGAACACCATAGAATGAAGCTCCATATGTATGAATGACGTTCCATATGTATGTATGTAATTGTGTACTTATATTGCTATACATGTAGGGACATTAAGCTGTTTACACACCAATACTGTAAGAACCTCACCATAGTGGTTAGACAAAATTAGATCCCAACCAAACTGACTATGCTAGTCAATGCAGAAGACCTTGCTAATATACCCACCATCAAAATCTGACATGTCCCAATGAGTCACTTTTGTTGGACAAAAACTGTGTGCACGCATGTGCACTTCACCTCCAGCTGTCAGTGCACATACACACTTTTGATTACGTGTCTTCTGCCATGTCATAGAACCACCAGGGTCCTCAATGCAATAGAAGAAAATGGGATCACAGCTTTCCCTCCTTTGTACACATAACGGGAATCAGAGAGAGAGTGAGAGACTCTCACAGCCTTCTTTTGCCAAAAGGAAGGTAGGAACAGTGGGGTATGACACAGCCATGAGTTCTAAATAGGAATATTCTCAATGGCGTTGGTGGCGGTTCTGATTATAGCCTGGATAGCAGTGGAGACCCTTGAAACACCCCTTCAAGTTGCAGACAAGTTGCGTTTTAAAAAGAGTACGGACTTGAAAATAGTTCTGCCAATATTCAAATCCAAGCGGCAATCTAGATGCTTTTCGATTCGAATCTGGCGGTAAGTACATTCTGCCAAAAAAATTATATTATAAAATAAATCAACAACTCTAAACAGTATAATCATTGATAAAATATGGTTGGTAAAAGAAATGATGGGACAGGAGAGTGCATGAGGGAAAAGTTGGAAGAAAGAGGGCTGATAATGGGGGAGAATAAGGGGAGTATGGTAAGGGAAAGAAATGTCCTGTATGGCTGATGTAAAATCTTTGCAAGTATCTATATAAAACTATATTTTAAGTACTGTAGATATATGAAATAAATTGTTGTGAAACAGAAGGACCTTACATTTTTAAACATGCTTGTGGGACTGAGAATGAAAAAAAGTTGAGAACTGTTATAGGCTGTTCCATATTTGTGACTTGTGAGTATTGCTACTATATATGCCAAATGGTTCTGAGAGCATTACATCCTTTTAAAAAAAAACTATTAAACCTGTTTGAGAATACCCATTTTTATGTGTCTGTGATTATGAAGATGATGCCTGATCTGCCTATTACAATTTTGAATCAAGTGTAGTTGTCTGCTCTGCCTATTATAATCTTTGCCTTGTTTCATATTTTTGCTTAGTTTCATATGTCTTTTTGGCTAGTATAGCCAGGGGAGGGCTGGCAAATTATAGCCCATTAGGAGCATTTTAAAGGAAAAAAATGCAGTGGTCCAGTGACGCAGCCCAATGTAGTCCTCTATGGGACCAGTCCGGGGGGGCAGATGCCGCCCAATCAGGTCATTTGCAACCTGATACAACATATTAGTTTATCTTTATAAAAGCATTGTCCAAGTTCTACTGTTTTGGTACATTTTCCATCTGTTTGTATTTGTGGTATTTGTTAAATAAGTGATTTTAGGAGTGAGAGTTACAGATGTCAAAAATTCCCTATTGTATGATATATTGTTTAGTGAATTACAAATGAGGAAGGGTAGTAATGGGGGGGGTGGTAGCGATCAAATTGCTATTGAGTAATCTAACCTGATTACAGTGTGAGCTAATTGTAATGGAACTAAACGGATGAATGTATACTTTACCTACCTATATTAATTAATTTCCTGTCCTATAGATAGCGGGAGGACTACTCCAGGATATGAACATGAAAAAGTGCACTGAGGATCACAGACAGCTGAAGCAACAGCAATTTTCACACCAAATAATGTCTCTGTCTAACAGTAGCGGTCTGAAACTACTTCCAGGTCAGTCACCACTTCTGGTTGCCAGTCTACTATTGAGCTTATTCACATGAACTTTTTGGGGGGATGTTACACACACACACACACATACATGGCGTATAGGGACACCCCTTTCCCAATGCCCTGTCGACAGAACAATGATAGGGGTATGTGTAGGAGCATTTGTCACCAGAGTTCCCACATGAGATTTACACTTTGACTTTGCATAAAGTACTGACACAGGTTGCAAGATGCTGAAAGTGTCATGTATTTTGACTGTCTTAGGACATGCACATGCTCGCTTACACCGACACCTAGCCATGGAGGCTACAGCCCTGTTCAACCACTTGCATCAACAAGTTTGATCTCTCTTTAAATCTGTTGTGCGATTCTTTATGTAGAATTTCACCCCCGACCAGTTCCGATCTTTCAGTATGGATGGTTCAGCCATGAGGCACGCAACACAGTCTTGCTTTCCAGGCACCCGGCATGTCTGTATAAACCTCATCAGGTATTTCTCCACAGCCTGGACCTTCTCTCTGTCCCAGGATTTCCTACGCACTTCTTTGCAACCTGAAAGGAAGTTGAGTGGTCCATTATGGCTCCGCAAAATACAGAGAAGGCAAAGTTCTTCTGCCTAGCAAAACTGTGTGCTACACTTACCTGTGGAAGCCATGGCTGGGCACTGGTCCCATGTTGCCAGGTCCATACACCACCTCTCTTCTGACGTGGAAATGTCGACTATACACTTGGCCACTTGTCCCTCTGTCACGGGGGATTGCTCATCATCCGATATGTCGCTCTGTAGCTGAACCGGTTCTGAAAAGAAACAGATATGTAAATGACCAAGGTAAAAGTCAAAAACATACATCAGACACCAGATTTTCTACTTACCGTCCGGATCCATGTGCATTTCGTCCAAATTCTTGCCTTTGAAATTGGCCAGTCTGCCACTCTCGAGAGTCATTAACAATTTGCTGATCTTGTCGAGTTGGAGGGTACCTTCTGGGATTGCCGGTGCACCCTGATTTCGTGCCCAAGGAAGTCTGCCAACTGATCCAGTTCTGTGTCGTTTAGGTTGAGGACCTTCGAGAGAGTGGCAATGTGCTTTCGAAGCTTTGTGTGTGGGGATGCTTGGCCCCACACTCTCGGGCAAACAGTCGTATGCAATCGGAGCCTCTGAAGTGTGACAAGGTGGCTGGTCTGGCGAACATGTAGACATTTTGGCTATCCACTTCACATTTGTGAGCTTGTTGCCCCTTCGGTTTAGCTTACATCTCTTCATGTGTTGCCATAGGTATTTCCTTGCAAACCAGCCCTGGTAGGCTACACAGTGCATGAAGCCTTCAGCATCCATCTTTTGTCTGGAAGTTTGCACAGGACCAGAACGCCATGGTCTGCCCTCATTACCTCAGCATTGTGTGCAAAGTTGCCCCTATTGCGAAGATGTGTTATTTGCATGCATCTTTTTTTGAGTGCTTGCGGAATATCAGGGCCCAGGCTACTTCAGTCTCATTGCGGTGAACATGCTCTATGTTCCGAGCAATTTTTAAGAGGAGCTTCTCACAGTACAGGCAGTACTGCTTTTTGCTATACGCCCTGGAGCCATCAATGTTTCTGGATAGCGTTTGGATAGACACTGCGTCGTCTCTCCAATCCTCTGTGTTTAAAACACGGCTAGTAGAAGGTCGAGTATGATCATACATATAACTCATCTCTGGGTACCTGCACTCTGCTGCGCTGGTGTCTGAACCGCTCTCCTCCGAAGTGTCAGGGGCATGCTCATCTCCACTGCTCTCTGGGCTATAGTCGGAGCTACCGGTGGGCTCTGTCATGCTCCACTCTCCCTGCTTTACCTTCAGCAGCAGACGGATTCGACTGTGTCTTTACCCGCTTGGTGTACAAAGCGCCGGCAGAATGCAGTGATTTCCTTTTCCTGCTCCTGCTATACATTTGGACTGAATACTGCCCTCTAGCGGTGGGATACACACACACTTTCTCCCCTCCACATTCGACACACGCACACTTTTGTTCCGACAAATGTGACTCGCGAGGACATACCAGATTTTTATGTTGAGCATAACAGCAATGTCCCCTGCATTGATTAGCCTTGAGAAGCTTTATGGCAACCTCAATTTTTGTCCCAACTACGACTCAGGTCCCCACAGTGTTGGTGTGTAAACAGGTCAATGTCCCCACAAGCATATGAATGCAAGTATACACACACACACACACACACACACACACACACACAAATGAGATGTGAATAAAACACGTTAGAAGGTATATTACCATGGTCACAGTTGCGGAACTACCATTGGTGCGGCCTAATGGAGATAATGGGACCCGCTGTATGGAGATGGTCGGGGGCCTTGGTTCCTTCATCCCCCACCCCACCCCCACCCCCACACTGGGGCCCACAGCTCGCTAGTTCCTCCTCAGCATGGTCAATATGTAATCATACAAATTGCTCTATGTTTGTGTGAATGTAGCCCTTTGAGTATCTAATGTCTTTGGATTCCTACACATGGATGCTTTGTCTGTGCCCTTCTTCCATCATTGAGGTGAGTTCAGCAGCATCAAAGGGCATTGTAGGCAGAGCCGGATTTAGACCTCATAGGGCCCTAGGCAGGATACTGTTTTTGGGCCCCCTCCCTGAAACAATCCATAGCACTATATTTTTGCAGCCTACCATATACCCCTATAGTTACGTAGAAGTGAAAGCATGTGCCGCCGCATGCCTACCATATACCCCTATAGTTAAGTAGATATGAAAGCATGTGCCGCCGCGCAGCGGCGGCACGCCGCCAAAGGAGGTGAGGGCGTGGCTTGCATCTTTGGGGGCGTACCTAACATGTGAAAAGAGCAAGGCCACCCTGCTGCAGAAAAAGGCACCCCTAAATAATTACCAAGCAGTCCCGTTTTTTTAAGTAGTTGGGTCAAAACAACATAATAAATATTGAAGTCAGGGCAGAAATACTTACTTAAGTTGTTTGCAAAAATAATACGCATAAATCCAAGTATGTGCTCTTGTCACTTTTGTCCCTCTATCATCACACTGTGCCCCTTCATTGTCACTTTTGCCCCTTCACAATATCACATGTGCCCTTTCCCCATCACCTCTGTGCCCATCACCATCCCCACCTCTGTGCCCTTCACCATCACCACCTCTGTGCCCTTCACCATCACCACTTCTGTGCCAATCACCATCACCACCTCTGTGCCTCTTCACCATCACCACCTCTGTGCCCTTCACCATCATCACCTCTGTGCCCATCACCACCTCTGTGCCTTTTCACCATCACCACCTCTGTGCCCTTCACCATCACCACCTCTGTGCCCTTCACCATCACCACCTCTGTGCCCTTCACCATCACCACCTCTGCGCCAATCACCATCACCTCCTCTGTGCCCTTCACCATCACCACCTCTGTGCCAATCACCATCACCACCTCTGTGCCAATCACCATCACCAATTCTGTGCCCCTTCACCATCACCACCTCTGTGCCCTTCACCATCACCACCTCTGTGCCCATCACCACTTCTGTGCCAATCACCATCACCACTTCTGTGCCAATCACCATCTCTGTGCCCTTCACCATCACCACCTCTGTGCCCTTCACCATCACCACTTCTGTGCCAATCACCATCACCACTTCTGTGCCAATCACCATCTCTGTGCCCTTCACCACCTCTGTGCCCCTTCACCATCACCACTTCTGTGCCCCTTCACCATCACCACTTCTGTGCCCCTTCACCATCACCACTTCTGTGCCCCTTCACCATCACCACTTATGTCCCTTGTTTTACTTACCTTTCTATTGCGCGCTGCTCCTCCTCCGTCAGTCCAGATGTAAAAAAAAAAAAAAAAAAAAGAAAGAGTCACGTGAGCGCTCGTCGGGTCCCGGCAGCCTCTCCTCCTCTCTCTATCACTGAGACACTGAGAGGAGAAGAGGCTGCCGGGACCCGATTCGCGGCACCCCCCCCTCCCCTGACTCGCGGCCCCCCCCCCACGCACGAGTCGCGGGGGGGGGGGGGGTGCCGCGAGTCGGGGGAGGGGGCGATTTTTTTTTTTCTTCATTTTTTTAAAAATTACTCCTGTCCCCCCCAGCTGTGCCCCCCGAGAGCCGCTAGGCCCTAGGCAGGTGCCTAGGTTGCCTAGCGGTAAATCCAGCCCTGATTGTAGGGAACCTGCAGTCAGCTGCAAATTTTTTTGTGTTTGTAATAGATCAACACAAAAAAAGTATCCTACTCACAGAAGTGTTCCCTGCATTTGTGGTATATTTGATTTGAGCTGCCTCCAGGGCTTTCTTGAATGGATTTGCAAATATGGTGAACATAACTCTAACCAAACATCATGGGCGCTAGGAAAGCGTTCGCATCTACAAGCCCTCTGTAGCTTACAAAATATTCCAAAACTAATAATTTACTGCACACTAATTTTTTTTAAAACATTTGTATTGGAGAGTGCTTCACTTATTAATTGATTTGATATAAATGCGTGTGTGTGATTATACATTCTCTTCTTTTTTCTATTTTTTTTCTTTTCCCTTTCTGTCACTCCAATTTATTTATTTATTTTTTGGCACATAAATTATAATATTAAATAAATAATTACTTCCAGAGTTGATAAAATGTGAAGTTAACTAAAACATAGACAAACCGAGGGGGTTTTCTAGTGCCTGGAAACCCCCCTCCAAGCCTGGGGTACTGTATAATTGAGGTAGCTGGACCCTGCCCCTGCTTCACACGGCACTAACTGTAGTGCACGCAGGATTGCCCACATATATTATGGGGATAGGGACAGTCGGAGAACAGCCAAGTACTCTCTAAAATTATAGCCACGCCCCCATGCATACTGGTCACACCCACTGGCGTCGTGGTGTGGAAACCCCCCTCTGCGTTTGCCCCTTCAAAATTCAGATTTTTTAATGTTCTTTCATCTTCTAGCTGTACCTAATACCCACTTCATACTGCCTAAAAGACCTGGATTTTTGCCGGGGCGAGCCCCGACGACCCAGGTCTAGGCTCATTGTGATAGTGGGTCCCTGCATCTACCCAGGTCATATGACCCGGGAAGTAGACCTTTTGGAGGGTTATTCCCGGGTCCGACTCGGGCATCCTCCAGTGTGAATGGTGAGACCTATTGAAAATTTTAAAAAAATAACACATCACAAGAGGAGACAATCAGATCTCCTCTTGTGATGTTGCCATGGAGACATGGGCAGACCCATGTTCAATGTGAACACGGTCTACCCGGGTATGTGTCAGGGCCAGAGGATCTGTGCCCGTGGAAATATCCCGGGTTCATATTCCCTGGATATTCCCGGGGTGGCAATCTGAAAGTGGTATAATTGACTACATTACAATGGGTTTAACAGTGTAATAAATAATCTTAACAAAAACACAACCCTGGGAAAATATGCCACTGTAATTCTGTAAACCTTGTCTTTCTCCTATGTAGGTGGTGTCCACTTGAAAGGCAGCACAGACTCAGACAGTTGCCTGGAGGTAAGAAATGGTTATGGATGATAGATAAGAAGAAGCTGTTATTTTTGCGCAGACAATCGTACGATTGCTAAAATCTCTGATTTCCGGGCACAGTCCCAGGCAGCACTGGGGCTACCAATGATCGAACCTAGGAGGCTGCCATGGGTTAGGGGGTGCCTAAACACGGAATGAGTAATTTAATAATATTATGGTTATAGTTACACCCTTGTTCCTACTGTTTAATTATCTGCTACTGCTGAATTGGGTATTTTCATCAGGTCTATGTGCCATGTCATAAGTCAACAATTTGCTTGGCATTGTTACAAGTACTTACTTTATTAGCCTTCCCAGCCCTCAGATTTCACTCTCTGTTGTACACAAGTAGGATAAGGTTAAATCTACAGTGTACAATAAAGCAATGCAGAAACCATAATTCTATGAAATGTACATTGCTTAGTTTGTGCTGAAACCGGTATTTTCTTTCTTTGGACCCATAGGTTTTTCTTGTTCAATATCATTTTTAATGTTCTCCCAGCATTTGTCATAAGTTTTTGAGTTCATATAGTGCTTTTAATGTCCCCACTTAGGGGTCTATTTATGACCCTTCGTTTTTTTGACTTGATACTTTTCAATCCTTATCTCCTTGATAAGGATTGAAAAGTAACGGCTATGTATTAAAAACTTCTCAGGGACAGCAGTGCCGATAGACTGCTGTCCCTGAGAAGTGACCCACCTGATCATCGCAGTCTTTTCTCAAGTTTAAAGGCTGCGGTGATCTTCTCTTTTTTTTTTTTCTTTTTTGTTAGTGCGCATGTAACGACTGAAAAGTTGGTGCATGCGCACTAGCATCCTGGACGCCAAACTGTAGGATGAGTGACAGGGAGGGATCACATGATCCCTCCACACATGCGCTGTCCAGCTCTGCTCTTCAGAACAGAGCTGGACAGCGCGAAAGTTTTCAGATATGTTAATGTACACCAGCTTCAGATGGCGCCAGCTTCAGATGGCGTACATTAACATGTAGAAAAAGAGAAAATTTTCTCTAGTTAGATTTTAATACATAGCGGTTCTGAGCACTTCCCATAGACTGTTATGGGGAGTGCTCAGAAAAACGATAGCAAATGCAAAGCAGCAGATAGCTTCAATAATACATAGCAATTTCATGGTAAACACCCGAAAACTGTTGTTTTCGGGTGTTTAACACAGGAAAAATCCTTGATAAATAGACCCCATGGAGATCTGATCTCTGACATGAAGGAGAAGCAGTCAGCAGCCTCTCATACATAAAGCTGCTCGCTGCTGCTCCTCCATGTCAGTACTATTACCCCACACTCCCAGTCTGAGCAGATGATGCCGCCCCCATCTCCCACTGCTATGGTAAGAAGCAGGGAGGATGGGGGAGCAACGCCCGAGGAGAGGCTGCACCCCTTCCCAGTGGGGGGCCGCAGAGGACACTCACAGGGCTTTCAACAGCTCTGGTCCCAGAAACTAAACAATTGTCCCTATTTTTCAATATTGACCAACTACACAATACTGTCCCTCTTATTCTATATAGAAGATGCAGTTATCACTAACTAATCTTGCTCTCTGTGCTTTATATTAATAATTATTAAGCAGTAGCATTTAAAATGCCAAAAGTAGCATATAGTCAATTTTAGTAACCATATTATGGCAGACTATAATACATTTGACCTGCTGAGGTACACATACTCAGCAGCAAATTGTTCTGAAAATGATTTTATGTTATCTACTACACATTCATCAATCAGCTATTTCATGGTGCAGTAACATTTTCCATGCTAACATATCTATGTTATTTAACCTTAATTTAATATTTAAAATGTAAATTATTTTTAGAGTGCACTCTAGCATTAGTGACCAGTTGACGGTAAAGGAAGAATGCATAGGGGAGAAAGCGGTACTCTGTACAGTTTATTAAAGTACATGGCAATTGTAAAAATTACAGCTGCAAGTCTTCATCAACCTTTTTACTGATTTATTTGAAAATTTTACTGTATGTTTGTTGCAAATTAATCAAGTGAAGTCTTCAATCTTTGCTATACGTTTTCCAGAAGATTTAAGTACATGGGCATTATAGAGGGTTACATTACTTATTCTTGTGACCAAATCAGATAAGAAGCAGGTACCTATAACAGAGAGCATATCATCCCTATGCTGCAAGTTTATACTGAGGGACAGTGCTTTTCCAGCATTGTGCCTCCATCCTATTTCTTCAATTGAAGTGATATGACAGAAATAATTAGTGTATGGTATGAAATGATTGGTCTGTTTTTGCTGAAGCTTTTCATTAGGTAAATAGGCCTCAATCGGCTGCATCCAGCCCTTCCAAAAACACTATGGAATAATACCTGGTGTGACAAATTCCACTTTTATTTTATGCTCATGCCCGTTTTGTGGCAAATTAGTGATCAATAACTAAGGTGAGATATGCACATCTGCACAGGTTGTGAGGCTACATATCAAACACGCATACAGTCAGTTCAGATGCATCTTTTCCCAGTAACAATTGCTGACTTGTATCATGCATCTGATATGGTAACGAATCTGCATGTGTCTTTTATATCTGACCTGTATTAAACAGGCAACCTCATAGTGTAATCACATGGGAGCCTTATAGTGCCATTCATATGATACCTTCATTTCATTAGAATAAGACTTGAATGCCACAGTTTACAGAATGGTTTTGTGGAGTGCATTCCTTTATTGACAGAAAGTGGTGTAACAAGAAATGTTTGTATCCTATAGAAAAATTATGATAGGGTTCTGTATGGACCATCATAGAGTCATACTCCCCACAATGCTTGCTGCATCTGCACTCAGTATCCAATAGGGCAAATTACTAATTGCATTTGTAGCAATCTGGCACATTATTCTGAATTAGATATATTTTATCATTATTATGTTCCATATCATATAACTGCCTAGATAAATTCTTTATGGAACTGTATTATGTTTATACTTTAAATGTACAGGGGACTGTGCTGCCGCTATGACTATAGCCTCCCCCTTATTCCTAGTGTTTAATTATCTGCTAATGCTGAAGTAGGTATTTTCATCAGGTCAATGTGCCATTCCACAAGGCAACAATTGTCTTAGTGTAGTTATAAGAACTTTATTGGCCTCCTCAGCCCCCAGATTTTACTCTCTGTTGTAGACATGTGGGATAAGGTTAATCTAGAGGGCACAATAACACTTGCACAACCCATAATTCTATTTAATTAATTTGTGTTGAAACAGACACTTTGGTTGCATAGTCTTTTATGCTGCAAGATAATTTTAATGTCCCCCCAGCATTTACCATAAGTTTTTGAGTTCCACTTGTTTTTAATCTACAAATTAAGCGCTGGATATGTGTCATCTTAAATACTCCATTTACCAATATGATAAGGGCAAAAATTATAGTTTCTTGATAATCGGGGGAATTCACAATAACTTGGACACTGACTGTAGAATTTTAACAATATAAAAATAACAGGTTTGAAAAAAAACTCAATTTAACATCAGAACCACCACTGTAAGGGTCACACTACAATGTCATTTTGCAATCTGATATGCCTACTTTTGTGCAGATGTGCATGGATTAGCAGGATCTGCTGAAATGAAAAATGTAGCACCTGAGTGGATCTAGGTGTTCCTTGCTGAGCGCGGGCACATAGTTACACCCATATGCAAAAATAACATTTAATTTTGCTGGACAAGATTATTTTAATGAGATTCCACATTTGAACCACTCCTCTCTCCTATTGAAACTCTGTCATGCCAAAATCTGGCTGTATCTCTCTATAACAGGGGTCAGGAAAGTTTTTTGCTTTTTACTCCAAAATATATTCAGATACGCCAACGTTACCCCCTTGATTTGAAAGGAAAGAAATCATATATTATTAATTATTGGAATTCCATACTTTTATTCCCCCTTCTCTTACTTCCCTCATCCTATGTGCCTCCATAGTTTTGTTTCCCCCTCTCTTACTTCCCTCACCTTATGTGCCTCCATAGTTTTGTTTCCCCCTCTCTTACTTCCCTCACCCTATGTGCCTCCATAGTTTTGTTCCCCCTTCTCTTACTTCTCTCACCTTATGTGTCTCCATAGTTTTGTTTCCCCCTCTCTTACTTCCCTCACCCTATGTGCCTCCATAGTTTTGTTCCCCCTTCTCTTACTTCCCTCACCCTATGTGCCTCCATAGTTTTGTTTCCCCCTTCTCTTACTTCCCTCACCCTATTTGCCTCTGTTATTTTACTTACTTTTCTATTGACTTTTTCTATTCTTTTTTTCTTCTTCTCTGTTCTTCTTGTCTTGTTTTCTTCTGCCACTGCTTCTCTCTGATCCTCACTGAAAATGACGTTGGGCCGCCCGACAATCAGTGGGAGAGAGGAAGAGAGGAGGCTGCTGGAAGCCGCCGCGTGGTCATGTGATTGAAAAAAAAATCACATGACCGCTGGCGGTGTGTCTCGGCAGCATTACCCCCAGGAAATTAATTTTTACCCCATTTGGGGTAATTTACCCCGGTTTCCCGACCACTACTCTATAACTTCACTCTCATTTTGGCCCTAGACATAACTACTGCCACCACTCACAGATTTGGGCACTCTAAACTTCTGCCTGAGCACTCCAAGCATACCGGTTACTTGTAAAGGAGCTCCTTTACCGCTTAGCTCTACTGGAGGAAATCATACTCTAATGCTTACTTCCTCCAGTTTGAATCTACTCTTTTGCCTTATAGGTCTTCCCTTTTTCAGGAATGAGTGCATCCCTTGTAATGCGTGAGCAGGATGATTTCACAAATTTTGACTTAATAAAATCCTCTGCACACCTGCAAAATATGCTGTTGACAAATAACCTTTAATATTTATACTACCGTGTTTCCCCGATAATAAGACACTGTCTTATTTTTTTTGAAGGGGAAAAAATTTGTATAGGGCTTATTTTAGGGGTAGTTCTTATTCTAATTAACATTGACAGCAATTTCAATAAACAGGTAATTATGAACAAAAAATCCTACCTTTATTCAAAAATGGTCATATTATCTTCTTCAACTACATCATCATAAGTGTCCATACCCCGAATTCCGGCCTGGATTTCTTGCGCCTCCATTTTCTGCAGAAGAAGTGGACCCAATCTGTCATGTCCAGCAATATAGCTCTCCGTAAATGAGCAAGTCTTGTGAAGGTAGCCTGCTCGTAGTGCATTGGCGACACAGCTGTCAGTAATTTTATCCCATGACTTCTTCACCCAAGTCACGACCTCTTGCAGACGGGGCTTCACAAACTTTCCACGCAGATTTCTTTCCATTCTATTTTCAATGTAGTCATTGACTTCCATGCGCAAATGGTCCTTGAATGGCTTGTTTATTGCAATATCAAGAGTCTGGAGATAGGCAGTCATTCCTGCGGGAATCATTACTTGATCTATTCTTCTCTCTGCAAGTAAGATCTTCATGTCTTTAGCGCGGTGAGTGCTGGCTGAATCCCAGACTATCAGACCTCTTTGGTCACCTCGCAAAACAAGTGACAGCATTAAATCCAGCCACTTCCTTATAACTGCTTGTGTGCACCAGGCTTTTTAATTTTCAAGAACGTAAATGCCTGAAACACGTTCAATCTTATCTTTCTTGCCCTTACTGATGATTAGAGGTGTGACTTTCTTTCCATCCAGACAAATTGCCAAAACACAGGTAACTCATGCACTTTCGTAGCCAGTGGTGGGAATGTAGATTAACGTGGCACCCCTGTGATTAACTGTCGTTTGAGATCCTTGACCCATAAACACTGCAGTTTCATCCATAGCAATCATATTGCAGGTTTGGTATTTTGAAAAGTCTATCCCATCAACAAAGGACTTGAATGCAAGTGCACGTTTAATAACTTCAACATCTTCCAGCTTAAACAGTGTTGTTGATCTTCTTAGAGACAGTTCATATCGCTGAAAGAAACCGTCCAACCAGTGTTGTGATGCTTTGAATCCTTCTGGGACCATTTCAAACTGTGGTGCCATTGCAAGGGCAAATGCTTGAATATCAGCCCTGCGTACAACCAACGCCTTTGCTCTCTTGTCAGCAATCCATTCACCAATGATGTCTTCCAGCTCAGGATATAAGGGTTGCCAACCTGATCCAGACCTGCGCTTCTTAGCTTTTCCCTCATCCACCTGTTGACTGAGCTTATTGTACTCCGTTCGCCATTTTCGGACCATTCGGAGATCCAACATCTTTTCTTTACAGAAAGCTGAAAGATTCTTGCCTTGTGAGTCCTCCACAATTGCTTTCTTATAGTCAACGGTATAGCTCTTCCTTTATGCACTCATGTCTGGGGGTCAAAACAGACAGGATAAGAAATAAAATGATGACTGTTATTCCCCCTCAGTCCTGCTTTTTCCCACATCATGCCCCCTCAGTCCTGCTTTTTCCCATATCATGCCCCCTCAGTCCGGCTTTTTCTCACATCATGCCCCCTCAGTCCGGTTTTTTTACACATCATGCCCCCTCAGTCCTTTTTTAACACTTTACCGTTTCTTTCCTCCTTCTCTTTCCTTCTTTTCTGTTCTCTCTTCCGCAGCGCTGCTACAAATGACGCTGGCACGCACGGGGGAGGGTGCGCGCTCACTGTGAGACAGTGAGCGCTGCAGCTGTGATTGGATGCCACAGCAACACCCATTTCATGCAGGGAGGCAGAGTTGGGGCCATGGATTAAAGCGCAGGGACCGGACAAAATGGGGATTAAGGTAGGTCTTGTTATCGGGGTAGGGCTTATTTTGGAGCATAAAGGGAAAAAGGGAGTAGGTCTTATTATCGGGGTAGGTCTAATTATCGGGGAAACACGGTAGGAGTGTGATTGTTCTTTTTCTATTTAAAGGTCTTTATTTATTAGTTGTGACTTTCAGCAAGACTTAGATGCTTTAAAGTATTTGAATGTATCCTGACGCATGCTATACCTGTGTCTTATCTATTCAGAAAAATAATTTCAGATACCCCCGCAGAGAGCACCTGAAACCAGCACTAGAACACCATATTCTGGAGCGTCCTATCGTTCGGAGAATAACAGTTGATCTTCGACCAATCCTAAGGCAGGTTATTGATGCATGTGAGGTGGACATTTCAGACACAAGTAGTGCGATCAGTTCAGAACTATCAGAGCAAGGAATTCAAATAAGAAAGGAAAGAGTTGAAGCACAATCTCCCCCACAGAAAAATACAGAACCAATCAGCTTCTCTCTCCCTTCTATTTCAAACTGTAAAAGCTGTAAGGAGCAGTCTAGACCTGTGAAAATATTACAACGGAGAGCAAGTTTGGTGGCAGTAACTGATGAAGGCACACTTACCTGTGATGCAGAGCATAGATCCAGTAACTGTCCTCTGGTTGCCTTCCCCAAAGTCATATTGAAACCAGTCCCGATGCAGAAAAGCTCCAAAGAACAAAGGCCTTCACGAAATGTAAGTACAACTTTTGGTAAATCATTCAGTGAAAGCGAGTGTTGAATGAGAGCTGGTGTTAGAAGTTGACTTTGAAAAAAGTGACATGACTGAATGTCCCAGTCAAAATAACCAATAAAACATCCAATTATTCCTCAACCACCCTTTTAATGTCCCTAGGTCACAACACCCCCCACCCACACTGTACACAGTTCCCACATGACAACAGCCACTTCACCAATATTGCTGTGTGACTGGATCATACAGCCCACTAAGCACGTTTTACCTGTGCACACGCGTTGGACCAGTATGCAGTATGTAGCACTTAATCTCATGTATTAAACTTCCATTGTCCCATATATTGTGAATTTTGAGAGTAGGACCCTCTTACCTCTCTGTCTATCTGTATTACTCTGTATTTTATTACTGTATTTGTTCCAAATTATAAAGTGCTACGGAATATGCTAGTGCTATATAATTAAATGTTGATGATGATGATGATGATGATGCGTCACTCTCTTCAGCCAGATACACCCCACTGGAGAGTTTGTAGTCTGTTTCAGCTGTCTGCCATAAATAGTGTAATTAGATGGTTCAGAGGAGTCCATCCCTTTAAGGTTAAAATCTAATTATCAGTCCCAGGAAACAAGAGACAAAGTAAATTATCCAAGGTCACAAAGAGTCAATATTGGAATTTGAGCTGGGATGTCAGTGCTTAGGCTAGGTACACACTACAGTGCTTTCAGCCAACTATCGGGCCAATCAGACGATAAATGACTGATTGGCCCGATATCAGTAGTGTGTACCCTGGAATGAGGAACGATCATCATTCCAAAGTACACAAAATCGTTGATAGAGATTTTCAAACTGACTTGATGTCATTCAACGATGGAACAATGTCATTTAGCTTGAAGCACCTCACCTGTCACTGGAGGTGTCCGAGGGTCCACTGTCATGTCCCCTCTATTCTCGAGGGCTGGAAGGGTCCTGTCTTCCTCAGTGTTAGTTGCGTATGCACTGTCACTACCCGTCAGACCTAGTAGCCGATCCCAGATGACCTCTGCACCCAGGCTGCCATCGGTGGTTTCGTATTGTGTTTGACCCAGCTGACAATTTTGGAAGTAACCCACTGCCTCGCTGACAATTTAGGATGTAATACACTTCCTCTTAGACTGGATATACCACATGCCTGAAGTGTTGACCTTGGACATTTACTATTTTTTACAGTCACAATCATTCTATGGTGCCAGTTTATTCATCATCTTTTGAATGCATCAGTGTGACTTTCATTAATACCATTAGTACAATCAGCACAGCCTAGGAGAGAAGGGTACATTTTTAAGCCATTTACAAGACACAGGGGATAAGAGAGCTTAAGTGACAGTGACAGATGTCAAGATCTTTTCAGACAACGGTTACGACAGATGCAGAGCGCAGATCTGAATGTAATCGTGTAGTATGTACACATGAATTGGCATGCTGAGCAGGGGTTTTTTTTGTTTTCCCGTCGTTGGTAAATCGCTAATCGTTTATTTTTCCTATAGTGTATAGGGGCAGCAGGCTGGCGTAGCGGTTAGCACTTCTGCCTTACAGCACTGGGGTCATGAGTTCAATTCCCGATCATGGCCTTATCTATGAGGAGTTTGTATGTTCTCCCTGTGTTTGCGTGGGTTTCCTCCGGGTGCTCTGGTTTCCTGCCACACTCCAAAAATATTCTGGTAGGTTAATTGGCTGCTAACAAATTGACCCTAGTCTGTCTGTCTGCCTGCCTGTCTCTGTCTGTGTGTGTGTTAGGGAATTTAGACTGTAAGCTCCAATGCAGCAGGGACTTATGTGAGTTCTCTATACAGCGCTGCAGAATTAGTGGCGCTATATAAATAAATGGTGATGATGATGATGATAGTATGTACCTAGTCTTAGAAACTGAGATACTGACTGAGGTACACATAGCTACTGTGTGTACATTAAAGTATTATTACATCATTATCTGTATCAACGCCCTTGTATGAATTGCTGTTTGATGTGGTTATTATTTATTATTTTGTATAGCCCTGTTATAAGTCAGATTTATATGTGCAGTTACATGCTTTCTTTCTTTTCTCGGCAGGAAAACATGCTATGGGTGGATGTGGATAAATTGCAGCTTCCAATGTCTGAGCTGGTTAAGGTAGTTAAGGAGCGAACAGACAGTGGGCAACACACAATCATTGCTCAAGTGCTTTGCTCTCTTCGAGAAAAACAGTGAGTAACAAAGTATGAAAAAATTATGAAAGTAATATAAAATGATACAAAATAGCGGCATCTCAAGAACAAATTGTACAAGTTATAGACTAAAGATTATGATCCAACCATTCAAATCGTCTTTTCATTGAATTTTTAAACAGTAGTGGATGACAATAGATGTAAGTTCATTGAAAATGTATATATTGTACATACAATTAAAGTCTAAAGATCTTACTACTGTCCTATATTGTGCATGTATTCCAAATGTTTTTCTGGTTTGTCAGATCAAATTAATTTACTTACGACTGAATTGTACTGTGTGTAACACCTGTATATTGATGCGATTGCACAGAACTGCAATTGTTCATTTGAAACAACAAGTAATGAATATGTGGCCAGATTTATGTGACAAAATCTGGTGTTATGACAAAGTAAGTGTGCTGTTTGCATTAGAATGGATAAAATACCATACACTAGTGTGTCTCAAAATCTGTCCTCATGGGCCCCAAACAGTAGAAAGAAGTGGAATAACCCAATATTTGTTACTAACAGGCTTATCAGTAATCCATTGTGTTCATGCATCAAGTCAATATACTGTTAATGCAAACTATCATTTAGAAAAAAATAAACCATAAAACAAAAGCGACAAATAAAAATACTAAAGCAAATCAGAATGTGTTAAAATAAATAAAAATACCTGCATAAGTTAAAATACACAACTTAAAAAAACAGAGAAGAAATAAGCCAGCAGTCAATTAATGCCATATTATAAATAATACCAGCTGCATTGCAATATAAATGCCTATATATTTATTAGAGATGGTCACTGACCCCAGTGTTTTGGTTTTGTATTCGGTTTTGGATCTGGATTACCGTCATGTTTTGGTTTTGGTTTTGCAAAACCACCATAGCGTGTTTTGGTTTTGGTTTTGTTTGGTTTTGTTTCGCTATTTTGTTGGAAAATCAATGTTTTTGGGCCTAAAATAACCAAATTTAGTGCTCCACCTGTTTCTTGGATAAGTAATGTAATTGTAAAGCTAATAAATTATCAAAAAAAAAGTTTATTTCCGGGTAGGTAGGCCTTCATTAATTCTACACACAAACCAGATTGTCTTCCTCTCCATCTATGCATATTGGCAATGCAGCCATCGTCTTTGGGTGTATATTACATCCTACACTTATAGTTAAATATGTAAAGAAATGGACAAAGGCAGTTTGGTTTCTGTCTCTATAGGCCCCCCTCCAGTTGTAGAAAACACAAAAATAATCATCCGTTATAGACTGTACAATATTATTTGAAATGGACAAAGGAAGTTTGGGGTCAGTCTGTGTATGACACCCTACCCATAATCAGAAATTGCCAAAACAGCAACCTTTCAAGATGGTACGTGATATGGAAATTCCCCAAGTCACTTCACTCTTTGGGGGTAGATTGAACCCTAGACTTAAATAGAAAGTTTGGTAAAGATGTTATCGTCATCCTTTGGATCTTCATCCTCACCCTCATCAGTGTGTACGTCATCATCACAGACTATCAATTCATCGCCGCTTGAATCCGCCATTAGAGAACAGTCAGTGCTTGGATGTCTTGGATGATGAAGGCCTTCCTCGTGGAAGATGTAGTTCATTTTTATAAACATCATTTTCTCCACATTTTTTGAAAGTAACCTTCTACGGCGATCACTGACTAAGTTCCCGGCTGTACTGAATACTCGTTCAGAGTACACACTGGAGGGTGGCCAGCTTAGGTATTGCAAAGCAAGTTTGTACATGGGTTTTCAAATGGCCTGCTTTTCCTCCCAGTAAGGAAAGGGACTGTCTGACATTTCCATATCAATTACCTCTTGAAAATAATCCTCCACCATCCTTTGCATGTCTATACTCGTATTGGATGGAGTTATGGGCAAGGTCACACATTTTTTAGAAAAATCCTTCAAACCAGCCCAGATGTTAAATTGTTCTGGTCTGCCCCCTGCATCTTTCCTGCTTCTTTTGGGGAAATTTAATTTTTTACGAGCAGCAGCAGCTTGAGAAAGTGAAGGAGGACACGTAGTCAAACCGAGGCCCGGTTCAGCGGCCAACTTGCTGAGCAATAGCTCCTTGCAACAGTTCACATCTCGCTCATTTACAAGTAAAGACTCAATGTAGGTCTTAAACCTTGGATCAAGCACAGTGGCCAAAACGTACTGATCCGAGTTCAAGATCTTAATAACTCAAGGATCATTGTGAAACGAATGAAGTACTTGATCGACAAGGCCAACATACTTTGCTGAATTGCTTGCTTTCAGCTCCTCCTTCAGTTTCTCAAGCTGCTTTTACAATAGTCTAATTAAAGGAATGACTTGGCTCAAACTAGCAGAGTCTGCACTCACCTCACACGTCACAACTTCAAATGGTTTCAGCACCTTGCACAGCACTGAAAGGATTCCCCACTGTGCAAGAGTGAAATACATCCCCCCTCCTTTCCCAATGTCATGGCTTGTGCAATATGCTTGGATGGCTTTGCGCTGTTCCTCCATCCTCTGAAACATGTATAGGGTGGAATTCCACCTAGTTACCACCTCTTGCTTAAGTTGGTGGCAGGGCAAGTTAAACTGCTCTTGGAGCTGCTGTAATCTCCTACATGCTGTGACTGAATGGCTGAAATGGCCTGAAATTTTACGGGCCACCGAAAGCATCTCCTGCACCTCACGGTTATTTCGTAGGAAGCTCTGCATCACCAAGTTGATGGTGTGAGCAAAACAGGGATTATGTTGGAAATCACCCAGCTGTAATGCTCGCACTATATTGTTGGCGGTATCAGAAATGACATATCCTGGGGAGAGTCCAAGTGGTATAAGCCATGTATCAATCACATCTCTTAGCTTGCGTAATAAATTGTCAGCTATATGCCTGTTAGTGAAGCCGGTGATACAAAGAGTGGCCTGCCTGGGACAAATGTTACGTAGTGGTGTAAATGCTGCTGCTGTTCCTGCTGGTGAAGGTGAATGACCAACCCAGTGGGCTGTCACAGTCATATAGTCTTTGGTTTGGCCACTTCCACTTGTCCACATATCTGTGGTTAAGTGGACAGTGGGCAGAATGGCATTTTTCAGCACAATCTCTACATTTTTACACACTTTTTGGTATAGTTGTGGAATTGCTTTACGTGAGAAATGGTGTAGCGATGGAATTCTGTAATGCAGACTCAAAACCTCAATTAACTGTGAAAAAACCAGCTGCGTTTATTGTGAAGATTGGACGCAGATCTAACACTAACATTGCAGTCATGGCGTCTGTGATTCGCTTGGCGACTGGGTGACTGCTGTCATATTTGCTTCCCCTAGCAAATGATTGTTTCACAGTTAATTGCTGAAATGTTGGACTGTTCATTTTCTTGACCTGCCTCTGGGCTGACGATTCACCCCCAGCAGCAGCAACAGCAGCAGCAGCAGCAGTGGGACTAACGCTTTCTTCAGAGGAATCAATAATAGTGCAGGAGTCATCCAGCCTTAATAAGTGTGGGATGCCGGGCTAACTCCGAGCGCTACTGAGGATATTGATGAGGATGGTGTGGTGGGTATATTTTGTAGCCGTCGGGATGTCGGTGACCGGAGGGTCTTAGCTGATGATGGAGTGCTTGTAATTTTTTTTGAAGAACTTTCAGCTTTTCCCAACACTTTGCCATGAACTCTCGTCAAATGGCGTAACATAGACGAGGTTCCAAGATGGTTAAGGTCCCTCCCTCGACTGACTGTGGCTTGACATACACTACAAATGGCTATACAATTGTTGTCTGGATTTGGGTAGAAATAATTCCACACATAAGAAGTGGATTTTTTTGTTCTATGCCCAGGCATGACAATGGCCTTTTTCTTTTCACGTGCCAGAACTGCTGCCACTGGTGCAGGACTTACACAAACAACCTCATCCTCATCAACATCCTCATTAGCGCCCTTGTCGCCTACACAAATCTCCCCCTCATCCTCTTCTAATTCCAAAGTGGCATCCTCAATTTGGGTATCACTGGCTACACTCGGGCTATTAAGGCACACATCAGCAGAATGCTCACGATTAGACATCCCACTGTTGGATGGACTCTCCACAGGGATTGTTGTCATTTGTGAATCAGAGCAAACATTATCCTCTAATGCCTTACTATTATCTTGCAGCTAGGCTTTGACGCGTAACAGTAGTTGTGCAGCAATTGTAGGTTCGGTAACTTTTTGGATCTGCCACTAATAGAGAAAGGTGAAGGCCTCAATCTCTCTTTGCCACTGCGTGTGTAGAATGGCATGTTGGCAATTTTTTTTTTATCAGCACTTAACTTTTCCTCAGTTAGACTTTGTTCTCGCTTCAACAGCGTAAATTTTTTTTTGGTCTGTGTTTTTTTGGATGATTTCAAAAGACGGTGAAGTTTGACATCGCCTTTCCCAGATGACATACTGGGAACACTACCATCAGGACTGGTGACAGAACCTGGTTGCTCATTCTGCTCATATGTGGACTGCCTTTGAATCCATTCTGAACCCAAAGCACTTGTAGTGCTACAAATTATTTGGTAGATACTGCTGACAGATAGTAATTTTCACAGCCAGAAATATTTATGCACAATTATGGGGGACACCCCAAAAGCACTGGTGAGTGCTAAAAAGTATTTGGTAGATACTGCTGACAGATAGTAATTTTCACAGCCAGAAATATTTATGCACAATTATGGGGGACACCCCAAAAGCACTGGGAAGTGCCAAATATTGAAAAAAAAAACCTCCTCTATCCTCCTCTCTTCTCTAGCGATTTTTGTTACAGCAATTGGAATAAGAATATTGTATTCTCTGTCCCTGCTCTAATCAGCCTGTGACTACACCCTGCTCTCTCCCTCTGTCAAATGGCAATGGATTGCTGTGGAGGCGTGTATTTATAATCTTGAAGTATAGCGAGAACCGAGCCCCGAGATCCGACGATGACGTCACGATGACGTTCGGCCTCGATTTGGATTCGGAGCGGGCGGGAGAGTATCGAGCTACTCGGCTCGGTACTCGAATAGGCGATATTCGGATGGATTCGGTTCTTGGGGAACCGGACCCGCCCATCTCTAATATTTATACAAAACAAAAAGATAGTTGTTGTCCGCGCTTATCCTAAACATTGCATATCCCTGTGTATCTAGCATATTCTAATAAACTTTTTTTTTTAAAATCCAGTATTTTTATTGAAATTTTTTAAGATATAAACATACTAAACAACAAAAAGAAAAGAAAAACAATCGCATACATATCGGAATTAAATGACGGAATTTACAAGATTACATTAAAGCATAATAATAATAAATGTGCTATATTCATTCAGGATCATACATCGTAAATGCTTATACATAAGTATGTTACACATGCAGGGTTTATTACATGGACTCAGATACTTATTATAAGAACTGCGGTAGCCATACATTTAAGTAGATAGAGCATCTGTACTAGATGACATAGGATAGAATGGAGACTCTAACCATCTGTACCATATATTCTCAAATTCCTTCAGAGCCTGTCTGCTAGTATAAACAAATCTCTCGTGCCTTATGGTGGTATTGACCAGTGCCTTCCAATTTTTAACCGTGGGACTCGTCTGGGCCAACCACAGCCTCGCTATACACACCTTAGCCGCCATCAATAACTGTGAAATGTACATTTTTGTCAGTTTATTAACTTTCCCCTTCAATCGGAGCCCAAAGAGACAAGTGGCCGGTGAACTAAGAGACACTTCAATTCCAGTAACCTGAATACATCTCCTGATCCTTCGCCAGAAGATTTGTATACATGAACACTCCCATAGAAGGTGCCAAAAGTTAGCATTGATCGAATTGCATTTCGGACAGTTAGGGGTAGCATCCGGGCGAAATTTTGCCAATCTAATAGGGGTAAAGTAGGCCCTGTGTAAGATAAACACCTGTATTTGTTGAAATTTTAATGATGAAGTATAACCTTTAGTACTGTCTGTAACCATTTCCCACTCCTTGTCTGATAAAGGGCCAATATCTATTTCCCACTGATTCCTCAAACCATCCAAATCATCTGCAGTGGATTCATACAGAAGACATGAATACATTCGAGAGATCAGACCTCTATAACCCAAGGCCTGTAATTGTTTCCTCAGTGGATCCACCCCAAACACCAAAGTCTCCCCTTTAAATTGTGTGTTTAGGGCGTGTCGTAACTGAAGGTAAGAATAAAACATTGTTCTGGGTACAGAGAATTCCCCAACCAACTGTTCGAAGGATTTAAGTACATCTGTATCATAAAGCTGACCTACCGACACCACACCCAACCGAGACCACTCCCTGGCCCTCTTCACTGTATTCAACTTCTCAAATTTCTTTGCCCCCCAGATAGGAGTATATGGATCAATGTCAGTTTGTTTCATTATTTTATTACAGATTGTCCAAATCTTAACTGCCTGAATCAAGAGCGGAGGAGCCCGTATACCAAGCCGCCCCGCCAGCAGTGACTGTAAGGGAGTGTGATTAGAATTAAATTGGTGTACCAACACCCAATGTAGCTCATGGTAATCGGGGTCCGAAACCCATGCCTTAAGCTGGACCAATTGAGAGGCAAAATAATATAATTTCAAGTTAGGAAGTGCAAATCCACCAGAAGATCTGGATCTATACAGCGAGCTGAGCTTGACCTTAGCCCTTCCCCCTCCCCAAACCAATGAAATCAAATAGCTATCAATGCATCGGAAAATGGAGGGTGGAATATATACAGGTGACTGCTGGAGTATATATAAAAACTTTGGCTGCACCATCATCTTAATTAAATTTATCCTACCGGAGACAGAAAGTGGGAGCTTCTTCCATACATGAGTTTTTTCTTTAATGTATTTGATCTGGGGCCGCAAATTAAGTTCTACATATTCAGCGGGGGTATTAGAGATCCATATTCCCAAGTATTTGAATTTCGATGCCCATTTTAACTGTAAGCCTTCTGGCATTGTCACGGGACACTCCCATCCCAGAGGGAACACGCTAGATTTATCCCAATTAATTTTTAGGCCGGAAAAAACCCAAATCCATCAACCACCCGCAGCAAATGTTTTAGGGAAGTGTCGTGATCTGAAAGGAACAACAGCATATCATCTGCATATAATGCCACCTTATCCTCTCTGTGCTCTGATCTAAGTCTCACAATTTCTCTATCATGCCGGATCTTACAGGCCAGCGGCTCTATTGCTAATGCAAACAGGGCCGGAGACAACGGGCATCCCTGTCTAGTACCCCGCTCTAATTGAAATTGTTGAGAAAGATGCCCATTGACACAGACCCGCGCCACTGGATGTGAATACAAAAGTTTAACCCATTTTATAAATTCCGGGCCCACTCCAAATCGGGACAATACCTCCCACAGGTATGGCCACTCCACCGAGTCAAACGCCTTGGCTGCGTCCAAGGACACCACAACTTCGCTCTCAGAAGAGGGTGACCGCACCTAAGATTGATAGACGTGGACTTGCCCGGCATAAATCCCGTCTGATCCGGATGAATTAATTCCAGCACCACTCTACTTAACCTCAAAGCCAGTAATTTTGCTAGAATCTTAACATCATTTGACAAAAGTGAAATCGGGCGGTAGGACTCAGGGTACAACAAATCTTTCCCTGTCTTAGGCAGCACCACCACTATTGACTCTGCCATTGAAGGGGAAAGAGCGCCAATCTCACCCAGCTCGCTGAATGTATCCAACAACCTAGACACAAAAAAGGGCCGGTGTTTTTTATATAATTCAATTGGGATTCCATCTACTCCAGGGGTTTTACCATTAGGGAATGACATAATAGCTATATCAATCTCTTCAAGAGTAAAGGGTGAGTCCAAAAACTCCCTACTATCATCGGAGAGGACAGGAAGGGAGATACCATTCAAATACTGCTGTAACGTATCCATGTCATATCTGACCTGTGACTTATATGTATTCGTGTAATATTTATGAAATACCTCAACAATATCAGGCATCAGATACTTCTTAACCCCACTGTCATCACAGATAACCGGTACTGCTGCATCTGCCCTCTCCGCCCTTGTCAGATAAGCCAGGAAGCTACCATTTCTATCGTCCTCTGCATATCGTACATGCTTAGAAAACAGAAATTTACGTTTGGATTTCTCAAATACATACTCTACCCACTCTCTCTGGGCCAACTGCCATGTTCCCCTTGCAACCTCAGTTTTGTCCGCAATGTATTGTGCTTCTAAGGATTTACACTTTTTCTCTAATATCTGTTCTTTTTGTCTGGACGACTTTTTAATTTCAGCTGTGCCAGCAATTAATGTCCCCCTTAGGAAAGCCTTAAAAGCGTCCCAAACTATAGGTGGCCTTGCTGTTACCAGATTATCTACAAAGAAGCCTTCCCACTGTGTCACCAATGTCGCTCCTGTACTCATCAAGGAGAGCCAGAAGGGATTTAATTTCCAAAAGGACTGGCCTCTATCAATTGCAAAATCAATAGATAGGCAGAGGGGCGAGTGGTCAGAAATTCCCCTAGCCCTATATTCCACGCTCCTTACCAGCAGTACCAGAGAGTGTGACAGCAGAGCCAGATCAATTCTTGAAAATGCATTATGTGATGTAGAAAAGCAGGAGAATTGGACATCTTCTGAGTGCCTCAAACGCCATACATCTACTAACCCCATTTCCTCAACCAGAGCAGAAAAAGCAGACTTAGAGTTGCCAACTACAGCATTTTTCGCTCGCCATCAGTCCACCTCTCCATTTATCACATTATTAAAATCCCCTATACAAATGGCTGGAACATCTGGGAACAATGCCATGAATTCTCCACATTTTCTTAACACCTCACCATTATACGATGGGGGTATATATACAGCTAACAGAATCACCGGAACCAAATTAATGACAGCCTTCATCAGTACAAACCTTCCCCCTGCATCCACCTGAATTTTTTCCAAGGAGAAGCAGAGACGTTTATGTACCAATATAGAGACCCCTCGAGAATTAGTCGTGTACGTAGAGTGGTATGCCCTACCTACCCATGCTTTTTTAAGGGCGAGTATTCTATCACCGTGTAAGTGAGTCTCCAATAGACAAACAATATCAGGATCATTTTTTCTAATTTGTCTTAGTACAAGAGAACGTTTCACAGCATTATTTAGGCCCCGCACATTCCAGGAGAGAATTTTCAGCATCTTATCAGATGTACCAGAATACATATAATAGTAGTCCCTCTTATCTCACTACCCCGCATCCCACACCCCTGCAGAGCATACATTGACATACTTATAAGCACATATAATCCTTGTCTATATATTTGCGATAACATTAAAACTACCCACAACTTAAATAACTTTAATACTATAATACTAAACCCATACCCCCACCCTGTATACTCCACCCAACTTAAGTATACCTTAAACCCTAACTAAAATTACCTTAAGATATTCAGCAGGCCAGCACACTACCAAAAAAGGTCACCCGCCAACCCGCAAAATACCAGAAGATAGAGGAAGGAAAAGGAAGGAAGGAAAAGGGGCGAATTGAGACAAGAGAGGAAAAGAACGGCCTTAAAGCCATGGGCTCTCCAGCCCATTACATATTTTTTTTTTTTTTTACAGTGGACCTTTCAATATTAGTTTGAAAATCACAGACCCCACCTGAGCGAAATACATTTTTTTTTTTTTGTACCACAGAAGAGAAATTACATTATGTATAGCAAATACCATGCATAATATCAATGACAAATCAGCAATGTCCAAAGGACTATCAGGAGAGACATAAAAAAGTACTCATCCAGCATCAGCGTCCAGCAGCAGCTAGGCGGTCCAACCAAATTGCAGCCTCTCGGGGAGTATCAAAAAAGGATGTACGGCCCTCCGAAACCACTCTCAACCGGGCAGGGAAAATCATGGCATATGGGATCTGTAAATCTCTCAATCTTCTCTTCACCGGAATGAATTGAGCCCTGTTCTTTTGTACATCCAGAGCGAAATCAGGATACATTGCTACTCGCTGACCATTGTATTCCACTGAACCTTTCTGCCTAGCCAAGCGTAGAATGGTATCTCGGTCACGATAGTGCAACAATTTGGCTATGAAGGTGCGTGGGGGGGCTCCAGGAGGGGGTGCTTGAGTTGGAATACGGTGGGCCCGCTCCACTGCGAATTGGGCTGTAAATGAATCTGTACCAAACAATTGGATTAACCACTTTTCCAAGAAGGATTCTGGGGAGACACCTTCTGCCTTCTCGGGCAATCCAACCAACCGAATGTTGCTGCGACGCAAACGCCCCTCCATATCCGTAAGCTTTTGTTTAAACAGAGAGGCTTGCGACTCCAGACTCTCCAACCGGCCCGCAACTGGTGCAGAAGTGTCCTCCAATGTAGACACACGTGTCTCCACTTCACCCACTCTCTCCCTGATTTTTTGCACGTCTTGCCGGAGAAGAGAGAGGTCCACCTGCACCTCTCCGATTTTATCCGTAACATGCTTATCAGATGCCCCAATGGCCTGCAGGACCTGCTGTAATGTAACTTCAGGGTCCGCCAGTGGAGCCGACAAAGGGGGGGTAACGGGATGTGATGCATCTCCTGAACCAGAGGCTGTAGTGAAGGAGCGAGCAAAGCGGTCCAATTTTCCCGCTGCGGTGGACTGGTTATGTTTGCCCATAATTTCACAGGAAAGATGGGATTATATTTATCCTATAAGCTTATGTGCAACCCTGTAACCTGTATAGCTTTAATTACATATAAGTGTACAGCTCAGATTGTATTGCTAGCAGTGCATTGCAGCCAGTTATCTTCACAGAGAAAGGTATATCTCCTCCAACAACACTGATAATGATAATCAAATAAGTCCAGAGCCCAATTCAGTTACTCCTCACTTGTACAAGGATATAAATGTACCTGTATCAGATGGATATCACAGGCTGTGTTCACCTAGGCCAGTATGTGGTATTACAGAGGCGCTATGTCCCAGCAGTCATCAACTGCCACAAACTGCCACAGACTGCCTGTAGTATTCCTCTACCCAGATGCTCAACTCTTTCTCTCCCAGTCTCGGGTAAAATGGCAAGAGCACTATCAAAACAGGTACACTATGTACAGCAACTATTCGGATGCACAGTTTTGGGTCCAAAAGTTTCTTTATTCCACTATAACGGAGATCAACAGGATATCTGGGATGGAGAGCTCGTAACTGTGCTTGCTACTCCATGCTCGTCCAGGCCACGCCCCCATATTCTAATAAACTTATATAAAATGTTTTAACAGAAAAGGTGGGCAACTAAACTAAATACGTGAAAGAATATAAACAATGTTGCAGACAGTAGAGAAAAATTAAATTTTAGTACCATTAAGGGTGTTAACAGTTCATGCTCAAGGCATTTCATACAGATTTGAATAAAATGTAAATGATTTTGCTGGGACTTCTTTTATTGCATTAGTGAATCTTGAACTGTGATGTACCAAACCAGTAGTGTTCACAGTTTGATTTAGAAAAATCTTTAATGAATAAATAAAAAGACTTAAAATTAGTGTAATCTTGTATCTGGTTGGCCCACTATGACAGATCGCTAGTTAGCCAATCTAACACTAAAGCGACACATGGGTCAATCCTGCCTCTCAAATTGGACAAGAGTCGTTTGGCCCTTTGGGACAACAGATCTGATCACTTCTGACATGTCTTCTACTGGGATAAGTTAGTGTACTGCAGTCAGAAGATGACCCCACACACAGGATAATAGTGGCCATTTTCCAACCGCATTCATTAACATTGGTATTTACCAACCAGATGCTGTATTTTAGCTGCTTTATTGCAGCTTGTGTGGCCAATATAGGTTTACCGACACTCTACAAAAAAAAAAATTGTGATTGTTGGCAAAAATGTGACATGATCTTACCTAGAAAATTCTGCATAATATGATGCACCACAAACCATATAATTGACGAATGTCCCATATTTCAGTTATTCAGATACATTACTTTACTGTGGTCGTCATTTATGTTCATGTAACACAAAGCACAACACATTTTAATTATCAACTACCCAAATCATAAATGTTCTAGCAGATCCCATTTTGTAATTATATAGGTCACATTATTCTTATTCAGCATAACAATTTCTAGATGTACTATGACACCTCAACACTTTCTTTCACACAGCAACATAAAAAAAATGTGATGTGTAATCCTTAATTCCAAGGCTGCATGGCTTCCCATCCTTTTGCACTGTGGGAAAAATTGGGAATTTCAACAATCCGCCCACTAATCGATAAGCGGTCTCGTAAACCTATGACGCATGATCAAGCCTCTTCTTCTTTTCCTCCCATTCGCGCTCATAACTTGGCCTACTTCCAATGTCAACATTATATTAAAACGGTCTTAAACAAATTCTCTCCGGTCGATTGGGATAACCCATTAGACCCAATTCTGTCTAAACCAGTCCCGCTACACCAAGCTATTTCACAACATTATTCCATTCTACGCCATCGATTCGATTTCAATAAATCTAAGACAGGTATCGCCAAATGGCAAGAACGATTCCCTTCCATGACCCCAGACTATCTATTGAAAGCTCTGTCAAAGCAACTGCGTTTAATCCCAGCCATGACCTATTCAGAGATGTTTATAAAAATCTTCCACAGAGCCTATCTCTCCCCATTCAGACGCTTTCAGATAGGTATGGCAGATAACCAAAGTGTGGAACTCATCAGGCAAATCTAACACACTGTTTGTGGGACTGCCCTCATATAAAGCGTTTCTGGGTCCAGATCTGGAGATACTCACTTGCCCATTTGATAAATTATGTCCCACTCTCCCCGGAATGGGCAATATTCTGAATCTTGCCAGCAGAAATCAAGGGGTCTAAGAGTTGTAGAAAATTACTACTTGCTATTTCGGCGGCAGCTAGGAAAAGTGTTCTGCAGGTCTGGGCCCAGAAAGAACCACCTACACTATCACTATTTAGACAAAAACTCTACCATGTCTTCCGCATGGACTGGGTAGAAACCTCTTTACAAAAAAAAAAAGCAGAGTTGAAAATTTCTTTAACACCTGGAAAAGCCTAATAGACTTTTTACCGCAAGATATACGCATACAAATCTGGAAAAGCTTTCATAATACAGGATGGTATGAATTACGTATGTGTGCCAGAGATCCACCGATCGAACATCTGTCTTCTGAATAGCTGGTTTTAAAAGGGGAGGAGGGGTGCTGGCCTGCGTCCTCATGCTTATACATGTACTTACCTGTTCCTTAAATGCCCTCAATACTAAGGAGAAAAAAAAAAATGTGATCCAAAATCTGTAATAATTCTGTATGTTTTCTTTTTTGTTTATTATGGAACTAAATGTATCCAATGTGCTTATTTCTTTCTGTTGTCAATCTCATAAATAAAAGTGTTAAAAAAAAAAAAAAAAAAAATGTGATGTCACCCATTTTTTTGGCCTGTGGTGTGTAATGTATGACTTCTGGGAACACCAGTATATAGGATAAAAATGACATGAAAATTCCACTTACAAATCCATTGGATATAACATTTTGAGCCATTCTCCTATAACAGATGATTCCATGGAAACGGAAATAAAATTTCCCTCAATAATCTAAATAATTCCTGAAAACAGCATTGGCCATCTCTAGGTACAATTGCCTTCGCCTCTTATACATGATGCTTATATGGATCTTTTGTGTTTAATAGACAAATTAATCCTTTTCAGGCACACAAGATTTTTATTTTAAAGTTAATTATGTTTATTTTCAATAGTTGTATATACAGCATATCCATTCTATTCTTTCTCTGCATCAATTCTAATACTTATGGCATGTGTTAACAGACTTAGGGAGAAAGCCATCCTGCAAGATGTTGGGGTGTTTGAAAGAACGCGTCAGGAGACCGCACACAAAACACCACATGTAGGTGGGGGCATCAGGCTCACCTGGAGGAAAAGAAACTAAAAAAAAAAACATAGTTCCAAGACAGAAAACACCGATGGGAGATTTAATTTGAGCCAAACTGGGCAAATCTCACCTGCAAGGAATGATCAGCGCGTGCAGCAGTCTGTTTGACCAGAATACTGGGAAATTGTGGTATTATTTAGTTTATTGAAAATATGAAAAATGAATTTAGCCATACAGTCGACACATGAAAAATATTCCTACCTGTGCACTATGTAAATACAAAACGGTTTGTATGGATTTATATACATAAGTCTTAAAATGCCTCGTTCACAAAAAAAAAACAACCAAAAGCTGAAGTTTAACCATGTTACAGTCAAAACAAACAATACTGATCTTAAAGGATATAACTTGGGCGTCAACATCAAATTAACAGACATTGTTTAGATGTTCCATTACTCCTTGATTTTATTTCAGATGCTTAAAGACACTTGTAAGGAATGTGAAAATATATAATTAAAGTATAGTCAGCTGCTCTTATTGCATGGTTTTATGCTAGCACCTAGCAGGCACCCGATTTAATGGTTGCATTGCAGTTATTAAATTGTGTACATATGCCCTTGTGTTTCTAACTCCCATTGTCCTATAGATTGTAAGCTTGCGAGCAGGGTTCTCTTACCTCGCTGTCTGTATGTATTACCCAGTATTGTCTTATTAATGTTTGTTCCCAATTGTAAAGCGCTACGGAATTTGCTGGCGCTATATAAATAAATGTTGATGATGATTAATAAATTGTGAAATATTGTTTTAAAAGGACAATTCTACTATAGTAAAGAAAAAAAACCATTTTTAAAAATGAATTCCCCATCCCCATGCATGAAGAGTGCATCCTATTCCCCTTGAGCAGGAAACCTCATGAAATTAGACCTCCAGAAGGGAGACTCATGTGCATAACGGTGGCCAAGTGGTTAGCACTTTTGTCTCACAGCACTGGGGGGGTCATGAGTTCAATTCCCGACCATGGTCTTATCTGTGTGGAGTTTGTTTGTTCTCCCTGTGTTTGCGTGGGTTTCCTTCGGGGTGCTCCTTTTTCCTCCAATGCTCCAAAAACATACTGGTAGGTTAGTTGGCTGCTATTAAATTGACCCTAGTCTCTCTCTGTCTGTGTGTGTGTTAGAGAATTTAGACTGTAAGCGCCAATTGGGCAGGGACTGATGCGAGTGAGTGCTCTGTGCAGCGCTGCGGAATCAGTGGCGCTATATAAATGGTGATAATAATGATGACTCTCATACCTACCAGTTTCCAACAGATAACATTATATTTGAAAGTCCCAGGGGGTATATCTACTATGTGCCAGTTCTGCAGAACCGTCGATTGAGGGCGCTTTGAAGTCACTTTCTTCAAATGGCAACTTTAAGACAAAACCCGATGGCCTAATAAAAGTGCCGTTTTAACAAAAAATTACTTCAAAGCGTCAGGAATTGGCGGTTCTGCAGAACCACCGCATAGTAAATATATCCCCTAGTGTAGCTATTAGGTCTGTTTGTGGAGGATTGACTTCATCAAAAGGTGTCCAGAGCAGAGTAAGGGATTTCAGGTGCAGAGGAATGAGTAATTCACTTTTTACATTTTATTGTTTTTTTAGCTTATCAATATCACCACCATTTTTTTTTTCAAACCAACATATAAGTAATTGCTGAGAGGGTTACAAGAAAATATTTCCTGTTTGAAGCGAAAACTAAATTACAAAGATGAAAAGTTTTAAAGATAACAATTTACTTTATTAAAAAAAAACAGAAACCAAATGCGCAAAATAAAGTAATTATCTTCTGTACAAGGGGATTTGAGAATATATATAATTGTTTGTTTTTTTAAAAAACAGTAGCAAAAAAAAAAATTAGACACAAAAATGATGAGACTGCATGATAGTTGCTCTGGTCCTAGACCAGGATCCACGAAGTAGAAAAAAGGAACCTTCTTGCAGAGAGCAATATACATGTGAATAAATATAGTGGATTCTAGCTAGCTTTAAGCAAAAGGAAAGTTTGAGTTTGTTCCATACAATTATTATTATTAAGCTTTAAATTATAAAAAATAGACAGGCATCCAGTCACATCCTTTATTAGTTTAACAAAAGAAACATTGTAACAAAAGAAAATAAAAAAAAATAAGACATTCACATATTTTCAGATCACAAAATCTGGGTTGCTAGATAATGAAGATACAATATACTGTGCATCTATTGCGGCATTGAGTTCTGGTTAATGATGAGCTCCCTTGCCCCTTTCCTATAAAGGAGCTCTGTATGCATAAACTGCATCAATACACAGTCTAAAAACATAACGTGGACTAGAGAATAACAATATTTGCGATAACCAGTAACACACTTACAGGTATCAGATGAACATATGTATGATTGTCATATTGTTCCAGGAAATAGTCACATTACATTTTGTGGCATCTTTTAGTGGACATATATTGTTTGCTATAGATAAACAACACCAGATTTATCGATTGCAAACTATGCTGATCTAAAAGGTACCATCTTGTATTACAGTATCATCAAATGTAACAGCTCTCCTTACAGAAACTGGCCCTCCGCCTTACCTGTAGAATGAGCTCTGCCTGCAGGAAAAAAAAGGGAGAGGCACATATTTAAGAAAAGGAATGTAACAAGTAATCAGCCTTGATTCTATATTGTGCACAAATAGTCTCCTTGTGACAGGCATGAGAAATATCTGAAGCAGTCCTGTCTTTATCCATAATACACAAAGAGGTATTACATGTTATTTGGTCATTAACAAGTAAGAAGTAAACTAAAACAAGACAATATAAAAAAACAAAAACCAAGTGATTACTAGATTGCTCAAAAAAAAAAAAAAAGTCAGTTTGCAACTCTCCCCAAAGAGATCTGCAGAGCATTTTGTAATATCAAGCATAATGTCCCGCCCTGCAGGATTGTTTGAGAGGATGTTACGTTAGGGAACCGGAAAATCTACCTTCACCAGTTTCATCTCCCCAAAAAACAAAGACATTGCATAGCTGCACTTGGGAGGCACAAATCTCGTCTTGTGGGTTCTCCCACAAAACACTTCTGAGGTTAGGGAATTCACTATTTTGTGAGGACTCATGAAGGAGGTATGGCTAATACGGTCTCCCCTGAATGTTATAAAGCACTTGTAAAATCATAAAGCATACCTCTGTATAAATGGCAGAATTACATACAATTACACCATCCAGACACTTTTTAAATCCATTTTGTTGCAAAAAAACAAAAAACAAAAAACAGTTATTAAAACATTTTTGTCAAAAGTAATAGAAAATGTTCATGTCCAAGTTTATTTGTTTTTTGTTTTGTTTTTTTATTAAAAGCCCACCATAAGTCAGTTTGGTCTGACAAGTGGTGCATGTTTTATTGTGTTCCAGCCCACATATCATAACTGATTTAGAAGTCTTGTTCCTGATGGTAGCTGTACTGTTGCAGATCCTCTTCCTCATTCTGAATGGGCAGATTATCAGGATTGCCCTTTGGACAATATTTGGGATCATAGATCTGCCGGCCCAAGCCAAAGATCTGGCCGCTCTGATTGGCTCCTTGGTTATATCCCATCTGCAGTGACATTGAAGAACCGTCACACTTCTCTGTGCCAGTCTTTGTATCATAGATGTGTCGGCGTGTTCCTGGAGCAGTCATTCCCACCTGCAACAATATGTGGCAAGTTATATTCATACCATTATGTTTAAACTGACCATTGTTTCAGTTGGAAAATGTATATGGCTCAATTTTGTTATTTATTTTGTTGTATTGCCTTATATTTTAATACATTTACTTAAAATAGAGCTGCATAAACAATCAAAACTAGCAAAAAGTAGCCAACAGAACCACTTAGGTTCCATAACAAAGAAACTAAACCCCATCAACATCTGCACTGTTCATTTGGGGGACAGGGGGCAGGGGGGTCTGGAAGAATTAGAGTGATAAGTAGTCCACTAACAGATTCAGCTCTCTCCCAGAAACTACTAGGTGGAAGAATATGGTAAGACAGTGCATTGTTTCAATTTTTTAGCGCAATTGATCCACAAATGTATTTTACCCATGTAGACCACACTGGTAAAATTTAACACATAGATATTCCATCTTAGCTACTGTAATGTTTAAGATACTCTCTACATGGGTGGGTGGGGGGTTGTATTGAAAGCTTCGAGTCAAATATTTCGTAATAAAAGGGAAACAAGGCCTGAAGTCATCTGTAGTGTTATGATTACTTAGACAACAGCTATATGTTAACAGATTCAATATTATTTGTTTTTGAATATGAAGTGATTAACGCTACACAAGATGTTCTGATTAGCATAGAATGGCTTTTATAGTAGTTGGCTTTTATAGTAGTATGCTGCCCAACATGCAATTAGGGACTGTTAAGACAGGTATTAATGGTTTAAAAATAGTGAACTGTCAGTTAGACGTAAGGTACAGTAAGACAAAAAAATTAATTTGCATAAATAAAATCAGTAGCACTAGGTTGCATAGCTTAGCAAAGTTCACAAGATAATCTCTTCGTTGTTTTCAACAAGCTGTTGACTCAACATTAGATGGGTCGGTGAAATGATTGGTAACTGACAGCTCCTGCTAGCCCCTCCTCACCTGGCTGGCTCCTTTGTTGGTGCCCATCTGAAGGCTGATTGTCGAATGGTCCATGGGTGGCAAGATATTGTGCTTTGGGTCATACAGATGCCTCCTTGTTCCATAGGCGGTCATACCAGACTGGCTAGCACACTTATTTGTACCCATCTGAGTGAGAAAGACATTCATTTAGTAGGCCAATTTCACATTGTTAGCAAATATTCTGAATAATTACTCACTATAGCTCTTACACACTCTTACTTAATGGGAGATCCTACTCCCAGAATTCCTTACTCTGTGCTGTTGTAGTCAATGTTTCTAAAAGGTCCACACAACAGATGCACAAATAGGCTACAGCTGTGTCATCTCTGCCTCCTGATTGACATTTTGGACAAACAATTCGATATAGAATCATGGACCCCAACAGGACAGAATACATTTTTTTTTGTAAAGCATTTTAACTTACAGTTAGAAATGATAAAAGAAAAACTAGAGGCCCTTAGTGATCAAACAAACATCAGAAGAGTAGCATATACATGTATTTTTAATTTTCCACTATTAACCTTAAACTCCTAGTTACTCCAAGTACGAATGCCAAAATCACTGCATATCTTACCTGTAGGCCAATGACACACTGTCCTGCTTTCCTTGTGTTTTCATCAAAGTTTCTTTCTTGCTTTTCTGAGTATTTAACCCCAATATCCACTTCACTCTGTATGCCTTTAGTTTTTGCCTAAAGATCAGCAAAAGACAAGAGTTTAAAAGGAGGAGGTCAAAAATTATTCTACTACTCTTAGGACACTTAAAAAGACTAGTGTAAGAACACTCTTTCAAAAAGTGGAAGACATATTGCGTGAAATACCAGCTTGCAAAAATATAGTCCAGCGCTCTAAAACACACTAAGGGCTCGATTTACTAAACTGCGAGTTTGAAATAGCGGAGATGTTGCCTATAGCAACCAGATTTTAGCTGACATTTTGTAGAATGTACTAAATAAATGATAACTAGAGTCCGATTGGTAAATATACCACTATATGACAGCATACACATAAACAGGGGAATGTTAGGCACAATATAGCTATACTGGGAAATATTGAGATATTAACATGTATCTGTCAAATACACATAACAGGGACATCCATTTTGTGGCATAAACTAATTTATAAATTAATGTCAAACAACTACCGTATATACTCGAGTATAAGTCGACCCGAATATAAGCCGAGGCACCTAATTATACCACAAAAAACTGGGAAAACTTATTGACTCGAGTAGAAGCCTAGGGTAGAGAGAGAGTTTAATGAACAGTGAAGTAAAACATGAAGCTGTGGTCAGAGAGAAGGAAATCTCCCAGACATGGCATGAAGTCCCATTAATCCAAGAGGATGTTTTCCTTTCAGTTAACCATAGGAAAGAGGGCATTATCAGACCTACTCAGAGAACCTGAGGTTGGAGAAATATATGGAGTTTTGTTCTTTTTGCTTTCTCAAGTTTGCTGTCTCCAATTGAAACGCCCCACAAAACAGTTATCTGAGTGAGTGCTCTCACTGTATTGCGTTTTCAGTAGATCATATGAAGTGGAACAAGTGCGTTAATCCCCTCAGTGTGAGGAGAGGCAAAAACATGGAAAGTTCAGCTCAACATAAAGAGCGCACACAGCCCACCCCACATGCCACATTTACTGCTTACCCGGCAGCCATAGGATGTTCTTAGTACACTTGTTTTTTTTATCATGTCCAACTTCAACCCGAGGGGGGAGGGGGAGGGGGAGAGGGAGAGAGAGTTCATCCTTTTACTTACCTCCGCAGAGACTAGATCAGTCAGGGTTCGTGTGCGCAGAGACTAGGTCAGTCAGGGTTCCACCTCCGCAGTGGAACGCATGTGCGTTCCAAATGCCGAACTTCCTGTCCACGGACAGGAAGTTCGGCATTTGGAACGCACATGCGTTCCACTGCGGAACTTACGGCAACAAGCACCAAACTCTTGTAAGTTGATTTTTTCTTTCTCTTTCTCTTCAGCCCTTAAGCGGAACTTAAGGGCTGAAGCTATGGAGGCAGGCACCACCCTCGTTATGGCCGTGCATTGTGGTCCTGGAGTATCACTCGAGTATAAGCCGAGGGGGAGCTTTTCCAGCACAAAAAATGTGCTGAAAAACTCGGCTTATACTCGAGTATATACGGTATATATAACATTGTGGTTGGACGAATACAATACGAGTTACACCATTGTGTCTGTATTCATTTTGCCAGAAAAAAAGGGTAGATCACTAGAGAAGTGGTTAACAGAAAAATGAGACCTCCTACCATTGTTTCTTTCCCATAACTGCACTCTAATTACTGATCACCCAGACAACACTGAGGATACACAAAGTAAATGTACCAACTTACCATCCCTGCCAGTGCCAGCAAAGACACCTGAACTTGGGTCATATTCCCATTTTCAAAAAGGTCATTAGCTTCAAACAGGTCTACAGACTTCATCCCATAAAGATTCGTGGCTTTAATGAAGTTTGAAATGTTTTCAAGCTGGGGACAGAGGAGAGATGAGTCACTGTGTAAGTAAGAAATATTGCTTGCAATAATTCATATTAATCTAACTCTGCAATCCATTACATTCCTTCTTAATTGACATAAACCTTCAATTTCCCCAGCTCAGAGATATCTTAACAGTCTACTTGATTACTATATTACCACATATACTTCAGAGGAATCCAACCAACAAGTTGGTTTCTATTTCATGAAATATCTGCTCCCTAATAATCTCTCATACCTTGACCACCCTTACCCAGAAGCCACTAATGTCCCACATTCTTTGAAAATAAAACCCCCCACAACAATCTAGAGTGCACATTACTCTCACCTGATGCCAGTTTTGCTTGGAGACATTAATTTTTGAGATCGAGTTTGGCCTTATCTTGTTCATGAGCCTGTGGGGCAAGAAATACATTTACTATTCATATTTCTCATCCACAATGAAATTCACTTGCATCTCTAATCTATATGACATACACGCATCTACTTCCCTGGTGGCTACTAATTAATGTGTCTCCTGTTTTTATTACTAGACATATAGGAGCAGACTCAATTCAGCATGAGGTGACACTAAACATTACCTTGATGTTCAGATGTGCAGATTGCTGGCTATTACGGTAAGAAATCTCCGCTGATTTTCAGAAGCACTTCTATGGGACACAAAGGAAAATGAGCGGAGATTTCTGTAAAAACTCCTGACGCAACGTATCTTCGCAGACTGTTCCAGAGGCACATCGCATCAAATTTAATCTGCCCCATAATGTTGTTGGATAAACACATTAAGGGCTACTTGGTAAGCATCTACAGATATTAATGGGCAAATGTTTGGAAACAGGTTAAGAAAACCTTTCCTTGCCAGTATCGCTTTCAGCTTCTATCTGTTTCTTGTGGTCATCAATATCAATTTATACAGCAAATTTCGTAGCGCTTTACAATCGGTCTACCTTTTGAGGTGAAATTAACATGAGCACAAAAGGGGCATTAACGGAATCTGATGCATGGGTAACTATACAAAAGAAAAAAAATCTAAATATTTACTGTAGAAAAAAAAAACAAGACACCCCTACCTCATTTATAAATTTGCAACGTTATGTTTCCTCAACATTGCACTCTTCCTCAAACAAGTTAGTAATAAGAATTGTACATAACTTGCACCTGATTATTCTTTGTGTACTAATGAAATGTACAGAAGCACCAGGTCTGTAAATAATCTCATTCAGTTGACTGGTTTTATTAATTAACCTTTAACATTATGTTTTGTACAGCTCTTCAGTGTAAACCGAGGGTACTTCCACGTGCAAATATTCTATTTTACCACAGAAAAATGCGAGAGTGTAATCTATGAATAAAAGACGATATTTTCCCTTAATATAGGGCATTTGTGTTTTCCCTGCCATCACATACTTACTCGCACAAGATGACACCATCTTTTAACCCTTTCTGAAAGTCTGGGCCAATGGACATTCCAGTTACCTCCTCAATCCAGACTTGAAGCTCAGCCTCCTTCTGGGGATCATATTTCTGAGCCAACTAGAAAATAAGGAGAGGAATAAGAATAACTTAGTCAAAGTATTTATTCTGAACAGATAACTGTGAATTGTGATTACAATCCAACACACACCCAAGAAATTATAACAGTAGGCAAATTGTTTTAAGCCCCTTTGTATAGAAATGTACTCTTTTGTGGATGTCTTTAGAAAGAAACACACAGCTACACACCTTAGAATAATTATTTTGGGTTTGTTTTTAGTGCGGTGACCTTTTGCAGGTGGAATTCAGCGCAACAGGAGAGTCAGAATAAGAAATTCAATCATCCACAAATACAAAGTAGCCCCCACCCCACCCCGGATTTTGCAATCGCTTTTCCATATCTTTCAGATTGGGATGTGTAATATTGAGTAATTAGTCTCAATTTTCCCTGCGGGACAATGTGTCAGTGCGTGCAACAGCGTTGTGTCTCTTCACAAGGTAGTCTTACTCCAATCTCAGTCTCGTTTGTAAAAGCAGTCACTTGATTTTATCAGTGCAGACATGCCGCAGAGAAAGCGATCATACAAGCTTTTAATATCAAAGTGCTGTATTTCACATTATTACACAACACTAGTAAACAATTATTTGTTTTAATCCCAATATATGTTCAGATAACAAAAGGGAATACTTGTATGGGGGGAAAAAACAACTAAATACTGCTACAGTGACAATATAATAATCTGGCACTATGACTGTCAAATACAATCAGGCTGAGTGACTTTATTCATTTTACAAGATATTCCTGATATTTACATTACTTAAAAAGGAATATATACATTAGTTCTCAAAATCCCAAATATTTAGGGTGGAGGCTTGTTAACTTTGTTTTATTTGTTAAAAGATGGCTTTAATTTGGCCACACCAATTTTCCCTAGTTAAAAATAAATATATATTGGCTTGCTGGTGATTTTACTTGTTAGAAGTTGACACAGCAGGTTATTAAAATAAAATATAGGTCAATTGTGTCTATGCCAAAGTCATCAGCAGAGCAGCTTCAGCTGTGACATTTTGATGACAAAACTTGTATAAAGTTATTTGAGACTTGATATGCAGAACACATAACTGCAAGAACTGAGTTTAAGGAGTACAAAAGTGTATATATTATATATATATATATATACACACACATATACATACACACTTTTATACATACATATACACACTCTCAAAACTGCCAAATAACCAGACAAACCTTATGTGTGAAGAAACATATTTGCTTTTTTTTACTTGTAGACACAACCCATTCATTTTTTTAGATACAAATAAAAATAAGGAATTTAATAATAATATACATCACACTTAGGGGCAGAGGTGAAACTTTCACACATACATCACATGCAAAAACATAATCATTTGAAAGGTTTAGGATTTAAAAGAGACGTTGGGTGAGGTGTTAAGTGGATCAATTACATTGTGATTTAGTTTGATGAGGTATTTGTTCAGTGAGTTACTTGTATAGTTTAGGACTATGCTGCCATCACACAACATATTAAAATCTTAAGCCCAACAGTGTGTAGTGAGAGGTAGTTGTGCCAACTAATCTGTAAATGTCTTCAGTGTGCTGAAAACAATCAACTTATTATTAATGATGTGTTGGAAGATAATTTTTGGTAAGTGATGCACAAGAGAGAAGAGCTACTGTACCCAGGCTGAGGCTGCAGATCAGTGTATTTCACACGTATACAACTCTGCTTCTTGCACCTAATTGTTTTCATCACGTTCAATCATGGTAAAACAACTTATACAAAAATATAAGTTGTTGAACTACAAGTACATAGAGAACATGAACATTTGATTCCCCCAATAAACTGAAGGAATAAAGATTCACATACAATACACAGAGGGAATGAGAGCAAATGAGAAAACATTAACACGGAAAGAGAAAGTTTAAGTGAAAAACTTTGTCTGCAGCGGAGTTACCTGAACTCCTTAACCACCGCCCCAACCCTGCCCCCATAAACTAAATATCTTACCCTGTTCCTAACTTCTGCTGACAAACCATAGGACGGACCCTTGTTAAACTGGGTACTCATGCTGTCTGTAGCTGGAGCTGTCTCTTCTCTGCCCAATCTTTCACCCCTGTCTCTCAGTCTGTCTGCCTCTACTGTTTGTCTGAGTCAGTTTCCTCTGATTGAGTCAGTGTCTGTGTCCGGACCCCTCCTACCAGAATCCAATTGGTTGACAATAAAAATCCCCATATATGGGCAAAGAGCTCCGAATTCCTCAGGATGGGTATTTCCTGCCAATCCCAAAATCTGAACAAATTCCCTCAAAGCATCCGGCGTGAGAGCAGGTACTTTGTGTATGGGGTACACCCAGTGTGCAGGTCTAGGTCCCTGTGCACTGATTCACTGATGCCGCACCCTGTGAGGAGATGCACAGCTGAGCTGGAAGTGTCCTAGTAGTCAGCCTGTGCAGGTGTCAAACCTGTACACATATAGCGACTGTGGTTTGTACATAAACAGCTATATTTGAAATAAAAAAATGAGCACCGCCTGAAGCTAAAATGGGATTTTTTTGGTGACCACTTGAAAGGTTCTAATGGTCAGACTCCCGACACTTTGTCAAAAGCCATACAATATATGATAATGCTTAAACTACTGTATATATTAGAATCATTTGTTATTATAAAGAACATACTTCTTAAGGAGATATTATAATTTTCCTCCAAGTATTTTAGTTACAGTGAATGTAGCTGTGGAAGGATACTGGGCAACCTAACCTCCACCACAGACAGGCCTCCCCTTGTCACTTCTTACATCGTGTGGAGCAGACAGGGGACATAAAGGAGCACATCTCCTGCATCACAAAAAAACATATTTTTATGGTGCAATCAATTGTGTCCTGCCACACTTACTGGGGTTATCGTGTTCCGCTGGCCCTGTGTGACATCACACACTCACAAACTCCCAGCCTATCACTGACACAGCAGTACACTGTCTGGTCATATTGATTAAAACGTGCCCACTTGCTAGCCAATGATGAAGGGGGGCACACTGGGCAGCCAGTGCTTAATGTGCTCAACGTGGAGATGTCATGGAAAATAAAAACACTGATGTCACTCATACAGTGTTTTTGGTGCCTGCAAAATGTTGATGATCAAGGCAACTGCCTCACTTCACCAAATGGTAATGCTGGTCCTGAGTGAAGGGCAATTTTCTGCAAAATATGCCTCTTTAAAAAGCAAAGTCTCAAAATACAGGGATTTATTTGTTTTTGTTTTTGTTCTGTTTTTTTTAAAAAATGATGCGGTCTGTTTTGTGAGATAGACCTGGGGTGCAGCAGCGACAACTGTCTTGTTAATTGGCCCTCGCTACATTATCTACCACTTCGCATAATTATGTGAAAAGGTTGCTAAACAAATGCTAAAACAGCCAAGTAGTCAACACTTGCCAAAAATAAATAATACATTAATGTTCAGTTTCCTCAGTACACTTGCTCGGCTGTCTGAACATAACACAGGCTGCATAACTACAGGGCAGCTTTTTTTAACTGATGAGTTTTAGTGAACAGCATCTTTTTACCCTCTGTTTCCGTGTACGTTCATGGGCTGGATGGGGAAGGGGGCATCTGCTACCCGGACTGGTCCCAAAGTGGGCTTGCTGCATTTTTTTCCTTTAAATGTTCCCAATAGGGTGTTGAGCCGAGGCATTGCCCTCCGGGCTAAAACTTGCTAGCTAGCCCCTGTGTATGTTCCAATAGAGTTTTCATCATATGTTTAGTACATATCCCTGATTGCATAAAAAAATGTTTGTGCTATATAGAATAAGGGTTTATAATATTAATTTATAGATGTGGCAGTCAGAATGATTTGTTCTAAATTGGAATTGATCCAAAAAGAAACAGTCCATCTCAAACATATACAAATATGCCATTTTTAAAAGCCCTGAATTTTTGTGAAAGTGGAGCTAAACTGAAAAAAATAAACAAAAACACCTATTTTAAAGCTTCACTGCAATCCAAGAAGGATGGGGAAAGTTAGATGGATGGCTGGTAGGTTTTGAGAAACAGGTGGGTTTTGATTTCCCCTTTGAAGGTGCTTAGATTAGGTGACAGATGGATGGAGCGAGGGAGGTCGTTCCAGTGGAGGGGGGCAGCACAAGAGAAATCTTAAATTCTAGTGTGGGATGAGGTGATCAGTGCAGTGGTAAGGCGACGGTCAATGGCCGAGAGCAGGGAACGGGCAGAAGTTTGAATGGAAAGGAGGTTAGAGATATAAGGGACAGTAAAGTGTGAGAGGACCTTGTAGGTGAGGGTGAGGAGTTTAAATAGGATTCGGTAGGGGAAAGGAAGCCAGGGTAAGGCAAGGCAGAGAGAGGAGGAGCCACATGAAAGAACGATAAGTCTTGCGGCCGCATTGAGAAGAGAGCGAAGGGGGACGAGAGGAGAAGGTTACAGTAATCAAGAATGGAAATAATGAGTGCATGGATAATGATTTTGGCGGCATCCTGAGAAAGGAAGGGCCAGATGCGGGCGATATTCCCTAGTTGAAAGTGACAGGATTGGGCAAGGGATTGGATGTGGGGGGCAAAAGAGAGTGAGGAGTCGAGGGTGACACCCAGGCAGTGGAGTTGGGGAACAGGAGATGGTGGTGTTATTTATGGTTATGGAGGGATCTAGGTGGGGGGAATATTTAGAAGGAGGGAAAGCAATGAGTTCAGTTTTAACGTGAAGACATCCAAGAGGAGAAGGCGGAAAGGTAGTCAGAAACACGAGAGATGAGGTGGGGGGGGGGGGGGGGGTAAGGAGAAGAGAGTTGAATGTCATTGGCGTAGATGTGATACTGAAGACCAAAGGAACAGATGAGCCCAGGGAGGTAGTGTACAGTGACAAAAAAAGAGGATCAAGAACTGAACCCTGAGGGACTCCAACGGGGAGGGCAGATAGGGGTGAGGAAGAGTCAGAATACAAGTGAGAAGTGGGTGTTTGAAGGAACATGTGACAATGCCAGTGGAGAGTGACAGATTAAAGAGGTGTGCAAGGTGGGAGCAACCGAGGTGAGAAGGGATGGGATCCAGTTGGCAGGTAGATGAAGAGGGGAAAGAATGAGAGAGTGGACTTCATCACCTGATGTAGGGTGGAAGGAGCACCAGAGTTGATTGTTGGGGGAAGGTGGAACAATGAAGGTGGCTGGAGGGTGAAACGAGGAGGAGATGTCAAGTCTGATTGCCTCCTTTTTCTCCTCGAAAATTGAGGCTGTCAGTGGCAAAGAGTGAGAGCGGGATAGGGGGTGGGGGATGGGTATGGAGAGAGATAAATGTGGCAAAGAGGAGGACTGGATTATAGGACTGAGAATAAATGAGGGACTTAAAGAAGGATTGTTTGGCAAGGGAGAGGACAGAACTGTAGGAGGAGAAGATAAACTTAAAGTGAAGGATATCAGCCAGGGAGTGAGATTTCCTCCAGAGGAGTTCAGCAGCGCGAGTGCACTTCTGAAGGAAGAAGGAAAATTTGTATTGCAGTGGTTGGGGTAGCAGATGGTGACAGCAGACAGAAGAAGCGAGGGCGAGAGCATCCAGGGCAGTGGTGAGGGAGAGGTTGTAGAGAGAGGTCGCCTGGTCAGATTGCTGTGACCCTTTAAAAAACCAAGTGCAGCTGAATTTTGAAAACACAGGAACATAAATATTGGAGGGGAGGTGAAGGAAGCTGGATATTAAAAAAAAAAAAAAAAGGATGGGTTCATTTTGCCTACTAGTCTGGCGTGGAAGGTGAGGGGGCACTACAAACATATTAGCCTAGGGCGATCTGAACCCTTAATCAAGGCTTTGTATGTTCTCCCCATATTCACTTTGTCCTTTGGACAAAATTCTAGTGTGTGTCTAAAAAGATCATTAATGTTAGCAATGTAGTCTGAATGACCAGTAAATGAAATGTAGGCAATAAGATACAAAACAGTTAATCCAGACAGCATGTGGCTAATTAGCATTATGTCCATTGTCAATAACGTGTACCCAGCTACATATCAATGGCACATGCAATATCAAAAGCTATTAGTGTTTGTTCCCAATTTAAGGTTTTCCAATGGATCTGCTACCTGTTTTTTGTAAAGTATAGTTGAAGTATAGTTAAAATGTTACATTAAGAAATTATTTTGTTGCTTTTCTTGTTTTCTGTTTAAAAAAATGGTAAGTATCTCTAAGTTGTCAGTTGATCCCTCACATATACGTTACTTCCCAATAAGGCTTTCGTTGCTGACTGCCCAAATGTCAGAGAATGATGGGACTGTTGCGTGAAGGTTCTCATACTGCAGCAGAAGAATTATTTAACAGTGGTTGCATGAGAAGATCATTCATCAACAAAGGGACCTGACACCAGGGAGCTCATTTTCTTCATTGATTTGGCGATACAAAGGTATGGAATGGCAATAAATACATATTTATATTTATTTTATTTTAATATTTACTTTTAAAATAATTTGTGAGTATTTTATTATGGTTTACTTGTAAAGTTGCACTTCCACTTAAAGTGGTTAACATTTTTGTTCCCCACATTAAAATCGATGTAGAACGATGCGGGTGAAAGAAGCTGTGATTGCGGTTTTTCATTGATCCTCTAGCTCAGGCCTGTCCAACCTGCAGCCCTCCAGATGTTTGTGAAACTACAAGTCCCAGCATGCCCTTCCAGCTATCAACTGGTTGTCTACCAGCAAAGCATGCTGGGGCTTGTAGTTTCACAACATCTGGAGGGCCGCAGGTTGGACAGGCCTGCTCTAGCTCTTCTCCGTCTCCAAAATGTCACACCATCCCGGTTTTCAGTCAGTACTGTAAGACTAACATGGGAAAATCAACTGCATGCAGCAGCCCCCTGGCCTCTGGGAAAGGGACAGATCTATAAGACTTTACTTACTAACTAGGTAGTATTGCAGCTTTAATAACGAGTCCAGTTCCCACTTCTGTTTCAAGATAGCTGTAATCTGAGAGCATAAATGGAAACAGGAAGATTGTAACTAAAGCAGGACTACAGCTTTCCTGTAAGAGGTAACTTCTGTTTTCTGCAACTATGTGCATCTCTCTGGAATCCATGTTATACTGTAGGAGTACCCTCTAGTGGTTGTAAATAAATAGTGCATAGTTTGGAGAATGCAAGTATATGTGTGATGAAACCAGTAGCATAATGTGCACCTGCCATCAACGCACTGTGGACCTCATTTATGAGGTGCACTGGATGCACACCTTAAAATGGCTTGGTTATACATTGGTGCGCCTAGATGGTCCACCCAATGCATTTCAAAATACACATGTCAAGATATTTTTTGTCTTGGGATTAACATCACATTATTCCAACCTCTCACCATAGAATTCCCCTTTTTATACATTCATTTTTATCCTAAAACACTGCTTATTACTGCCCCATTTATAATTTAAATTAATCATGATTAATTAATGATTAATGGAGCTACTGCACCATCTCTAGTTTCTCCAATTTAGTCTTCCCACTCTCAGACCACAACCTCCTTTCCCTTAGCCTCACCTTGACCTCATGCCCTTCCCCTGCACCCAAATACACAGCGAAGTGCTCTTAACCCAATCTACATCTCATTTTCACTAAAACAACTATTTTCTCCAATGACTGCATTGTCCTGTCCTAATCAGGCTGCCTCTTTCTATAACAAAACACTCATTTCAGCCCTAGACAATGCAGCTCCAGGTACATATACATATAGTTTCTGACGATCCAAACCCCAGCCATGGCACAACAAACAGACCCGCTACCTGCAAAAGTGCTCGCACACTGCAGAGCGCCATTGAGGAAATTTCGTTCCTATCCAGATTTCCTCCAATATAAATTCATCCGTTCACCTTACAGCACTGCCCTTTCAATTGCCAAACAAACATTCTTCAAATCTCTAATATCCACCCAGTCTTCTAACCCGCGTCTCCTCTTTGCTGCCTTCAACTCACTTCTCTGCCCACCTGCACCTCCTTCTTCTTCCTCCTTCACTGCCCATGATTTTGCCACCTATTTCAAAGACAAAATTGACACCATTCGACGAAATATTTCCTCATGCCAAATTCCACTCACTACGCTCACTCTACCCGCCTTTATGTACACTTCTTAATCCACCCTTAATTAATTCTCTCCAGTAACTGATGACGAAGTCTCTGCACTAATTTTTGTCATCTCATCTACAACCTGTCCACTCGACCCTATTCCCTCCCAACTTCTCCGCTCCCTCTCCTCCACTACATGTGGACATCTAACTCACCTCTTCAACCTGTTTCTCTCCACTGGCACATTTCCATCCTCTTTTAAACACGCGCTCATCTCACCTCTCACCTCGATCCAGCCTCTCTCTCCAACTACCACCCTATTTCTCTCCTCCCCTTTGCTACAAACACCTGTCTCACTTTCTCTCTTCTCAATCCATTCTTGACTCTCCGTAATCAGGCTTCCACCTCCAACATTCCAATGAAACTGCGCTCACAAAAGTGACCAATGATTTACTTACTGCAAAATCTAATGGTAATTTCACCCTCTTCTCCTACACACCCTTCACTCTATTGGCCTATATGACACAGTTCTTTCCTGGTAAACTTACTACCTATCGAACCGCTCCTTTAGTGTTTCTACCTCTGGCACATCCACCCCTCCACTCCCACTATCTGTTGGGGTTGCTCAAGGCTCTGTTCTTGGCCCTTTACTTTTTTTCATTGTACACCTCCTCTCTTGGGGCACTAATTCGCTCATTCGGACTCCAGTACCATCTCTACGATGATGACACCCAAATCTATATCTTTTCCCATAACCTCTCTCTTTCTGTACTATCTTGTGTAAACAATTGTCTTTCTGCTATCTCCACATGGATGTCCCAACGTTACCTAAAGCTCAACATGTCCAAAACAGAGCTTATTATCTTCCCTCCTGCCAGAGTCACCACCTGCCCTCAAATCTCCCTCACTGTCAAGAACACCACAATTTTCTCACTCTCCCAAGCTCGCTGTCTTGGTGTCACACTTGACTACACTCTCTGCTTTATTCCTTATACCCAGACTCTCTCGCAGTTCTGCCGACTCCGCCTTAAAAACATTGCCAGAATATGCCCTTTTCTTACTCAACATGCTACCAAAACTCTTATCCATCATCTCCCGTCTTGACTATTGCAACCTCCTGCTATCTGGCATTTCTGACACCCATATATCCATACTTCAATCCATCCTAAATGCTGCTGCAAGACTGATCTTCCTCTCTCACCACTCCAAATCTGCTGCACCACTTTGCAAATCCCTACACTGGCTCCCTATGTCCTCCAGAATCAAATTCAAATTACTGACCCTTACCTACAAAGCCCTCAACAACACTACACCTGCATACATCTCAAATCTCATATCAAAATACTCTCCCTCCCGCCCACTTAGATCTACCTCTGACCTTTGCCTTGTCTCGTCTCTGGTAACCACCTCTCACTCCCGCCTGCAAGACTTCTCCCGTGCTGCTCTCCACTTATGGAATTCCCTACCATGCTCAATCAAACTTTCCTTTCCCACAGCCTTCAAATCTTTAGATGCTCTTTGAAAACCCATCTTTTCTTTAACACTATTCACACTAATGCACCCTAACAACTATTCCAATATCTACTCTGATCTACATTTGTTCCTCTTGTTTCAACTGTGCCCTCTTCCACTTAGAATGTAAGATCTCTGATGAGCAGGGTCCTTCATACCCTTTGTTTTCATGTTTGTATTTATTTTGTCTGCCTTGTATGTACCTGTTTTATGTATGTACTGTTTTCCCTACTGTGCGGCGCTGCGGAGCACAAATTTATGATAGTAATAATAGTAATAATCATGATTGAGAGGACATCATAATTGTGTAAATTACACATAACTCTTTTTTGTTTGTTTGAAGATTATTATTTTTTTTTACATTGCAAGCAGTGTGCCTAGAGATAAGCTTCTCTGCCACCGGAAGCTGCACATATATAGGATAAGACCCAATTTTGGCCAGCTCAACGCTAGTACAAAATTATTTATAATACTACAAAAGTATTTTGCAGAGAAGAAATAGCTGTGCGCACTTCAGCACAAATAAGGTATGAGGCAGCCATTTTTGTTCAAATATGTGAATTCAGCCTATCAGTTCACTAGGAACTAGTGTCTCATGAAGTGCTTCAGTGATTTCTCTCACGAATTCTAGCGAATTTTTATGCTCTTAAAAGACCTACATCAACACTGCAACTTTCCCCCAATAACATTTTACTATCATACAGATTCATAGGAATGACATATGTTTCTAATTTACCTAGTCATGTTGCAAATTACTTATGGTAGCAAAACTTAAGTTCCAAATGAAATCAGTGCTCTATACTCTAGTCTGCACAATCACTTTTGATTGACATATGACTTCCTTACCTTTGTTCTACCACTTTTTTATTACCTTTTACCACAAACCTAATTGACATAATGAAAATGTTCATTATATATAAGTTTATTGCAATTCATTAGTTCAACATATAATCGCTTATATATGTAAACATTAGAATGTAAATGCAATTCCCATAAACTGCAACTGAAATATGTTTAAGGATTTAAAAAAAAAAAACACCTTTTTTTTAAAAAAAAAAATGAAAAAAAAATACCCTCCCCAAATCAACATTCTGCTTCACTCATGGTTCTAGTTAGCACTGGCTGGTCTTACTTCCTTTCTTGTCAGGAAATCGGTTTTATATTTAGCTCTGTTGCCACTCAGACCAACTGGTTTCCCCATTTGAGCCCATATGGGCTAGCTCTAGACACCTGGTGCCCTTCTGAACAAGTGTACTTTATTTTATATAAAAAATAGATACATTTACAGATCACATGGAGTTCATCGCACAAGGAAGCTTACTAGCCACCCCTATCCTATATTAACTATAGTCACCTTGCTTTCTGGAGTGATGTTTCTGACCCATGAAGCACCGTCTCAGCCACCAAGCTACACTGTTCACTCCTCTCCCAGCTGGGCAGGGACTATGTCCCATGACCTTTTGCTTATTGTAGGGTGGCTTCCAAGTCTTCCAACAAGTCCCTGGGTTGTAGCAGGTACCCTGAGACGAGTGGCTCCTGGAAGTATAGCTGAGCTAGGTGAACAAAGTGCATTCATTTGTCATGTAGTAGATAGGTAAAGTTAATTTGATTAAGTCTTTGTTCCAAACATCGGTTAACCCATGAGTGTCTTTTTGAGTGAAAGTGTTCTTATGGCTGACTGGCACTTTTGTCCCAATTTCACCGACCACTAGTGGAAGTAGTCCCACAAAGTCTTTAGTCAGCAGTTGGCGCAGCTTCTGAAGGGACCTCAGTGTGTCTCGATGCCCTGATAACCCTAGATGGCAATAGCTCTTTTATGGTACATACTGGAAAATCTATCGCATTTATGTAACCGTCCTGGAAGTGAAGCAACATATAATAACACCATACAGTACTATATATTCACAGATACATTGCCGGCTGTGAGGGGATGCCAGGTTTGCTTAATCTTTATTTCTGATGACCAATAACCTTCTCTTTCCACATTCATATAGAGTTACCTACCATTTAACCTGCCAAGAAAACATGTCATGCACAACTTTAGTAAAATCTATGGATACCTCTCGCATCCCTCTCGTGTTTAAAAATGACCATATATGTTCAAATCCGATCTTAAGAGCAATTCATTTTAATTAAATTGTAAGACAATCAAAGCCTGTATGTTAATAGATTAAATACATTCAGATGTAGGTTTCTAAATCGATTAATAATATGATTGGGAAGGATGGACAATGTTAATCTAAAGTGGCCAAATCAAGATAATTTGACACCTGTGAAATTTACTCCTGCAACAAAACTCCTCTCAATCTTCTAATGTCTGAATTGATCATTACTTAATTTTTCTTTTTAAATTATCACAATGGGGAAGATTCATTTTCCGGCTATCTGGCGCGCTGCCATCACACTACACACGTTGCCGGCCATTGCAGTAGGAATCTCCACTTAGTTTTCCTCGCATTCCATAAAAATGAGTGGAGGTTACAACCATATCACTGGGGCGAGGTGTCTCGTAGCAGTTCCAGAGACACCTTGCTCCTAATTGAATCTCACCCAATGTGTCTGCAATAATTAAAATGTATCTAATCATACATGAAGCCAATTGTTCATTGCAAAGCATGAACAAACGCTTCTATGGTCAGCCTATCTTTATGCTACTTCAACTATGAGGAATGCAGACTACAAAAGGTGTTGTTTTCTTTTTTTTAAAAAAAGAAAATTTTAATCTTTCGATTACTTGTCCTTTTTTTGTCTTAAGTAAACAAACTAAAAAAAGTGTCAGTTTATTCTATGCGAAACCTCTAAGAAGTCTTAGAATTTAGGCTTTTTCCCACCTGCCACTTTAGTTAACTTTGTGGCCAGTAACTTATGCTGAAACTTATTCACCTCCTTAATCTTATCATTTAACAGGGCCTTCCAGGGATTACTACTCAGAAGTACTCCAAAGCAATATTGGGATTGTAGTGTCTGTTTGAGGAGAGAGTGGTCAACAGTGTCAAATGCAAAAGAGAGATCCAGGAGAATTAGAAGAGAGTAATCACCTTTATTTTTAGCTGTGATCACATCATTGACAACCTTGGTCAGTGCAGTCTCTGTGGAGTGTTGAGAGCCAAAGCCTGATTGAAGAGGATCCAATAGGTTGTTTGCAGAAAGGAAACGTGTGAGGCGAGTGTAGGCAATTTGCTTGAGAAGTTTGGAGGGGCATGGGAGCTGAGAGATGGGGCGGTAATTTGAGAGAGATTTTGGGTCAAAATTTTGTTTTTGGAGAATAGGAGTAATTCATTTGTGCTTGAATAGTGATGAAAAGATACCAGTAGAGAGAGAGAGAGAGCTTGCAGATTTTAGTTAGAGGTGGAATGAGCACATGAGACAGGTACCTACCAATTTGTGAGGGTATGGGATCAAGAGGACAGGAGGTAGAGTAGGAAGATGAGAGTAGAAACCTCCTCTTCATTTGTGAGATAAAAAGAAGAGAGGGTGTCAGAGGATGCTGGGAAGGAATTGAGCTGATCGCTAGTCGAGGGAGATGATACCATTTCAAGTCTGATTTTATCAATCTTGTCCTTGAAATAGGAAGCAAGATCCTGGGCACTGATGGTTGTCGGAGGGTTTGGGGTGGAAGGATTGAAAAGAGATTTAAATGTGTTTAAAAGGCGTTTGGGGTTAGAAGCCGGGGTATAGATGAGATATTGGAAGTATGTTTGTTTAGCAGTGTCCAGAGCACTTCAATAGGTCACTGATCTCTTGTAGGTGCCACTTTAGCCAATGCGTTATAGTTGTTACATGTCACATGACATTGGCCTTCAATTAAAAACCGGTGGCATTGCCAGTATAGCAACATAAGTAAATAATATGCATAGAGCAATTCCCACCATCGACAGCTCTTTGCCCCAAATAACAACTCTATGCCCAGAATACACAGCCCCAAAGCCCAATACTGATATTCCTAAGAAGAGCAATGTAGGTAAGTTCTTCCATGTAATTGCTTTATCACAAATATGTTCTTGATTGTTAATCAAACTCTTCTAATCTGATGTTTGGTTATGAACCAAACTACAAGTTTGGTGTCTAGAGTAAAGCGACCACCTCTCCATACCCCTCCCGCCTATTCTTGTGTCCCTATTATTGATGTCTTGCGGTATGAACACAGAGACAAAATATAAGTTGCTAATGTTTTGCCTCTGTGTTTTTAAGAAAAAGCAATTAAACAACTGTGCACTATGGTCCCACAAAGTACGTTTTTTTTTTCAGTAAAACATCCTGTTGAAACAATAAAAAACCACAGACATAGCAGGTGGGGAAATAATGCATAAGGCTTAATACAACATATTTCCGTAGTGGCAGTAAGAATATGGAGGCTTTCTTGCTAGTGTAATGCTTTCTGAATAAAATTATTTACAAAGAAGCAAGATCTTAAAGATCACTTTATATTGGCCCACTTTACAATTGCAGAGGTGTGCTATATACATGTTGCATATAAACATATAGGTGTGCTATATACATATAGCACACCTTTTTGTTTCACTGGCAAAGACAAGTGATTACTTTTTTTTCATATATAACAGTTTCTACAGTTCCGTCGATTTATGCAGATAAAGGTTATTACTATAATATGATATAAATGTTGACCTTCAGTATGTAATAACCATAAAAGAGATACTACAAGACATTTATTAAACTTGTTACACAGGTAACTAGTGCATTCAAGATGATGTTGCACATAGCAGCCAATAATATCATTATTCTGTTACAGTTTAAATAAACAGTTATGCAGAGATACAGAGAGAAAGGTAGGCATTTTATTTATTTTATATAAGAAAGCAAAACTAAAGAAATGAAATGAAACCATTTACATCCACTTGCTATAAATTGCTGGTGTCTGAGCTTTTGCATAGCTCTGTGTAACTCTATTGCACACATTTACAGTTAAAGGAGAACTCTAGGCTCATTTAAAATGTCATTACTAAGCTCCTCCCCAGCCCTACTACCAGGCTAGTAGAACTATGGAGATACTCAGGACTCCAGCCAAGTTCACAATGGTCAGACCTAAAAGCCAGGACCATAAAACATGCTGTGATTAAGATCCCCCAACACACTGCTGGTGCTGATACTAGGATTCCAGCTAATAAATGAGAACTATGAAAGATAACACTATTGACTGATTCTCCAGGCATTAAACTAAAACCCACGATAAGTATGAAATTACATAGGCTGCACTGAATGTTGTCTTTTCAAAGAAGGCTGTGTACTTTTAAAATTCAATAGGTTTTTATGCCTGAACAACCAACAGTTGCAATGCATTATGCTCCCATTATTCTATTAGTTTGTGGGAAGGGGGTTTATTCATGTAGGGCCTGATTCATCTTTAAACACAATGTGAATGCACATAACTCATGCACACTTATAAGCCCCTATTCCAATACAAACCGATTTTAAGATAAGTTTGTATTTTAATCTGGGTATATGTAGACAGTGAGAACACACTGAAGGCTAGGTACAAGTATATGTGCAATATAAAGTTAAATCAGAAGGCATGCATAAAAATCTATTTTCTAAAATAAATGAACAACTCCTTATACTATAATCCAGTGATTCCCAAACTGTGTGCCGCGGCTTCCTGGGATGCCGTGGTGATCTTACAGGGGTGCCGCGGCCAGGGCTGGTGGTAAGCAAGGCAAGAGACTACTTTGTAATTATTTTGCCTTAAGGGTGCCTTGAAAAAATTATGGAGACCCTAAGTGTGCTTTGAACTGAAAAAGTTTGGGATCCACTGCTATAATCAATAAAAAGAAAGCTTTTTTTTATATATATGAAATACATCAGGATGTTCTTAATACCTACTGTGCGTAAAATGCACTTTTATAGTGTGACAGGATGGACCGCCTATGCCACCCTGTCTGTTGTTGCTGGGAACCGGCTGAGCTTACTTTTGCCACTGTTCCCTTTCATTATCCCAAATGCGCCCTCTAACCGCAGTAGGATGGGCTTACAAATGCTGCCACCACTGGACTTCTTACTGGCATCCAGTACCGGGTTTGTTCTGGGTAACTGATGCTGCTAGTTGTACCCCATTACTGGTGTACCTGGGCTGGTACCCCTGACCTCATCCTATTGATCAGGGTTGCTGTGGATGAACTCCCCTGGCCTATCACACTGGCCAGAGCTGCTAGGTAGCGGGCAGAAGAGTGGTGGTACCGGAAAGTTGGATCCAAATCTCAGAACAGCTGGGAACGGATTAGAGTTGGGTCTAATCTGTAGGTCACAGGGATAGACAAGTTTCCAAGCAGGTCTTTGAAGCAAGTGATTTTTATTTGCTCACCCTGGTTGAAGGTACCAGTGAGCAGGTCAGATGAAACAAGAAGAACAATTTTCATTACAAAACAGTGCTTTTTATACAGTTTTGGACTCAGCCTCACAGGGTAAGCCAGCCCTCTGAGGTCTGAGGTATTTTTAGAATCAGGATGCAATGTTTACCCAAACATGGATTTACATGCAATGCAAAGCTAACAATGTTTACACTTATCTGTGATGTCCTAAAACTTGCTGTGTTTTTCTCCATCTTGTTTTAGACACAGAAAATCTAACTGCAACAGAAAAGTTTCAAAACCCCAAACAAGTAATTTCCCCACACCAAAATACACAAAAGACTTCCTCAACAAATGCTTTTTGCATCAGGTATATACCTCAGAAATAATGCATTTCCTCTAGCAAAGTTAAAACAAGACCGAATTTCCTCCCCTGGTCTCAGAAATAAAGATATTTCCTTTGCCAAAATACACACAATATCAAAAATAAGTACAAAAATAAGTACATTTGCAATTATATAAATAAGTGCCCTGTGCTATTTCCTTTAAATAAATGTATACCATAAGTTATTTATGAGTGATCCAGTCACACTCCTCCCCCCCTTGTCCATGCAGGCAGCCAGTGTGCCATGTCCCCGCGATTTGGTTCCTGGTTCCGCAGTCTCTTAGAGTTACCGAATGGCACCCGGAAGATCGGCTCTTCCTGCCGAGACAGTCCATCCGCATTGCTGTGAGCCTTTACTTGCTTGTAACTTATGTGAAAGCATAAATTTGAAGGGCAAGGCTTCAGCGCAACAATCTGCCATTTTCCCCTGAGGTGTGTCTAAAGGATTTTGATCAGTCACCAAATAAATGTCGTCCATGCAAATAAAGTTGAAGTTTTTTCACTGCCCAAACAATGGGCTACCATTCCTTCTTAATTGTGGCATACCCCACCTCCCGGTTTAGCAGTTTTCTACTCAAATAGGCCGCAGGGTGTTCCTGCCCATCTGGCCCCACCTGGCTAAGTACTGCTCCCAGTCCATACTGTGACGCGTCAGTTTGCACAATAAAGTCCTTGTCATACTTGGGCGCCAACAGTACTGGAGCACAAACCAGGGCTACCTTTAACGACTGAAATGCCAGCTCACAAGCGGGTGTCCAGTCAACTACTCAGGGGAGTTTCTTCTTAGTGAGATCTGTCAGGGGCTTCACTACAGTACTAAAGTCCGGGACGAAACATCTGTAGTACCTTGAGGTCCCTAAGAAGGCCAGTACTTGTCTTTGGGTTGTGGGCTGGGACCAGTCTCTGATTGCCTCTACCTTAGCTGGTTCTGGCTTAACCCTACCTCACCCCTTACGATGACCCAGGTACTGCACCTCTGACATCCCCATTTGACACTAGTCTTCTCTGATGGTCAGACCTGCCCACTGAATTTTCTCCAACACTTGCACTACATGTTTCAGATTATCCTTCCAAGATTTACTGAAAATGGCAATGTCATCCAAGTAGGCCTGAGCAAAGCCTTTACAATCTTCCAGCAGTTAATCAACCACACGCTGGAAGGTGGCGGGCGCATTCTTTATCCCAAATGGCATGGACTTAAACTCGAACAGGCCAAATGGGGTGATGAATGCCAACCGTTCCTGAGCCTCGGGGGTCAGTGGCATCTACCAATACCCCTTGCTCAAGTCAAAGGTGCAAATGTACTTTGCTCCAGCTAACTCGTCTAACAGAGCGTAAATTCGGGGCAGGTGATAGGCATCAGATATGGTCGTCACCTCGTTCAACCGGCGGTAGTCTACACAAAACCGCATTGTCTTGTCTTTCTTGGGAACCAATACAACCAACGGAGGATGCCCATGGACTATGCTATGGCTGGATCATCCCTAGCTCAAGCATCTCCTGTACCTCATTGTATATATTTTCCCTGGCCTCTGGTGAGACCTGATAAACGGGTTGCCTAACTGACCGATGCTCACCAGTGTCCACATGGTGCATCACCAAGGAAGTCCGACTGGGCTTCCAACTGAACTGAGTCTCAAATGGCCACAACACTGCCTCAAGCTGCTCCCTCTTGCGGGCACTCAACTGCTCATCCCAGCCCACTTCCTCTACACCACCTTCCTCTCTGGCGTCCGTGAGGAGGTCAGGTATTGGGTCACTTCCTAGCTCCTCAGTCGTTAAGCAGCAAACAGCTGCTACTACTCCACACACTCGTGGTATGCCTTCAAAACATTTATGTGGTAGGTCGCCTACCGTCACTATCAAATGACACCACGTAACTGATGTCAGTAAGGCATTTTGAGACTGTGTACGGTCCAGCCCAGGCAGCCTGAAGCTTGTTCTGATGCGTGGTCATCAGAACAAGGACCTTCTGCCCTACCTCAAACACACTGGCACGCGCGTCCTGACCATACCAAGTCTTCTGTTTCGCCTGCGCTTCCACTATGTTAGCCTGCGCATCATGTGCAAGCTAATTTTTACGCATAAATCTGCAAATATGTCTGTGTGATTTAATTCCTAGAAATAGCGTGACATGGCTCAGAGGAGCTGTTTAAATCAATGTGTTTGTTTATGTTATGCTCCCCAGAGGGTGCTGGTAGACAAGAGCCTAGATCCATTGTAGCACCTTGTATCATTTATGGCAGGTCACAAAAGTGAAAGCCTTTGAAAATATCTCTTTCAGGACAATGAAATCTAACACTCCTCTGGAAAGCCTCAGACAGGCCGACTGTAGAGACAGGGTTATGTTATAATGACAAATTCAGCTGAATATGGTCGCAGAAAAATATCATATCAGTCTCTCCAATATCACACTTACCAGAGGCATGTGTGGTATACAGATGAAGGGGAACTTATGACCTGTTTTGTGGAGGTAAAATCATGTTTGTAAGCCATTCTGGTAATAAGTTGGGACAGGGTATTTAAAACCTGACTTAGAAGCTGTGTCCACAGGTGTCATAAAACCCTAATTGGCAATTACACAGGCCTTTTATTTCTGACATCACAGGAAGGGGGGCTGTGGGCCCTGCAGCTTGTTTTTAAAACTGCACTGTGACTGTTTTGGTTCACTTTTGGGAGTCAATCTGATATTGAAAAGTGTCCAATTTTTCTGTTTCTCCCAGCACCAGAAATTTGATTATACGTGAGTTATCAATTCTGTTTTTTATCATTTTTATTTTATAAGAAACAATTGCATTATATTTGTATGTAATTTTACTAATTGTTTTATCTTAAGCATTGTAGATGTATTTTCCATATTAAATTACACTTGATAAGTTCAAGTCTCTGTGTTCTTGAGAATTCACGCAAACGTTTGCTCAAAACGCTACATAATTAAAAACCGATGAGAACATTCTGGTCTATGTTAACTCTGATTAAAGTAAATTGTGCTAGATTAGTTCTAAGGGAGAACCAAAGGCTTACTTAAAGAGTGTTCGCTCTTCATAAAAAAAACCTTGGTGGTGGCAGAGTTGGTACAGCAGAGCTAGTTTGTGCATAGTTAGGGAAGGATTTAATCATTTTAGACAGACCAGGTGGTTGTTTTTGGTTAACCCTTTGTTACACACATGTCACGGAAGGCGTAGGTGAGTGCTGTTCGTGACACTGCGCAAGCCCCATGAGATTATGAGCTTCAACACATACTTGACCAGAGAGACATCCTGGGTGGGTAGCTCCCCTTCCCAAGACTCCCGGAACAGGTCGAGAGGTCCACTGACTCTGCGGCCATATAGTAGTTCAAAGGGGGAGAAACCGGTAGACTCCTGTGGCACCTCCCGATAAGCAAACAGGAGATTCGGCAGGTAGCGTTCCCAGTCCCCCCCCTCCGAAGTTACAAATGCCCTTCGCATGTGCTTCAGAGTACCATTGAACCACTCGCACAATCCATTAGTCTGGGGATGGTAAGTGGCAGTGCGGAGTTGCCGCACTCTGCCCAGAGACACTGGACCAGTTCACTCATGAACTGTGTCCCTTGATCAGTTAGGATCTCACTAGGGAACCCTACTCTGCTAAATACCCCTAGCAGCACATCCGCTAACTTTTCCGCAGTTATGGAGGACAGAGCTACAGCCTCTGAATACCGGGTAGCGTAATCCACCACAGTGAGAATGTATCTCTTCCCCGATCTACTGGGCACAGGTAGGGGATCTACTTTGTCCACAGCACACGCTGAAAGAGTTTCCCAACTATTGGCAATGACCTGAGGGGAGCACGAGCACTGGGGCGCCCAAGACGCTGACACACATCACAGGATTTACAGTAGGCCTTGACGTCATCCGACATTCCCGGACAGAAATAGTTCTGTGTCAGGCGCTTCTGTGATCGGTCTCTTTCCTAGTGTCTCGCCATAGGGATTTCGTGGGCAACTGACATCAGTTGCGCGCAAAAGACCCATGGTACCACCAGTTGAGCTTGTTCCCAGACTGCTCTATCCCCATCTACCTTCCTAGCTGCACAGTACAACAACCCTTTACGCCAGGTCACACTCCCCACCTCCATCGCTGAAAGGCTGCCACCAGCCTGGTGCCTCATACCTTCCACTGAGGGATCAGAGAGCGGAGCTGCCCTGAACTCTTCCCTGCAGCCCTCGCTATCGTCTAAGTCAGGATATGCTGCAGGGAGGTCTAGGTTGGGGTTACTAGGGTCAGTCAAAGTGGGGTCAGTCAAAGGGGGATCACTTTGGTCAGCTATACTCACCGCTGGAGCTGACATACTGCTAGGGACCGGAGCATTACCGGGCACCACCACAAGATCAGGTTGGCAAGAGACAACATCTTCTGCGTTGTTAGGGGACGTAGTCTTTCCAGAGAAAAGGGGCTGGCTGTTTCCTGAAGAAGTAGCAGATGTGGTCTTTTCCTCTGGGCTGGCTGAATCTGTGGTTGCTGGTGATATTTGTTGTCTAGCAGCTGTGGTCTTTTCCTCTGGGCTAGGTTCTGCAGGCGTAGATCCTGAAGACTGTAATTTAGCAGCTTGGATCTGGGTAATAGAGTTGAGAAATGCGGTCACAATTCCACCCCCAACATTGTTGCCCAAGATCACATCAGTTGGGAGGCCATCCATAACGGCAACATCTCGCAACTCTCGGCCATCTCTCCAGTCCAGATACACCATTGCAACAGGCACTTCCTTCTCCAGTCCATCTGTTACAGTAAGTTTTTCAGTGCGACCCTGCAATACCGCAGCAGGATCAATAAGATGGGGGCTAACTACAGTTATGGATGCTCCTGAGCCTCTCTGTCCTTCTCCCTGCAGGGGTCCCACTTGGACCGGGTGCAGGTTCCTCCACATGTTTTTGGGTGGTCTTTTGGACTCACAGGTGACCCTCTCTGCTGAGTCACCTTCAGACACACCACACTCCTTTGGGCTGACAGTGGTGGAAACAGTCTTTAATGGCTCACCTTCGCCAGATAAGCAAGATATCCGGACCCCAGGACTAGGATTAGGGGCACGAGTCTGGGGTGCTGGGGCTGTGAGACAGTCCATCCTTAAATGACCGGTTTTCCCGCAGTTGTAGTACTTCTTTTCCAGCCTGGGCTCCGGTGGTCTCTGATAACTCCAAGGGACAGGACGTGTCAGTGGCTGGCGAATGGTACACAAAGGGTTAGGTACTTGCTTTTGGGGGTGAGTAAAAGAGGGGTGTCCCTCTGATTGTACAGGCCTTTGGAGTTGGCTGTTAACTTGGCGCTTCTGCCAGTGTGGCCTCACTGTCACATACTGATCCTCCAACTAGGCCGCTTTTTCCATGTTTGCTGGACTACGGTCCAATACCCACTTCTTCAGCTCCGGTGCGCACCGGAGGTGAAATTGCTCTCTGCAAATTAAGTCCACTAAGTCTTCCCAGAACTTGGCGTCAGATCCATTAATCCATCTTATTTGGCAAATTCCTCATTGCTGATATGGGTGCTTTTAGCCAAGTCCCAAAACTTTTGCCAGTAGGTCTCCGGGGTAATAACATAGAGCTTAAGGAGGGCCCATTTTACCACGTCGTAGTCCGCACAGTCCTCTGGGGCCACTCCGCGGTAAGCTTCCACTGCACGACCTTGTAGCGTGAGAACAGATACTTTACCCACTCCTGTTTGGGCAAGTCATAGAGGCTACAAGACATTTTGAACATCTGAAAATGTCCATCAATATCTCCAACAGTGTCATCAAATTTGGTAAAGTGGAGAGAGCCCAATCTGGGTGCAGCAGATGACTGTTCATGGGCCGCTACAGGAGGCGGTGCCCACCGATTGCCCCACAACTTGATGATAAGCAACTGCTCCGCATCAATTGATTTGTCTCCCAGGGACCCCAGCTGCTGCATTAGTACAGAATAGTGACCCTCATCACGCTGTTGAACTCGCACCATTCATTCACTCTGTGGGAGGGGACTAATGCTGGAAACAGGTGCTGTGTTCTGGGATGTTACTGCAGGTACCTCTAGGTTTGGAGTTAACGTCTCCTCCTGTCACTGTCGCAGTCAGCTTCCTCATCTGCTGACCCGTACTGCACATCCGAGGCCTGCAGCGCATTTTTCATTTCGCTCCTTGTTGCTGTGTAAGGAATTTCTAACTTCCTTGCTTGGCACAGTATCTCGAGGATCGCCTTGGACATTTTACTGTACTTAGACATCCTGTACGTATTCCTGGCTGCAGTTATTCCTCTTTTGAATAACTCAGCTCTCCTCATTGGTACACGAAAATCCGCCTGGGCTTATCCCACCGCTGCCACAAGAAATCTGTGACAGGATGGACCGCCTATGCCACTCTGTCTGTTGTTGCTGGGAATCAGCTGGGCTTACTTTGCCACCGTTCCCTTTCGTTATCACAAATGCGCCCTCTAACCGCAGTAGGAGGGGCTTACAAATGTTGCCACCTTTGGATTCCTTACCAGCATCCAGTACCAGTTTTCTTCTGGGTAACTGACGCTGCTAGTGTACCCCGTTACTGGTGTACCTGGGCTGGTACCCCTGACCTCGTCCTATTGATCGGGGTTGCTGTGGGTGATCCCCCCTGGCCTATCACCCTGGCCAGAGCTGCTGGGTAGCAGGCAGAAGAGCGGTGGTACTGGAAAGCTGGGTTCAAATCTCAGAACAGCTGGGAACGGATTAGAGTTGGGTCTAATCTGTAGGTCATAGGAATAGACAAGTTTTCAAGCAGGTCTTTGAAGCAAGTGATGTTTATTTGCTCGCCCTGGTTGAAGGTACCAGTGAGCAGGTCAAATAAAGCAAAAAGAACAATTTTCATTACAAAGCAGTGCTTTTTATTTAGTTTTGGACTCACAGGGTAAGCCAGCCCGCTGAGGTCTGAGCTATTTTTAGAATCGGGATGCAATGTTTACCCAAACATGGATTTACATGCAATGCAAAGCTAACAATGTTTACACTTATCTGTGATACCCTAAAACTTACTTCATAGACAGTCGAAAGTGTCATTTGCGTTCAGACATGAATTGAATGCAATAGATTTCACTGCCGTAAAGTCTGTTTCTGAGCATATACAGAGTCATTTCAGGCAACATACGGAACGCAATGGAACTTACGTCCAAACATGAATCAGGCCCAAAATGTTTTATTGTTATGGTTTTTTTCAAGCTCTACCCCTTCAGTTCCAGCGCCAGTTCCTTCTTCTCTCCAAGTGCAGCACAACTTTGACATGTACTATTAAGCAGCGAGCTTTCCAGTAGCCTCTTTCAACTTTGCAGTGAGTTTTGAAATAAATGTTTTTCTATTCTGTTTTTCTCAAGCATTGAGCAGGAGCAGTCACCAGGGGCTTCATTGAATTTTTCTCTGATTTGCTATTCATTATGCAGTGGGCCACGTATACAAAGTGGACAACATTTGAAAATAATAGCAGTACATACTTTGCAGCTACTCTGGCTATACACAGCATATGTGCAATGTAGTTTAGGTGTGCAGAGAATAGACAATTAGGTGTGCAGTGTAATAGAAACATCAACATAATAAACTCACTATCAAATCCCTCAGAAACACATCTGCCCCAGGCCCTGACGGCTTCACAGCTGCATATTATAAGAAAATGCTTTCTGTCCTTCTCCTATTGCTGTAGACCTTTTTAATTCTATTCTTCTTGGAAGGAAGTATGATGGAGCCACCACCAGAGTGAATATAGTTGTTATCCCTAAAGAGGGAACAGACCTGAGTCTTTGTACGAGCTACCAACCAATTTCTTTGTTAAATGTTGATTTGAAACTCTTTGCCAAAATTTTAGCTAACATTTTAGCTAACAGACTTTTCCATGTGATTCATTCCATGGTCCACACGGATCAAGTGGGTTTCATCCCTAACCGCCAAGCGGCAGGTAACACAAGAAAAGACATTAACTTAATCCATGCAGCTAATAAACAAAAGACTCCTGCTCTGGTGGTGGCTCTTGATGCAGAGAAAGCGTTTGACCGCTTCTCATGTCCCTTTATGTGCGAAGTCCTTAACGCAGCTAATATTCAAGGTCCTTTCCTCAGTGAAATCGCATCGTTGTATTACAATCCCTCAGCAACTAATGGTTGTGCCTTTCCGGCATTTACAATTTGGAATGGTACTAGACAAGGATGTCCCCTTTCTCCCGTCCGCTTTGCACTAATGATGGAACCTCTCGGTGCTAGAATCCGCCTTGATCAAAACATTACCGGAATTACATCTGGCTCTAGATCTTCTAAGCTAGCCCTCTATGCAGACGATGTACTCCTTACCCTCACTAATCCGTATGTTTCGATCCCGTCTGTTTTTTCCGAAATTAAAAATTATAGTTTACTCTCCAACTATAAAATTAATTCTGACAAAACTGAAGCCCTAGGTCTTAATTTCCAACCTAATACCCAAAAACATTTGCAAGACAGTTTTAAATTTAATTGGCAATCGCAGCATATTAAATATTTAGAAATCAATCTAACCAAATGTTATAATAAACTATTTGCGGCCAATTTTCCCCCTTTAATAGCTACCTTAAAGCGTAATTTCCGCTCTTGGTCTCCTCAATACATATCTTGGATTGGTATAGTTGCCTCAGTAAAAATGAATATCTTGCCCAAACTTCTTTATCTATTCCAAACCTTACCAGTTCGTGTACCTTCATTTGTTCTCAAAGATATACAATCTAGTATCTTCCAGTTTGTATGGTCCGGCAGATGTCCAAGAGTCCGTCTAAAAGGCCTTTACCGGCATGCAAAGAAAAGTGGCTTGAGTCTTCCCTGCCTCCATAAATACTATTTATCATCACATCTTTCCCAAACAGTTTTAGCTCACGTACGTCCCCACACAAGATTGTCTGTTGACACAGAAGCGGATCTTCTTCAGGTGTTATCTCCCAGTACCTTATTCTGGTTCGATATAAACATTAACATAATATGTCAGTTGGACATATTTATCATTTATTTTTCTGGTTGTTTTTATTAAACAGATGGTAACAAGAGGGTAAAAAAATAAAAAAAAATGGTGGGATATCTTAATAGATACATTTGACAATGTAAAGTTGTTTACATAATCAAAGTAGTGTAGTCATTAGATGCATATCAAATATTTTATGATGGAGATAAGAAACATATGTTAGTATATGTGAAGATACCGGGTATATCTGGCCCAGTGCTACCCAGTACCTTCTAGGATTCGTATGGTCACTCAGGCAAAATGCAGTTATAAAAATACAACAGTATATTTATTGTCATACAAACAACACTAGAAATAAATGTAAATAAACAGTAAATAAATGCCAGGCAGATTTACCACATCATCTGTCCCTTACCTCAATAGCTTCAGGAATTATAGTCACCTGCTGTCCAGACTTCATGACCCATGGATCCCTCTCAGCTGCATATATAGACTCGAGTTAAAAAACGACAATTCAAAACTCCATCTTGCACCTTCCTGAATGAAATCCAAGCATGAACACCCTTCCCCCCTGGAGTTGTTCCTTATATATCACAGGTCTAGTTTCCACAGTCTTTCCCCTCCCTGGGCAAACCCCTGCGTCTATTCTACTTAACCATTGGTCAGTGCTGGACTGGGGGGGGGGGGGGGGGGGTTGGACAGGGGAGTGAAGATGAGCTGTCCTTTCAGAGAACCTCCCCCGTTAGATGGCCTGTCTGGACTAGCCTGGTGAGAACAATGGACACTAATTAGTTTTCCTACTCAGGCACATGGCAACCTGATCCCTACCCATAATCCCCCTGGCTTCACTTTAAAGACAATTAATAGCAACCTTACTTCAAGTTATCAATATACAATAAACAATATACATATGTACACTGAACTACAATGTCCCCTTAGCCACACGTTATTGGACAATGCAGTTGTAGTCTGGTGAGCTGGGGAACAAACAGCATGGGCTATAAAAAGTACTATAATCCACATTATGTGAGAAATGAGACATGCTCACAGGGTTATCAAACTCATTTCATCACAGTATACATCGTTCATTTATAACAGATAGTATTTGGAAACAAAGATGAGGATATACAATAGTGTTTTAGGTTATATCATGTTTAAGTTTTCCAAAATTCTGTCCCCTGAGATCTTATAGATAGAGGTGCTATCTGAGTAGGAACAGATTTGGGTCAGGTCATCCAGGGAGCAGTAGCGTTAATGATGGGGAGTATTGCGGTATCATAGAAAGGTAATGTTGAGTACTATAGCATGTCTGAACAGGGCCACCAAGAGGTATTTGGGGCCCAACTGAAGTACATTTTTGCCCTCCCCCCTCCATAGATGAGCAGGGAAAGGGCTGTGCATGGCAGCTCTGCCGAATAGGGTGTGGCCACAGTATTGGGGGCAAATGTAAGGTAAATGAAATATTGAAAACCAAGCAATAACTGAACACAGCACATAACACAAACCACGTAGTATATAATATATACATTATAATAAAACATTACATTTATCACACCCTCCCCAGCTACATCATGCCACCCCCAGCTACATCACACCAAACTCCAGCAATATCATGCCACCCCCAGACACATCATGTCGTCCCCCCAGACACATTATAACCCTTCCTCCAGACATAGTATGACACCCCCCCCCCCCCCCCAGCCCAGCATACTTACTTGTACTGTGTTGGTGCAGAGTGGAAACGTCCTACAGAGTGAGCAGGAGCTCTTAGTTTACACCCCTTACCCCACCTCTCAATGGTGAAAAAAATGTAAAAGAAAAGAAAACGGAAAAAAAAACAAAAACCTGGCTGCTTCAGGTGAAGGTATTGGCCCCAGGAATCTGTACCCGACCCTCTCCCCTCCAACTCTAAAAACAGGTTATTACAGTAATTCTACTCAGATTTCAGCACGCGGCTCACGAGAAAACTACAGTAATAATGTTATTTATGTCGCAAGATTTTTGGTGTTTTCGCCAGCAATTGAATATGCCCCCCTGTGTCTCTGAATTGCAGGGTTTTCAAGGAGTAATCTAATCTAGTTTCATACCAGCCAGTTGTCTGGAAGCAAGTTTTTTTTTTTTAAACTCTTTATTTTGAAAAGAAACAAAGAAAAATTGTCACAATAAAACATGACTATCCAAGACATTTCCTTGTAATTTTGTTATATATTATACCAAGAGGGACTGAAGGGATGGGGGGGGGGGGAGTCAAAGGAGGGGAGAGAAAGAGGGGCAAAGGGAAGGAGACAAGAGAAGGAGAAGGGGAGGTGGGGTTGGTTGAACAGGCACTAAAAGCGAAGGGGGAAAAAAAAAGTTTTACAAACAGTAAACAGGTACTGGTCACCGATTCCTGGAAGCAAGTTTTCAATTGTATTTAGTAAAAATGAGGAGTGTTTCAATGAAGCTCAAAAAAGTTGTGGACTTTCTTTTTATAGTGTGATTGATGGCAGGCTGGTATGAATCCAGTTCTGGAATATACATTTTTTTCACTGCTGCTGATATTTTTAATAATGGTTTTCTGATTTATTAATTTTCGTTCCGTGTTGGGAATCCCAAGTTTACCATTTATTTAAATTTCTCATCTTCAAATATGTTACTCATCTTCAAACATCTTTTAAAGCATACAATTAAGACAAATAGTCATAATTGTAATCAAAATATAAACAAAGGTAGCTACATTTTGAATAATAGGGACATTGCCATGGAATAACTTGGGATGGTCCATAGAAATTGGGAACATTTGGAAAGTAGGTTAATCGTTTTGTGGCAGATCTCCAAGATATGCAGTCCAGGCCTGTGGCTGGACATTTATCCCAGACACACCTTTATTGTTTCCTACTTTTTCATGATTGTCTACAGAAACCCTGACCTTTTTGCTACATGAGGTAAGGGTGAGGAGCAGGAACTAAATAGTACAGTATTATATTCCAAAGTAGACAACCCCTATTTACCTTGCACGAGATATTATTGGAATGAGAGGGTGGCATCACATAAAACAATAATGTCAGGTCTTAAATTCTGTGACATTCTTTATATAAAAGTGAACTTTCCCCTGCATGTAAATCAGTTTTGTCAATAGGTAATATAATTAACTGTCGGATCAATCCATTTAAATTAAATCTGAGTGTCTTCTAGAACTACCATTAACATTATTAAGTATTTCCTCTCAATAATAGTGACCTTTGTACTTGTGTGTAATTATGTAGTCATGGGGTATTAAATGTATCATAAGTTTGTAGTAATAACTTTTTCAGTTCAAGGCACCCTTAGGCCTGCATAATTATTTTCAAGGCACCCCTAAACTAAAATAATTACCAAGTAGTCCCCCGCCTTGCTTACCACAGGCTCTGGTAAGCATATGTATATATATGTATATAGCTGATGACTATGACAGATGAGCACAGTACTGAAGGTAAATCTTGTCAAACGTGTATAGTGTGTACACATGAACCGGCATGCTGATCGGGACTTATTTTTATTTTTTATCAGTCGTTGGTAAAATTGTTAGAGATAACACATTGGGAGGCTGTAGTGTGTACCCAGCCTAACCCATGAGAAAAAGTAATCTCCTGTGCAGCTGACCAATTTGTTGACTCTTTCTTTTTTTTCAAAGTAATGTAGTGGCTCAGAGCAATACTAGTTAATATATTGCAATGGGTACATTCATTTTCTTAGCTGAACCCTGTTAGACTGGTTAACAATAAAAGTTTTCAACTTCTTGGAAAAGCTTTTTTCTTTGGTAAATGGCAGGCTGCTTCTTAATTTTCAGCTAGTTTAAACAGAATTCCCTGTAAATGGTAAATGGATGGTTTAATTAGATAAGTCCACTATTTAAACACTTTTAAGTTTATTAGCCTACAGACTATAGTGTGTACAAGATATGGAACTCAGGACAGCAAATGATATAACATTAGGCTAGGTACACACTGGAGCGTTTTCGTTCAATAATCGGGCAAATCAGTCGACATACAAACGTTCGGTCGGAAGTCGGATTAGTGTGTACAGTGACACTATGGTCGAAAGTCGATCCTAAGTGTCGATTGTAGGCTCATTTGGTTGGTCATACTGTTTAATGTTTTCCGACCAATCACCGACTGATCATATAGTGTGTATGCACTCATGCTCACGATCTCAATAGACTTTACAGAGCTTTGTTCTTTTCAGCCGATGCTAGCAATGAATGTCCCGGTGAATAAATGTAGAGAGTGCTGTAGAAGGAATAATTCATTTGTTCGTTCTGAGACAGAATGTTTAGTTTCAGAGTCACAGAAGCTACCGAAATTCATTAGGACATGTGGATAGCGATAACAAGGTGGTTTTTTAGCAGTGTGACAACGTGACACTAATGAATAAATGAATAGTGTGCTGTCATTCTCTGAAGACTAGAGGACCAGATGAAGAGTACAGATCTGAAGGTTAATCGTGTCAGTGTGTATGCATGAATTGTCAGACTGATCGGACTTTCAGTCATAGGTACAATCGTTTGAGATAACACGTCGGTTGGAAAACTCTTCAGTGTGTATGTAACCTTAGTTGCCAGTCAGGGGACTATTTATGAAAGTGAGAAAAGCCCTTTCTCCAGTGAGAACAGGCTTTTTCGTTCGGGTTAGGGCTTCTCCCGATCTATAAATAAATGGTGATGATGATGATATAAAAGGATTACCGCTGGCTTTAAATATCGATGCAGCCCTCCTATCGCTATCTCCATATTAGGATGATGATAGTAGAAGATAATAGGTGACAAATGCTTTAATTATTTTAATGAAGCACTTTGTCATATTTTAGTATTAAAAAAAAAAGTAATTACTTTTTTTTTTTTATTAAGTCCAGGCTTTCAGTTCCAATTCCACAATTCCAGTTACACTGCTCATGTGTAAACCGGCAAGCCTTGTACTGGCCTGGCAAAGCTGTAAGCTAACTCTTACTATTGTTGACCAGTATCTTGAGGGAGTTGAGTGTCCACTGTGGTGCCTCGATGAGCTTTTAGTTATAAGTTGATAGCAATCATGGGTTTTCTATTGCTGTTATAAGCAATGTTTTGTTTTTTTTCTCTACATAATTATCGTCTACATCCACCTATCACTTCTCTGCATTGTTTTCTTGTTTTCAATGTAAAAGTATGTATTGTATACCTTCATATTTTAATAATTCTAATATAATACAAACATAATGGATGCTTGTTTTTTTCTTATTTGCATATATTGTTAAGCACATTCTCATCAGCTATACAAGCAAAGGCTACATTTTGTCGTATAGAAGCAGAGATCCATAAGTACAATTTTCAGAAAGGATAAATGCTCACATTACACTTAAATACTTATTGGAGATCCCAGTTAAAAGATTTTGTTGGCTCTTGGTGACTTAACATACTCTTGTGTTCTTAATTCATCTTTAAACAAAAATGTGACACCACCCAGTGGGCAAATTCTGAAAAATGTCTTGTATAAAGTCTCCTTTAAAAAGATTCTTTGAAAAAACAGGCTCATATTACACAACCATTGTATCTGCAGTTGTTCATTTATTTTGCCTTGCACAGTATTACAATCATGTGTATGGCATTTCACCAATTGTTTCATGCTGTATGGCAAGAAAAGAGGGGAAGCAGAAGATTGGATTGTAACAGGCCTGTGGGAGTAGTAAGAGTACAGAACCCTTCCAAATTTGCTCCTCCTGCACATCGTCTACCTATCAGCCTTGTCATGAGCCCTGGCACTCTTATATGGGTTTTAGAACAACCAGACTGATGAAATGGCTACCATACAACATTAGATCCTGACAGATGGAGGCAGGTTTGCAGTTTGATTTCTTAGTTTAAGTTAGAGATGGTCACTGACCCCCATGTTTTGGTTTTGGATTTGGATTACCCTCGTGTTTTGGTTTTGGTTTTGTTTGATTTTGTTTTGCAATTTGTTAAGATTTTTTATTTTTTTGGGCTAAAATAACTTAATTTAGGTATTATTTTGTACCTAAATTATTATTAACCTAACTAACACTAATTTCCAGTCATTTCCATTCCAATTTTGACCACCTCATAGGTCACAATATGATTTTCATACACTTTCAAAGAAAAATTGCTGTAGTTCTTGCCAGTGATAAGAAAAAGGCCATTGTCATGCCTGGGCATAAGACCAAAAATTCACCTCTTAAGAGTGGAATTATTTTTGCAGAAATCCTGACAACAGTTGTCTGGCCATTTGTAGCGTTTTTAAAGCCACACTCAGTAGAGGTAGGGACCTTAACCATCTGGGATCCTCATCCATGTTACATCATTTTTCAGCGAGTTCTTGGAAAGCTGTTGGGAAAATCAGAAACTTAGGTTAAAAAAATAACAACAAGCAGTCCAGCATTATCTACCTCCCTTCTCTCATCTACATCCCAGCACCTGCAATCTACACCCCCAACACCTTCATCATCAATATCCCCAGAAGCAACAATTGACAGGTAAACAATCCTTTGCAAGAGGAAGCAAGTATGAAACCTGTCCATGTCACCCAGTTGCAAAGTGGATCACAGACGCCCTGGGTACTATGCTAGTATTAGATCTGCGTCCAATGTCCACTATTAATACAGTTGGTTTAAGACATTTAATTGAGGTGTTCTGTCCCTGTTAGCAAATGTCATCACTATACCATTTTAATAGAAAAGCTATTACTCACCTGTATTGGAAGGTTCCTTAAAATTTAATTATTGGGCTACAAAATGGCATTCTACCCACTGTACACTTAACCACATATATGTGGACAAGCGTAACTTGGCAATCTAAAGATTATATGACTGTGACAGCCCACTGGGTTGGTCATTGGCCTTCACCAGCAGGGACAGCAGCAGAATGTACCCAAGTACGTCACATTTTTCAGAAGTAGGCTACTCTGTGTATCAGCGGCTTCACTAAGAGGCATACAGCTGACAATCTGTTACAAAAACTAAGGGATTTCATTGAAACATTGCTAATCCTTCTTGGACTCTCCTGAGGATATGTCATTTCTGATAACGACACCAATATTGTTCAAGCATTACAGTGGGGTGGAATTCCATCACATTACCTGTTTTGCTCACACAATCAACTTGGTGTTACAGAACTTTTAAAAAATTAAATGCAGGAGATGCTGTTTGTGTCCCGAAAAATTTAGGGTCAATTTCTGGTTTCTACAACAGCATGTAGTAGAATGCAGCAGCTGCAAGAAGACTAGCATTTGAGGGAAATGTACTTTAGTCCAGCGAAGTAGTCACCTGTGAAGAGAGTGCAGACACAGTTAGCTTGAGTCAAGTGATTGCCTTAATAATACACTTTGACAAGGAGCTACAGAAATTTAACGTATGAAATAAAACAAAGTAAATGTGCTAACTATATTTTAATTGTAGATTAAATACTTAATTTGCTTCCCCAGGATCCAAGAGCTATCAACATCTTGTAATGACGTCTTCTCCTTCAGTTTCTGTGGCAACTCCCTTTCCCAAGACACCCAGTAGTGATGCAGATGAGTCCGCACAACATATTGATATTTGCTCTGCTGTAAAAGAATTGGCCAAAAATTGTGACAGCTCTGGCTTAAAATGAACTACTAATTCCATTTGGAAGGCCATTATCGGCAATTACATCATAGTACACAGACTTCTATGATGGTGGATTCCAGTGGGTAGATTTAGACCAAGACTCTCAGCCCTATTATTTCTATTTCAGCAATTACAATTAGCAATGGAGCAATGGAGCTCTTCTCTTTGGGTGTTACCTATATAACGCAGTAGAATTTGCCTGCAAATTCTACAGACAAGCTTGCTTGTCTTCCTCTTCATCAATGACTCTTAGCAATTGAGCACTCGTCTTTGGGTGTATATTACACCCAAACCTTATTAGTGCAAATTAGGAAAAATACAGTTTAATCCCTGCTAGGCCCTCCACCATCCTTTGCATGTTAATAGTAGAATTGGTTGGAGTTATGGGCAAGGTCACAAATTTTTTGGTCAAATCTTTCAAACCAACCCAGATGTCAAACTGTTGCGGTCTGCCACCTGCGTCATCCCTGCTTGTGTTTGGAAAGTGCAAATTGGTGCCAGAACCTCACGTGCCAGAACTGCTTCCACTGGTGCCACACTGCCGCCACTGGTGCAGGACTTACACAATCAACCGCATCCTCATCAGTGCCCTCATCAGCTACCCAAATCTCCCCCTCATTCTCTTCTAATTCTAAAGTGTCATCCTCACTTGGTGTATCACCGGCTACACTCGGGCTGTTCAGGCACACATCATCAGAAATGCTGAAAGGGGTTTTCTTTATGGGTATATCAGAATCGTCACGATTACACATACCCTCCTCAGGGATTAGTGTCATTTCTGATTCTGAGCATACATTTTCCTCTATTGCCTTACTGTTTTCTTGCAGCTCGGCTTTCACACGTAACAGTAGTTGTGCACCACTTTTGGACTCCAAATTACTTGGTTTTGCTTGCTCAAGAGTGACCTTACAAGAAGAAGGCTCAGTAACATTTTTAGATCTGGCAGTAATAGAGAAAGGCGAAGGCCTCATTCTTTCTTTGCCACTGCATGTGTAGAATGGCATGTTGCCAATTTTTTTTTTCTCGCCATTTTACTTTTCATCAGTTACAGCTCTTTTTCTCTTTAACACGGTTACATTTTTTTTTTGTTTGTTTTTACCCTGACTAAAAAAGACTATGTGCTTTTACATAGGCTTTAACAGATGACGTACAGGGAAGACTACCATCAGGACTGGTGCCAGCACCTGCTTGCTGATCCTGCTCATATGTGGACTGCTTTGAATCCACGTTAATGAGGCCAAAGCACTTGTAGTGCAAAATATTAACTAGATAGTGCTGCTAGATAATACTTTCTGCAGCCAGAAAATATTTGCTGTAGGAGGGAATATGACACCCCAAACAGTTGGTAATGTTTGCAAAAATGCATCCTCAATCCTCCTCTCTTCCTGCTATAACAATTGCTAGAAGAATTGCTAGAATAATGTATAGAATAATTGCTCTGTCCCTGCTCTAATGTTGCCTGCGACCTAACCCTTCTCTCTCCCTCTGTCAAATGGAGCTGGATTGCTGTGTAGGCGGGTATTTATGGATTTCAAATATTGCGAGAACCAAGCTCCAAGATCCGACGACGTAACAATGACGTTTTGCCTTGATTTCGATTCTGAATTGGTGGCAGAGTACTTGGATAGGTGAAGTTCGGGCGGGTACTGTTCTCGGGGAACCAAGCCCGCCCATCTCTAGTTTAAGGACCAAAAATAAAACGTGTCTTGCTACTGCCAGCTGCTTTCTGTCTTGCATCTCACTGCTCTTGAAATTTTATCCCAAAATCAACAAATCTCTAGTTTAAGGACCAAAAATAAAACGTGTCTTGCTACTGCCAGCTGCTTTCTGTCTTGCATCTCACTGCTCTTGAAATTTTATCCCAAAATCAACAAAAAAAATAATAATCCGCAACAATCATCTGTATCTATAAGTTAAGTCTCATCCATGTTTACCATAATTGCAGCCAATGCATATAAAGTAAAAAAATATATAAATCACTTACTGAAAATAGAAATATTAGTGAACAAGTATGCAAGGTGCATTACACTGATACTTACACAATGACATTTTTTTAAATAATGTTCTGTCTCTACAGTGGATGAATACTAAGGGCTAATTGGTAAATGGATCTACTTAAGCGTAAATATGGCCTAAAAGAGTAAAGAGGAGGTCGCCGTGAGCTAGTAAACTACCATAAACATTAAAGGTCTGTATACATTTTTGTTTTTATTCCTTTTTCCCCTATCTACAACCACCTTGTTTTGCCATGCATTCTGTTCTGATCTGTACAACTCTTCCTTATATCTTTTGTTACTCCATACAACCTCTCCCTATAACTTCCTCTATTGTTCCCCTCTCACATACACACAAAAAGTCTTTACACACAGACACATGACACGCACACAATGCTCTGGGAGGGGACAGGATGCTGCTGTGGTCCCAGCACTGACAGGGTTAACACCCTTTACCTCTTCCTGTCTGTCAGTTTTGGGACAGCAATCATCCAATCAAGAAACTGCTTGACGTCACATGGCATATGACAGCAGTAGTGTTGGGCACACAGCACCACCTTTCTGAGCACCCCTAGAATCTGCCCCCCAGGTGGGGTTGCAGGGGTGAGCGCAACATCAATTCTGGTAAGGTGTACATTAGAGGTGGTACCGCCCAGAACATAAAGGACAGGAAAGACCCACTACTCAGGATGTTTTCAAGAAAGAAGCGGGAGCTGATGAAAACTCCGTCCTTATCAAAGAAAAGCAGAGCAGGAAGCCCAGCACCACAAAGCGTAAGTCTCCCTGTACCCTACACTTATCATCACACAGTCACTTAAACAGCATATTTTCCTATTTCCACAATACAAATACATAGCATGGTTTGCACTATACTACAGTTCCTGGCTTGTGTCTATATAATTACATAGTCTATATACCCATTTTCTATATTGACTGTGTATAGTATGTAGTTTTCCAACACACATACATTATAGAGCCTTTATACTGTATTCACATTCCACTGCACCCAAGATAACAGAATGATTGTACACATACTGCCCACTGGTTCAACAGACATTACGTCATCATCATAACTAATTCCATTATTGCCAATGAATCATATATTCACATGATTCTATACCCATTTCTATTATACATCTCCAACATATTTTATAGCTCTGCAAAGGGAAAGCACATTTACAAAACCTTTACATAAAATGCAACAAAACATAAGTAATGAGAGTCTATACCCAATTACTTTTGCACAGTGTAAATGTCACAGCACTTAGCTTAACTAATTGTGGCTTCACACGTAGTCTACTAGTCTCTTGATCTTCACAGGTAGAGGATTTTAGTCATCACAATGCAGTGGGCGCTATGTAACATGCTCCTTTAAAATCCCAATTATTAGATGTTGGTGCACTGCAATTCATTATGTGCAGTCCCCAGTACACTAAATAACATTAAGAAATATTATGTGTCCTCGTATTGCACTGACCTGTTCCAAGGAATCCTGTCAGCTGCTTCAGTTGTTTTCATATACAGATAGAATAGTTTCAGAGTAATGTTTTTCCAGCAACCTCGAGTCACTTGTTACCTCTTATACTGCACTGAGTGGCTGATAAAATTGGATGTGTTATTGCACAGCAGCTAATAACATTCCCTGGCAAAATGAAGATTAGGGTCACAAAGTGTAGAAACCAGTGACATAGGGGTGGCATGGCTGTCAAGTCTGTTATAAAATGTTAAAGGAGCAACACTTTGCATTTTATGCAAGTGTATGGTAGTGTATAAAAGAAAAGATCTTATGCTGAGAAACTTTTTATCAGGGTACATATCACATGTAAATTGTCAAAGAACTCAGAAGTTTATATTATGGTAGTACTGCACAGACTAAGAGCCAGTCCTCCTGCATGTGGATTTAACAGATAAAGGGCTTACCCACAAGAAACTGCTGCACAGCTGTTATGCAGGTAGCATAGGGGAGATCACTGGGGTTTGCTTTGGAGACTGGGTAAATTGAAAAGACATGGTGATGGGGGATGTCTTTTTGAAAATACTGTACTTTTTTTGTGGCAGAATGCAATGTATTGTGCATTTATTGTTCAACAATAGCTGGA